>NC_138558.1:71043168-71481918 GCF_964273705.1 Natrix helvetica | reverse complement strand
CAACCGGTACGCCCCAGTACGGGCATACCGATGCCTGCCGGGAACACCACGTACCGTTCCGGTATCGCACTCCAGGACGCCCACCCACCTGCCTGTGCTCCTTACCGATATTTGGAGTTTTGGGAGGCTTCCGTGCACGGCACATACGGCGCCTGCATAATGCTCCGCCGAGCAGCTGGAGAGTTGCAGAGGCATCATGGAGCGTTGTGGGTGGTAAGTATGCATGCACATACTGTGCATGTGACCACGTGCACTACATGCATTCATGTGGGGGACGCCTGGTCCCGTTGCACCTTACCGGTTGCGACGGGATCCGGAACCCACCACTGCTTCCTTCCTTCCTTTTTTAAACTGGATAAACACAATGTGATTCATTAAACAAAAACCCAGGGAAAATGCAGCTTACTGAATTTTCTTGCCTCATTTTCATCTGAAAAAAAAGGCTGCCGGTCCTGTGTATAAAGAATGTTATGATAAACCTTCCTTCTTTCCTGCTATCTATCTATGTTACCAGTTTCCTTTGAAAAAGTTTTTTTTATTTCTCATCCATACATTCACAAATATGCAATCTCTTAACTCTCATTAATAATAAGTGTTATCTTTTAATATTTATAACCCTACAGTTTAAAATACAATTGAGGTTATAAAAGAGGAAACGGAGAGAGGAGTAGAGGGAAGGGTGGGAAGAGGAGAGGAGAAAGGAAAGGGAAAGAAGAAAGGGAAAAGGAGAGGAAGAAGTGGAGGGGGAGTAAGAGGAGGGAGAGAGGGTAGGAAAGGGAAGAAGAGGAGAGGAGTTGGGGAGAGGTAGGGGAAGCAGAGAAGGGAAAAGAGAGGATAAAAGAAGAAAGTAGAGAAGGCAAAAAGAAGGGAGGGAAGGAGAAAAGGGGAAGGAAGAAGGAGGGTTGTTATAAAATATGATGGATGTAAGAGATGGCAGAAAAGCAACCTCAATTATGTTATTATTGATGACACATGAAGCTACCTACCTTCCTCCCCCCTCCTTCATCAAAACCTGTGTGTGTGTGTGTGTGTGTGTGTGTGTGTGTGTGTGTGTGTGTGAAACAGTCCGGAATAGAATAGAATAGAATTCTTTATTACTGAATGTGATTGAACAAGGAATTTGTCTTTGATGCAGATGCTCTCAGTGTACATAAAGAAAAATAAAATAGAATACATTCAACAAACATCATAAGGTACAACACTTAGTCATAGTAAGAGGAGGAGGAGGAGGAAGGAGAAGGAGGAGGAGAAGGAGGGAATGGAATGGAATAGAATAGAGAATGGAGTGGAATGGAATTCTTTATTACCAAGTGATTGGACAAGGAATTTGTCTTTGGTGCAGATGCTCTCAGTGTGCATAAAGAAAAATAAAATAGAATACATTCATCAAGAATCATAAGGTGCAACACTTAGTGATAGTCAGAAGAGGAGGAGGAGGAGGAGGAGGAGGAGGAGGAGGAGGAGGAGGAGGAGGAGGAGGAGGAGGAGGAGGAGGAGGAAGAGGAGGGAATAGAATAGAACAGAACAGAATAGAATAGAATCGAATTCTTTATTGGCCAAGTGTGATTGGACACACAAGGTGTTTGTCTTTGCTGCATAAGCTCTCATTGTATATAAAAAGACAAGATACATTTGTCAAGAATCATAAGATACACTACTTAGAGTCTACTTAGAGTCATAGGTTACTAATAAGCAATCAAATTATACTAGGAAACAAATAAACCAAGATAAATGTTAAAGATACAAGCAACATAGTCATAAGTGGAAAGAGATAGGTACTAGGAAGGAAGAGAAGAATAATGGATGATAATAATAATAACAAAAATAAAGGGAGAAGGTTAAAGCATGAAATGCACACACCGAAAAAGTGCAGAAAATGAGCTCCAGCCGAAGTTTCTGCTTGCTCTCAGAGGTTCTCGGTGACAATATAATAATAAGCTCCATGGCAACCAATTGTGCTATCACAGAAAGAGGATTAGGAGGACTTCAAGTGAACGAATAAGCAGCAGGCGAAATCCTGCTCACAGCAAGCCGTGCTCTTGCATTCATGTAATTTTCTTGCCGTTGTAATAAAATTAGGGACGGGGAGTGTGCATGTGGAGGCAGCCGAGAATGTCAAATGAAGTGAATGGATAGTTCAATGTTTTCTCTGCATCCCAAACCTTTTATTTGTCCGACATTTCTGCAACTAGTTCTTCCAACACCACAGAAAGTAATTCTTACAAGCTACTGCCAGAGATGTTAAAAAGTCTGTAGAGATTCTCAGTCATCCAGTCGTCCTGGGGTGTTTTTTTTTTTTCAGGAGGCAACTGGGTTTCTTGTGTTTTTTTCTTTTCTTTTGAAGATGTTTTGTTTATTCCGCTCCGGCAGGATAGTGGGGAATGGAAGGATTTATATTCCTTGCAGACAGCTGGTCATTTGCATCCTTTTAGAGGGTCATTGAGGCCACCTGGAGGTTTCTCTGCATCTGCAAGGGATATAAAGAAGGCATCGGGTCTTATTTTCAGGGAGTGTGTTCTCCCACTGACTCAAAACACTTGTGCGCGTCACCCCCAGCCTCTTTTTCACTGTCAGATGACTTCAGGGAACTTCTTCTGCGGCTGGCAAGGCTTTCCTGAAGGCCTCTTCAGCTGATAACAGAGCCCGGGATTGATCCAGTGCTTTGTTATCGGCTACAGAGGCCTTCAGAAAAGCCTTCAGGAAAGAAATGGGCTGGCAAGGTAAGCATTGGGGTGTGTGAGACCTGGCTGCAACCCCATCCTAGCTTAATTTTTACCCATGCACCCTGGAGTGGGCAGGGTCTTAATTAGGGTTTATTTTGGGACTAGGGCTTATATTGGGCACAAATGTAAAAATCAAGCTAGGACTTACTTTCGGGGGTAGGTTGTATTTTCGGGAAAACACAGTAGTATGGATCAACCACTCTATAGGGCAGGGATGGCGAACCTTTTTGTAAAGGCATGGCAAAATTGTGTGTGCATGCCCACACCCACAATCCAATGTGCCCCGCCCACCTGTGCATTTGTGTGTGACACCCCCCCACACACACACAGAGGGAGTTTTCACTCTCCTCGGGCTCCGGAGGCTTTACTGGAGCCTGAGCAGGGTGAAAAGGGCCTCCCCTGGTCCCCAGGAAGCCCTCCAGAACCTGGAAACGGATTGTTCCCAAACTTGCGGTTGGCCCGTTGGGCTTGTTTTTCACCCTCTCCGGGCTCTGGAGGCTTTCCTGAAGCCTGGGGAAGGTGAAAAGGGCCTCCCGCAGCCCTCCAGAAGGCTGAAAATTAGCTAGCCGTTACTCACATGTGTGCCAGAGCTGAAGGATCATGTGCCAGCAAATATGGCTTCACGTGCCACCTGTAGCACAGATGCCATAGGCTCGCCATCATCGCTATAGGAATTTTAAAATATAATTCTGTTGGGGATCTTGTTTGATGTGACTTCAATTTTATTTTCCAACCAGCAGATGCATGGAACGATGACTTCGAAAAGCATCCACAGTGCAGATAACTGCCTTCTAAACCCCCTTACGGTGGCAAAGAGCTCTCTTCTATCTTGTGTGAATTTTTAAAATGCCTTTCCCGGTTCCAATTGAGCTAGAAACTTTTCAAGTCGGAAACTTCTCTGTTGTTTCCTGAAAGAATAATGAGGCACTGACTCGTTTTTTAAAAAAGTCCAGGAGTGGGGGAGAAATCTGCACTCGTCTGTTGAGGGAGAAAATGTTGACGGGCAATTTCAGTCTCTCCTGTATCTTTTCTATGATTTCTTCACAGCTGATTAACAAAAATCTGAAAGGAATAGTTGAAACAGCATACATGTCTGACACCCATTCTCTTGGGGTTCTAGAAAGTCCTGAAGATTTGGAACTTATTGTGCATTGGAAACCTGTCATGCTTTTAATTGCTTCCGTTGTTTATTTCTTTTTAAAAAAATATTTTTGAATAAACACAAACAGACAAAATACAACAAACACCTCAAAAATATCTTCCATTACAAATTATAAAGAGTGTGTCAATTGGTTACAAAGAGCTTTTGTACATCCCTTCCATAGTCATTACCTACAATTCATATCAAGTTATATGTTTTAAATCAAATATATTTATATATATTAATATCATCATACCTCAATCTTCATATGACTATGATTATTTTTACGTCCCTTTATATAAAATGTTCCAAAATTTAAAGCAAAACCACATGATGGCATTCCGTTATCTATTCTCAATATCATCCAGCAACATTACATCTTTATGACACTTCTAAATAAAAAAATAATTATGTTTAATAAAAAAGTTTCTAGACTTCCCGTCAGCCTCTGCTTTGCTGCTTGCTTTCGGCTGCCATTGAAATGGGGAGGGGGGAGATAACATGGTATTTGGGAGGGGAAGCTTAAGCACAGGAGTGAATGAAGAAGGGAGTGATTTTCTCACCATCTACTGCGCATGTGGCAGATAGTGGAATTGCCGCCAAGGCCAACCGTCCGGCATACCAACCTGATGATGGGTTTTGAAGCTGCAGCCCACATGACACCTGTGGGGTGTGCGGATTGGACTGGGGGTTGGGGTTACTAGGGAGAGGGAGTTGGGTCACATATTGATATCTATGATTATGCGCACTTTTGTCTCAGATCTTGCTTTGCTAGCTGCTTTCTACTCATAACCAGTAAAAGTACTCTTAATTCTGAAAAATGGAGTTGAGTGGTTTCTTTCTTAGTTACTGATGGAGGCTACCCTGACACCTCCTTTCTTAATCACTGTTTACAATTTATATCCAAGGTTTATAAAATAAAGCTTTTTGCATATCTTGTAAAATCTCAAGGCCCTCCATCCGCTTCTTTAATCAGCTTATCTTTGGTTATCAGTAGTGCTTTTGTCAAAGTTTCTCTTCTTAGATCCATCAATTCTTCTCTTTTTTCTTCTTCTAAACATTGAAATCTGGGGTAGAGCTCCTTTCCATCTATCTTCCCTTTCCATGTTTCACTCTTTCCATCTCCAACCACACTCAGTTCACTGTCAGTATCCACAATTATCTTGCCTCTTTGTTCATTTTCCCCTTGGGCTTTTAGGACTCTAACCTCCACTTTTTCCATTTGCTGGATATCTTCAATTTTTCCATCAAATATTACTGCATTGCAATCTATATTTTCCAATCTCTTCTCAATTCTTCCTGTTGTTTCTAATAATTTTTGAACTTCAAACATGATCTGTTGTAAAGTTATGGTTTCTTTTTGTTGTGCCATACTTCCAACTAGTAAAAACTGCCACTCTAATTTCAAAATAAGATTTTGAAATCTTAGAGCCTCCAACCTCTAAGATTTTGTTTTCACTTCACTCCAGCTGCCAAAGAAACATCCAGAGCACCTACGTAAACAACCCATGCTCTTCTCCTTATCTCTTCTGTAAACAAGTGGAAGCCTTTGAAGTGTAAAGTCAAAATGATCAAAGAGAAAAAAAAGAAAGTAATATTCCCAGGACTCAGCCTCCAACCTCTAAGTGGCAGTGTAACTTCTTTTCCCTCTGATGTTACTACCCTCTTTATATTCCTTTTATATCTTCTTTATATTCCAGGCTTAAAAGAAACAAAATTCTTAAATGGAGCAAAATAAAGAGAAAAAACCTTTCCAAACCAATATTTATAAAAATAAAGAAAAATATTTAATCCATAGGTAAAAGAAAGAAACAGAAGAAGAAAAACTAATACTTTCACTTCAAAAAGTAGGGAATACTTGCAAAACTTCTGTCCATTAAAGAAGGAGAAAAAAAGGATAACACACTGTCCAATATAGCTTAATTTCACTGCTTATTTTTCTTTTCTTTGCAAGTTTAATTTAGCTTTGATTTTTTGGGGGCCAGTCTCTTTTATAACACTTTCTCTTTCCGCTTTCCTCCCATTACAGAGCTATCCCAACTTCAGCAGCTTTTGGCTGAGTTTCTGTCGCCAGCAAGAAGAGATTCTCTTGCATCAATCAGGGACTTTGCGATGTCCCTGAAATCAGCAAGACATACTCTTCCCTATCACCATCTCTTCAGGATGGCTTAGGTCCAAAAGGACCGTCCATCGGCAAAAGTATCGACTGTAATCTCGGAGCTCCAAGATCGCACGTCGTACCGTTGTGATGTCAGCTCCTGTCTCCAGGAAAAATGACTTCTAAAGTCTATGCACAATATGAAAAAAATATTTTTAAAAATTCACATACTTGCACAAATCTGCTGAAGTACAGTACATTGTGTTCCTCTTCCCCTTTCCCCCGTTTGCAAACATATGCAAATCTGGCAAACTGGATATTGAAAATACGAGAAACTCCCTGCAAAGATATTTATCATTGCTAACAAATTCCCCAGTCCCGATTTGTAAAGTGTCTTACAGGTCTAAAATAAGTGTATATTGCAGGAGGTTGCCAGATTTTTTAAAAAAAGCAATAACACTATGTAGATTAAATGCAACAGAAGTTCAGGCTTTTGTTCTTATTCTTTGAATGTTTATTATCATATTTTTCAGAGTATAAGATGCACCTCCCCCCCCCCCAAAAAAGAGGGTAAAAATCTGTGTGTGTTTTATACACTGAATACAGTATTTTTGGCCTCCTAAAACCCTGCCTCGTGCATCCTGTTTTTCACAAAAAATAGATGCACAGAGGTTTTGGGAGTCCTGCAAAGTGCTCCTAGAAGCTGGGGAGAGCAACAAAGAGCAAAAAAAGGGCCTGTTTTCACAAAAAATGGCTTTTTTGGCCCTCACAAGCCCCCAGGAGCACTCTGCAGGCCTTTCATACTCTTGGCACACTCCATTTTTTCACTTTCCAACACTCCCCCCCCCCCATCATATTTTTGCCCTCCCCGGGACCCAGCAGCACTTTTCTGGCCTCTCAAACTCTCTGCATGCCCCTTTTTCACAAAAGTTTGGCTGGCAGGCAAAACCTGTTTTTTTTTTAATTACCTCTTCAAATTCTTGGTGTATCTTATCCTTTGGTGTGTCTTATAGTCCGAAAAAAACGGTATATCATTTTGTCCCCCACAGTTGGAAGAGAAGTTAGACCAAAATATAGACTTAAAATCAGAACTATTCCTTCCGGGAATTTGGCCTGTGCAGAAATGGACAGGCTGACACTAGAACTTAAAAATAAGGGTGAGTCAGAATATTACAAAAGTTGGAACAAAATGTACCAATGGTTGGAAATGAGGAAAAGGAGTCAAAACAGAAAATAATGAAGATGAGTAGAACTGAAACCAGATTATATTAAGACAAATAGAGAAATGACGACAAGGGATATGTTTGTAAGATCAAAGTGGCAGTGTACGAAAAGAATGAATTGTATTTGTGGTTATGTCAAAATACGTATGGAAATGATAAAGCCAGGAAGAATGCTGTGTCCAATGTTTTTAATGTGCATTTAATAAAAACTATATATATTTCTGATGATGCAAGTCACCAAGGTATTTTTGAATTAAATGAGAAAGAAAGAAAGAAAGAAAGAAAGAAAGAAAGAAAGAAAGAAAGAAAGAGAAAGAAAGAAAGAAAAAAAGCATGAAGGAGGAGGAAGAAGAGGGGAAAAAAGAAAAAGGATTAAAAGAAGAAGCTCCTACCCGATACTCCAACCAAAGAACAGAGCTAGTATGCCTTAATCCATTAATCCTAAATACTTTTTAATATCAATATTTGAGATTCCTACTGAAAATATTTGAATATTTTCAGTACCAATATCTAATATTGAAAACCTACAGAGAAAGCCTGGGAGATAAATTGACCACTCCTTCAAGTATTGGCTACTCTTCAAATATTGGAAGATGCTATCAGTATCTCCTCAGCCTTCTTTTCCTTCGGCTAAACCTTTCTAGTTTTCTCCACAGTTCTTTATAAGATTTAGTTTCCAAACCTCTTATCATCTTAGTTGCTCTTCTCTACACTCTTTCACCCTGCCAACAAAAGTGTGTCTAGTCAAGGCTATGGTTTTCCCAGTTGCAATGGATGGCTGTGAAAGTTGGAACATAAGAAAGGCTGGGGGCCAAAGAATGGAGGCCTTTGAACTGTGGTGCTGGAGAAGACTCCTGTGAGTCCCTTGGACTGCAACGCCATCCAACCGGTCAGTCCTAGAGGAGATCAACCCTGACTGCTCTTTAGAAGGCCAGATCCTGAAGAGGAAACTCAACTACTTTGACCACCTGATGAGAAGGAATGACTCACTGGAGAAGAACCTCATGCTGGGAACAATGGAGAGCAAAAGAAGAAGGGGATGACAGAGAATGAGGTGGCTGGATGGAGTCACTGAAGCAGTAGGTATGAGCTTAAATGGACTCCGGTGGATAGTAGAGGACAGGAAGGCCTGGAGGAACATTGTCCATGGGATCACAATTTGTTGGACACAACTTTGTAACTAACTAACTAACTAACTAACTAACTAACTACAACAACAACAACAACAACAACAACAACAACAACACTCTTTCTACAACCTCAGCGTCTCTTTTGTACCATCGTAAAACTCACTTTTGTTGTCTGACAACTTGGAAGCAATATTAGGCAAGGTGAATTCGGAATGATAGCAAGTCTTCATGCTCTCTTTGGCACATTCTTCCTATTTCCTGATTTACCAATCTGTCTTTCTTTTTATAGGAATTCTGCCTCGAGGGTAAAAGATGCAAAGGACAGAGCTAAAACATAGGCTTACCCAATGAGACTTTGGCAACATGGTTGCCTCCATCCCTTCAGACAAAGAACGTCCCCCAACTTCCAGAAATTCATGAAACTGTTAAATAACTTTTTTTTTATTCTGCCACGTTCACGCATGCTGATGGTATGTAACCCCATGATTAGCTTTTAGCAGTTGGATTTAATTATTGCAATTTCTCATATTGTAAGCTGCCTCAGGTTGCTGCCTAAACAACTGGGGTGGGGGTGGGGCGGAAACAAGTGGAGAGAAAGCTAAGTAGATGAGAGAACCTCACGATTGGACGGCCAACCTTTGATTCCCAAAGCTTTGTTTCTGAGAGAGGTTTGCCACCGCAGCCACTCTTACGGCCTGCTGTTTTCGTATACGCATGAAATTTTTGATTTCCTAGGAGAAGCAGCCAATCTTGCCCCTCCTGCAGTTCCCAGACCAGACAGAGCTTTATTATTTCATAGAAAATGGAGCCTTCAATTGCATTTAAAGATTGTGTACTTGACTTTTATGAGAAAGTCATTTAAACAGGCAGATTTCTTCCTTGGCGCTGTGGAGAATTTAGCTTCCTGTACAGCATTTAAGACAGGAAATGTTCTCAACTGTCAACCTCCATTACGGTAACTGGTTGAGGAAGCCAGCGTAACATGACAGTTAGTGTAACCAGGTGTGACACGCCATCCCCATAATACATCGGGTTTAATAAAAGAGCTCTTTTTTATCCCCAACCTTCTCCAACTTTGTTTTATTATTTTATAAGTTTCATCCTATTGAATGTATTTATAAGCAATAATAAAATGGATGGGTTATGCTACATAATGGCATGCCTCAGGCAAAAGTCTCAAAGAAGAAGACCAAAAATACAAGTAGCTTCAAATCGCCAGTGGCCTTCTAACATACTGCCAGTGGCTCCACGCCACTGATTCAGCTGTGCACACTGTCTCCTATTTATACCAGAATGGATAAAACTATAATCTAATTCAGGCAGATCAAAGATGGCACAAGGTATCTTGAAGGATGGCACTGGAGAAGACTCTTGAGAATCCCTTGTCAGATTAGGCCATCCTAAAGGAAATCAATCCTGACTGTTCAGTATCTGAAGGATAGATACTGTTCTGACCTAGGCTTCCCCAAAAAGCACGAAGCAAATTCCTGGTCCTGACAAAACTCCTTTTATTAAACGAATGTGAATTCCTCTCATTCACATTCAGCCAAGGCCTGGCAAACAGTCTTTCAAAGGAATATTTATGAGTACAGACCTTATCTATCTTGGAAAGCTGCCATGTCAAAGTTTTCCAAATGCTGTGCTGTGCAAGGAAAGACTTGGCACAGAGTCTCTGAGATTCACGGATAGATCTTCACACTCCTGAAATGAACGAACAAATGAATGGTTTCTTGCAAAAGCCTACTCCCCTTTCACTCCTCTTTTATGTCCTATGGGAGGAGCCATTCACCGTCCGCCTGTGACTTTACTCCCAAGTCGACCGTGATTTCTTAGCTGTTCTTTTCTTCCAGCTGCTCTGCGCATTCACACACTGGGAACAGGCTCCAGCTGTTCCTCTTCCTCACTGCTGCCTAGCTCTGAAGGCAGTTGAGAACTGCCAGATGGCCTTGGCCCCATCTCTGCCAGTGATGCAGAGCCATCATCTGAGCCTTCCCCAGACTCCAGGACTGGCCATGTTCCTCCCCAACTTCCTCACTGTCCGACTCTGCTGCCAGCTCCGCTGGTGGGCCGCAACAGATACTGAACTGGAAGCTCAAATAATCTGGCCACTTAATGAGACGAGAGGACTAATTAGAAAAGATCCTTATGTAGGGAAAGATGGAAGGCAGAAGGAGAAGGAGATGACAGAGAAGCAGATGGTTAAATAGTGTCCTCAAGACAATGAACATGAATTTGAGCAAACTCTGGGAGACAGTTTGGAGGACATGGGGGCCTTGGTGTCCATGGGGTTGCAAAGTCAGACACAACAGAATGAAATGAACCTCAATTAGCACAAAAACTGTTCCTTTTTAAAAGTCTGATCCAATCAAAGGGCTGACTACAGAAGGTCCAGTATCCTTTTATATTTTGAAAGCTAGGTTTGGACTTCGTATGTGATGGAATGTGATCAAATAGACTTTAATTTTCCATGGTCTTGCTGAGATTTGTGCCAACACTTTCCAGAAGATGCCAAGGGCCAAATATCCATCCAACAATGCCTTAATTTTTTTAATTACAATTCTTATGCTCCATGATCCTTAAGTGGGGCATTAGTGACAGTCCATAGCACACAAAAAACAAACAATAGAATAGCAGTGTTCCAATACTTGCGGGGCTCCTACAAAGACAAGGCGCGGGGGGGGGGGGGTGTCAACCTATTTTCCAAAGCACCCAAAGTCACGATAAGAAACAATGGATGGAAACTAACCAAGGAGAGAAGCAACCTTGAACTAAGGAGGAATTTCTTGACAGTTGGAACAATTAACCGGTGGAACAACTTGCCTCCAGAAGTTGTGGATGCTCCATCACTGGAACACTTTTAAAAAGAGACTACACAACCATTTGTCTGAAATGATATACATCAGTGATGGTGAACCTTTTCAGTACCAAGGGCTCAAACTGGAATGCATGTACATTTGTGTGCATGAATGTCCACCGGGCCATTGGAAACCAGAAGAGAAGCTGGCCATTGCACACATGCCTATTTTGGGGGGCATCTTCAGGGCTGTTTTCCAGGCTATTTTTGAAGAAAACAGCCTGAAATGGCCCGAAAAATGGCCTGTTTTTACGGCCATTGTCCGGGCCGTTTTTCTTTTCTTTTTTTTTTTGAAAAATGGTCCAGAAAACAGCCCAGAAAATGGCTTGGCAAATGGCCTGAAAAACAGCCCAAAAATGGCCTGGTTCTTGGTCATTTTCAGGCTGTTTCCGGCGCTCGTGCGCTCGTGAATACCAGCTGGCTGGTGCGCATGTGCACACTGGAAACCAGAAGAACAGCGCGCATCTCCACAGAGAGGGCTCTGCGTTCCACTTCTGGTTCACCATCACGGATGTAGGTCGAGCAGGGGGTTGGACTAGAAGACCTCCAAGGTCCCTCCCAACTCTATTGTTCTACGTTCTAGAATCAAAAGAAACCATCTTCTATGCAAAAGGAACAATTGCAATCTACTTTGTATTTGTTTTAAGTGCCAGACGAATCATCAACAAATCTGTTCTATGACATGTGGAATATGGTGATTGGCATAAAAATAACATATTGAAATATTAAATAACTAAATAACAAGGGATTATAAATTGAACAAGCAAAAATTGAAGATTTCAATTTAGCATGAATGTTTGTACTATTATTAGAAGTATATAAGCTAGTAAAAAGCAATAAATATGATTCATAATATTCTATTTGTATTAAACCTCTTCATGGATTATTTTTTTTGCGCCCTGAGCTGGCAATAATGTGGTAGCAACCCACTCCTGCTTCTCTTCCCTTTATTTTCCATTCCTCTCCTGTTCTTTTCTCCCCCACTTCTTTTGATTTGTAAAATAATGGCAGACGAAAAGCTGGTCTGTCATTCCTAATGCCGAACCGATCCACTTGTTAATTGTTAATGCAAATCCACAAAGTAGGATTATATATGCACTCATCTGATTTCTTTTTCTGCATGGTCAGAGACAAGGGGTCTTGAGGGATGCACCATCTGCATGGAGTTCTAAAGCAATCTAACAAGCTCAGACTTCACCAGGAGAGCCTTTGTGATGAGAGGATAAGAAAAAGATTCTGCTGCACAGCACATTGGTTAAATACATATATCTATATCTACATCTACATCTATATCTACATCTACATCTATATCTATCTAATGAGAGAGACAGAGACAGAGAGAGACAGAGAGAAAGAGACAGACAGACAGACACACACACAGAGAGAGAGAAGCACACACAGACAGAAACAGAAAGACAGAGACAGAGAGAAACACACACAGAAACAGAGAGAGAGACAGAGACAGAGAGAGAGAAAGAGACAGACAGAGAGAGAGAGAGAGAGACAGAGACAGAGAGAGACACAGACACAGATACAGAGAGACAGAGAGACACAGAGAGAGAGAGAGAGAGACAGAGACACAGAGAGACACAGATAGACACAGAAAGAGACAGAGAGGCAGAGACAGAGGGAGACAGAGACACAGACACAGACACAGAGAGAGACAGAGAGAGAAGGTTTAGATTCTGGACAGGGTGAATAAAAATCAATTTTAAAAAAATCCAAAAAAATATGATTTTTAAAATTTAAATCAGATGGTTTTTATTTTTATCAAATTTATTTCATTATGCTTTTGGAGTAAAAAAAATCTATATAAAGAGAGTTTTCTATTTAAGATACATTCGTAATTTCGTTTATTCAGCATGAAATGGAGCTTAGTTATGTCTGGCTGTATATTCTGCAATTTTGGGTCAACAGCGGGTCAGAGGAGGAGCCGGTGAGAGGACAGAGATGACAGCTGCTCTTTTAAAAAAATCATGATTTAAATTGAGTTGATTTAAATCAAGCCTTTTTACTGGTGATTTAAATCGATGATTTAAATCAAATCCACCCTGATTCTGGAGTTTTTGAATTTGTTTCACTTTGAAGAATCTGTACATTGGATGGAATCTTATTATGTTTATAGGGTGAAAGGGATGAATCAAATATAGAATAACAAAAGTTGGAGTGAACCTTGGAGGTCTTTTAGTTCAACCCTCTGCTCAAGCAGAAGAGCTTATACCATTCTGGACAAATGGCTGTCCTAGCTCTTCTTTTCTGGGGAGAAAAGCAATAGTAAAAAGCAGAGACATCACCCTGCCAACAAAAGTGTGTCTAGTCAAGGTGATGGTTTTCCCAGTTGCAATGGATGGCTGTGAAGGTTGGACCATAAGGAAGGCTGAGCGCCAAAGAATGGAGGCCTTTGAACTCTGGTGCTGGAGAAAACTCCTGCGAGTCACCTGGACTGCAAGGTGATCCAACCGGTCAGTCCTAGATGAGATCAACTTTAGAAGGCCAGATCCTGAAGAGGAAACTCAAAGACTTTGGCCACCTAATGAGAAGGAAGGACTCCCTGGAGAAGAGCCTCATGCTGGGAAAGATGGAGGGCAAAAGAAGAAGGGATGACAGAGAAGGAGGTGGCTGGATGGAGTCACTGAAGCAGTCGGCATGAGCTTAAATGGACTCCAGAAGATGGTAGAGGACAGGAAGGCCTGGAGGAACGTTGTCCGTGGGGTCACGATGGGTCGGACATGACTTTGCAACTAACAAAAAGAACAACATTCTCTTCTTTAAAACTCCAGTGATGGAGCACCTACAACTTTTGAAGGCAAACTGTTCCCCCCTTGAATTGTTCCTACTCTTGAGAGTATGTTAATGAAGACCCAATCATACAGGCCAAGAGTATCTAAAGGTTGAATCGTGGCAACTAGACCAAACTTTGTTAATCTAAGATGTCTCATTGCTCATCCAATCTTCTTCATCAATTAGCGAATTAGTTAGGCAGAGTCAACGAATTGTTGGAATGTTCACTTCGGTTTCTATGGCGTATGAAATGCCATCATAGATTTTAGATAGATAGATAGATAGATAGATAGATAGATAGATAGATAGATAGATAGATAGATAGATAGATAGACAGACAGCAGACACACACACACACACACAAACACACACACAAATACACACACAGAAGTTAATTCTAGGTTGGGCTTATGAAATTTCTTTCTTTGAGAAGTTTCCACCCATTACTTCTTGTAGAGCATTTTCATTTCTTTTTAGAATGCCTTGGCATCATTGCAGGTCACACTCTTAAATTCTCCTTTACCTTACCTTGAAGGATTTGCTCATCCAGGTATGTCTACCTTAAGAATGCCATATATGCCCTCCTTTCAGATAATAGCAATGGGGAGTTCAGATAGTTGATGATGAATGATGAATGATGGCTGGTGAATAATTGAAAATGAGTGGGAAATGAATTCTCCCTTCATTATACAGCAAGATCAACAGAATGGCAGGATTCTGATTGCTCTCCTGACATTGACAGATCTGGAATTTATACTAATCTCCAGGGGTGTTGATCCTCTCCTCTAATGCATGACTACAATGCAGGCTTAGTGATTCTGGTTATTACATGCAATCAAATTAAGGTAAAGAGCATCATTAAAAGCAATACTTTTATGTATTTATATTTAACTTTATGCAGGCGTTCTTCCTCAATAGAAAAACTGTCTCTGAAATGACTCTCTCTTGAAATGTTTGAAAAGATATTTTCAGCAATGCTAGAAGAAATGTCTTCCGCAAGGGCCTCTTCAGCTGATAACAGAGCTTTGGATCCATAACAGAGCTCCAGAGCTCTGTTATCAGCTCCAGAGGCCTTCAGGAAAGACTTGCCAGCTGCAAAAAATATGGGCTGAGGTTTGCGTGGCCTGGCTGCAACTATCCAAAGGTAAGTAGTAGGGCACCTCCACCCCCACATCCTCACCCTAGCTTAATTTTTACCCTAGAGTGGATGGGGTTAGGATTTTTTTATTGTTGTTAGTTGCGAAGTTGTGTCCGACCCATTGACCCCATGGACAATGTTCCTCCAGGACTTCCTGTCCTCTACTTATTTCACATGCTAGTAAAGTTATGCTTAAAATCCTACAAGCTAGGCTCCAGCGATATGTGGATCGAGAACTACCAGAAGTACTGGCAGGATTTCGAAGAGGCAGAAGAACTAGAGATCAAATTGCCAACATATGCTGGATCATGGAGAAAGCTAGAGAGTTCCAGAATTTGTTTTACTTCTGCTTCATTGACTATGCTAAAGCCTTTGATTGTATGGATCACAACAAATTTGGGCAAGTTCTTAAAGAGATGGGAGTACTGTTTTATTTGTCTCTTGAGAAACCTATATGCGGGTCCAAGAGGCAACAGTAAGAACTGGACACAGAACTACTGATTGGTACAAAATTGGGGTTAGGGTTAATTAGGGCTTATTTTGGGGGTAGGTCTTATATTGGGTGTTGTGATGACACGGGGCATGGCACTAAAGCAACACAACCAGAGAACAGGTCTAACTCCCCTTTATTGCTCCAACTCTGCCTCCAAACATTCCCACATTTACTACAAGTCCTGGAGCAAAGGTCTCACACACACCTTCAGAAGCCTCTGGCTGCAAGTAGTCCAGCAAGCCAGGTTAATCAAACAGCAACCAGGGCCAGCAGTCCAATAAGCCAGGTTAGCTAAAGAGTAACCAGAGCAAGAAGTTCAGCAAAGCAGACAAAGTGGCAAACCCCACAAGACAGAGTACAGTAAACTCCAGGATTTGGCAAGTGCATAGGAGACTCCACGGATTCCCGATAAATGCCTCTCCCACCAGCACCTCCTTAAATCTCAGTCCCCAGGTGTGCCTTGTGAAAGGGGGCAGGGCACTCTCCTTCCTTGTAGTTGGCTCAGTCTGCGTTGTTCTCGCCTTCTCTCTTTCCACCTTGCTCTCGGATCAGGAGAGGGTGGTCCTTGCTCTTCTCCTGAGCTTCCCCTGTCTGCAGGCCTTACTAATTTAGAAAAGCCTTGCCTGGACTGACTCTGACCTTCCCCACTTTTCTCCAAGGCCAATGGAGCTGGCCTCTCCATCTCTGGCAGTTCTTGTTCCAGCTCATCTTCCCCCGCAGATTCAGACTCTGACGGTGGCATGACAGGTGCACATGCACAAATCAAGCTAGGACTTTTTTAAAAAAGTTTTTTTTTTAATGTTCTTTTACATACAATTATAGGTATACATTTCATATAGTTATTCTTCTTCTTTACATTTGTCATTATACATTTATTATTCTATTTAAAAGGTTATAATGTACAGTTTGGGTTGCTTTATTTACCATCCCATCCGCCTGTTTTAACAGCACCTTGTTTTCCCTTTTGTTTCTCCCTCCCCCCTTCTCTACTTCTTTCCTTCCTTCTTCCCTTACCTCTCCCCTACGCCTACTCTTCCGTATGTATGTATGTATGTATGGGTGTAACAACCCCTGGTATGCCCAAATATGGGAGGGAGCTCACTACTACTCCTTTCTGTCTGGCTCATTACAGAGGACCATCCAGGCAGAAAACCATATTTTTATTTTTAATGTTGCCTTTTTATATTTGTGTTGTATTTGTGCTGATAAATAAATAAAGGGAGACTAGTATAGATCTATTTCAACCTATTTAGGTCTCATCAGCTAGCCATACCCTTACTGGGAATCAAACCAGGGCTGTATTGCATATTAGGCCGATGTAATTGCCACTAAGCCACAGGCTCTTTTCCTTCCTTTACTTTCTTTTCTTCCCCCCTCCCCCCTTTCCCATTTAACAGTGTATTGTCTGGTTCTGTATCTTCCCCTTACTTTCTTCTCTAGATTCCTTTCTCTAGCCAGTCATAAAATCTTCCCCAAGCTAGGACTTACTTTCTGAGTAGGTCATGTTTTGGGGGAAACACAGTATTTATATTCAACTTTGCCTCTAGAAAGATTGGATTCACATCATGTATAACATCTGAACCTTGGAATTGAATTTTCAAAGGTAATCATGCTTTTCTGAAACTATATGTGGATCAGTAATCAGGATTTCAGAAATCATAGTTTTGCTGCAACACAAACATTCCTAAAGACATTAATTATGGAAAAGACATTAACAAAACCAAAGCGATGGACACCTATTTTAAAACAAATTATAAATAGAAGCCGGGGAAGAATGCCTACATACAGACTAATTTAAGATTAACTTTGAAATGAAAAACAGGGTGAAGAAGAGACTCCAATTTATTGCAGTAACTCCAATGGATGATCAACTCAGAAACATATCACATAAGGAAATTATTTAGCATTTAGTGAAGGGAAATTTGAAATTTAAGACGGGTGAAATCATGATGTGGAGATGACAACGGAAACAACCATTGAGGACATTTATTTATAATTTATCTTACTCAGTCCAGGGCTGAAATGCTCAAAAGTCTGCTACCGGTTCACTTTGCTAACGGTTCGCTTTGCACACACACCAAAAGTCCACTTTGTGTGCATACACACATACCACACAGCAATGAAAAAGGAGGGCTAAGACGCCTTTTATGAGTCTGCAAAGGTAAGTAGGACAGCGAGGGGGATGGACAGCTGTGCTGCAAGATTTACATTCATGCGGCACAGTTGATTGTCATCAGAACTACCGGTTTGCCCGAACCAGTAGTAAAAAAATGCCACCGTTTTGGGCAAACTGGTAGCATTTTTTACTACCGGTTCAGTCTTAGCTACCGTACATTTTAGGATATCAGTCTGATAAAGGAAGCTTCAGAAAGCACCTCCAAGTATAACATGGGCACAAAACACTTATCAAATCCTGACCTAAAATGATTTCTAAAATCCATTTGAAAAGTTGGAATGTCAAGATGCCAAATCCAATCTGAACATCTGGCTGACTGTGTGATGAACCATAACCATAACAACAACAACAACAACAACAACAACAACAGTAATAATAATAATAATAATAATAATAATAATAATAATAATAATAATAATAATAATAATAATAATAATAATAGTTGGGAAGACTTGCAAGAAATACTATTCTGCCTGCAAGCAAGAACTGGTGGGACTATAAAACAGATAGAGTAATAGAAAATGAAGATGCTAAAGTGCTGTGGGACTTCAGAATTTAAAGACAAGCATCTGCCACATAACACCCCAGATTTAACAATTGTTTGACGAGAGAGACAAAAAAAAGTCTAGTGGATGTTGCAGTATCTGCAACTCAAAGCAACACAAAGAAGGGAGAGCTGGAAAGATAACAAAATATAAAGATCTGCAAAAAGTAGTAGAACAACTGTGGAAAAAGAAAGCAGAAATAATATTCACAGCAATAGGTTCTTTGGGTACAATCCGAAAACATCTGGAGCATCATTGAACGTCATTGGCATTGACAAAATCACCATCAGTCAATTGCAAAAGGCAGCTTGCAATTTGGTTGGCTAGTCTAGAGAAAAGAAAGGCTATCAGGTGATGTGAAAGCGGTATTCCAGTATTTGAGAAGTTGTCACAAAGAGGAGGGGCTCAACTTGTTTACCAAAGCACCAGAAGGCAGGACAGGAAACAATGGATGGAAACTAATTAAGGAGAGACGCAACCTAGAATTAAGGAGAAACCTCCTAACAGTGAGGACGATTAACCAGTGGAGCGGCTTGCCTCCAGAAATTGTGGGTGCTTCATCACTGGAGGTTTTTAAGAAGAGTCTGGACAGCCACTTGTCTGAAATGGTCTAGGGTCTCCTGCTTGATCAGAGGGTTGGACTAGAAGACCTCCAAGGTCCCTTCCAGCTCTATTCAGATTAATTCATTGATTGATTGATTTCTCCTTTTGACATCATCAAACAAAAACATTGGGAAGGACTCGGTGTACAAAAATGCCAAATCCAGTATAATAGCTGGCTGACTATGCAACCAACCAAACATAATAATAAATATATTTAATAATCTGTTTTCAAATGTTTAGATAAGGAGTTTGCATTTGCTTTGGCTGAGGACAATGAGTGAGTTAGTAAGTTAGCGAGTTAGTGGAATATGCCAAGGGCCAAATTCCAAAATATATCTGAGATGTGATATAGTGAACAGGGGGAAAGTGATAAAAAAAATATTTCCTAGGAATAAGAATGATGTTAACCATTTCACATATTTCATTTCTGTAGCTGATCACTTCCCCATTCTTATTCATTAAATGTTGAAGATTATAGTGAGCCCTTAATTAAGAATCTTCTGGTGAATTACTCGGTAAGTTACTCCCAGATCATATAATAAATTGTCTTTCATTTCCCATGTTTTCTAGTTTAATTCTTAATAAATATTCGCGTCATAGGTGTTGCAATTCACTAGCTGTTGTGGTCTGCCAGCAGCCAGCGGAGATGGTGGCAGACTCAGAGTGAGGAGGCTGGGGAGGAAAACGGGCCAGTCCTGGAGTCTGGGGAAGGCTCTGAGGAGGGCTCTGTGTCAGAGGCAGAGAGGGGGCCAGGGCGGTCCGACAGTTATCAGCTGCCTTTGGAGTTGGAGATCAGGGGGCAGAAGAACAGCTGGAGCCTGTTCCCAATGTGCACATGTGCAGAGCTGCCAGGAGAAGGGAACAGCTAAGGAACAAGGGCCGACTCGGGAGTAAAGGCACAGGTGGACAGTGAATGGTCCATCCCAGAGGGAAAAAAGAGGAGCGAAAGGGGAGGGGAGTTTGCAGGAGACAATGAGTTCAATTCCTTAGGGTGAACATCTGTTCCTGACTTCTTGCCAAGTAATTGCTGCTACAGCATGGAGTTTGGAAGATATCGGCCTGGCAGCTCTCCAAGCCTGATAAAGGTCTGTAGCTGTGAAATCTCATGAAAGACTGTTTGCTGGGACTTTGCTGGAGAGGAATTCCCTTTAACCTAAATAAAAGAGGTTTTATCGGGATGAAGAGTCTGCTTCATGATCTTGGGAAGCCTAGGTGAGAACATTAGCATCATTTGCTCTAGAACTTAGCATATGCTGTATCCTAGGACCCAAACTCCAAAATAAAATTTAATCTAAATTAATGATCATGTAATCTTGTGATCAGCCATTTACAGTATGTTGTAATGCTAGAATGTGGTCACCAGCATATAAAGCGGAACATTATATTATTATTATTTTGAGCATACCATAACTATCATATTGCTAATGGTATGCACTATTCTTCTGTCTTTATGGAATGTATAAGTTAGCCTGGTATGGAATGACAGGACACAAGAATTGTCCTCATAGATGTCGGCTAGGCTCAACAATAAAAAACTTCTAAGAAGATAGAATAAAAGATCGGTCTCAGTAGACAAAACAATTCTCAGAACTGAAGATGTTTCCCAAAACAACAGGTGGTTCTCTTGTCAACTGGATAAGCTGAAGTCACTTGGAAAAACACCTTGAGAAGATTGGCAAACCAACAGAAGACTCCACAATTGCTGTAACAACGGTGCCTAATCCCCACAACCAGTTGTTAGATTTTTTTAATGCCAGAGTCTAAACTATCTTTAATGGCAGCCTCTTCTGGTCTATGTTTCCATATCTGGTTTGGATGCCACTACTATATTTAGAACTACAAATATATCAGATTTGTCCAGAAAGTGGAATATCTAGGACAGTGATGGCAAACCTATGGCATGCGTGCCACAGGTGGCAGGCAGAGCCATTTGTCAGGGCACGCAAGGGGCTGCCGTCAGCTGGGCACCGTGCATGTGCACACTGGCCAGCTGAGTTCACCCTTTTTTAAAGCCATTTTTCGCCGTCTCCAGGCTCCAGAGCCTTTATAGGAGCCTGGGGAGGGTGAAAAGAGCCTCCCTCCCCCCCCCGAAGGCCCTCTGGAGGCTTCATGAGCTTCCTTGAAGCCTCCAGAGCACAAAGAAACGGCCCTACAGGAAAACCGGAAGTTCGAGAACAGACTCCATTTTTGGAGTGTTTTCAGTCTGAAAAATGGCCTGAAAAAATGACTCAAAAACAGACAAAAATGGCCCGAAAATTGCCTGAAAATAGCCTGGAAAATGGCCCAAGAAACAACCCCAAAACAGCCAAAAAATGGCCAAAAATTGCCTGGAAAACACACAGAAAATGGCCCAGAAAAAAATGAGAGGGGCAGGGCCAGCCAGTGGTGGAATTTACCGGTTTGCTGAACTGCAGAGAATCTTAAATACCAGTTCGCCTGAACCAGCAGCAGCCCACCTCTGGTAGGCCTCTGGTTTAAGGAGCAAGTGACAGAAACAATACTACACAATAGTGCAGACAACACTAAGCTGGCAGAAATATTGAATATCCCCAGAAGACAAGCTCAAGAGCCAAAAATATATTGGGCCCTATCTCACAAAATGAAATTCCACGTAGACAAAAGTAAGGCTTCACACTTAAGCAAGAAAAACCAGCTATATAGGTATATAGGCAAAATCTCCATTCCCACCCCGCTCTGGGGCCAGCCAGAGGTGGCATTTGCTGGTTCTCTGAACTACTCAAAATTACTGCTACCGGTTCTACAGAACCTGTTAGAACCTGTCAGAACCTGCTGGATTTCACCCCTGGACTAGGGGATGACATGATAGCACTGATCCAATATTTGAAGGGCTCCTACACAGACAAGAGGGTCAAACTATTTTCCAAAGCATCAAAAGGCAAGACAAGAAACAATGGTTGGAAACTAACCAAGGAGAGAAGCAATCTAGAACTAAGGCAGAACTTCCTAATGGTGAGAGCAATCAACCAATGGAACAGCTTATCTTCAAGAAGCTATTGGTGTTTCATCAGTGGAGGCATTTAAGAAGATAGTGCACAGCCACTTATCTAAAATGGCATGGGGTCTCCTGCTTGAGCAGGGGTTGGACTAGAAGACCTCCGTGGTCCCTTACTATTATTCTTTGTTTTATGAAATCAAGCCTTCCACCTGCACATTTTATCTCTGAAAAATGCTCATCACCCTGTTGAGCTTGTTTTGCTATCTTCATAGGATCACAGGACACAGAGCTCATCTGAACTAAAGGATATGCCTTAACATTTTCTTGACAGCAGCATTCAAGCTGGTGCATCTGAAGCCATATTTGCCTGCACTGCACCATAATTGATACCTGAGACCTGAAATTAATGTGGCAGCTCATAATTCCATGCCTTTTCAAAACATTCAGGTGACAAGTAGGCTGCAGTCACTGTATTTTCAACACCCCCCCCAAAAAAAAAAGCTATAGCTAAACTGATTTATATGTGGTCTATTTGCATCCAGGATAAATTGTGGCATGGTCATATTTGATTGTGTTCATTTTTTTTCCTTTTCTTTTTGCTTATAGCTTCTCTCTCTTTCACCTTTCCCTTCATGTCAAGCTGTTGTTTATGCATCTATATCTTTATCTACCATATTTTTCAGTGTATATGATGCACCAAGGTTTTGAAGAGAGTGGCAGACCTCCCAAAACCGGTCCATTTTTTCGCAAAAATGGGCCTGTTTTTTTAAAAAAGGCATGAATAGCCTTTACGAGGCTTGTAGAGTGCTCCTGGGGACTGGGAATTTTTTTTGTCAAAATTGGGCAAAAAATGGCCCATTTTTCCGCTCATTTCTGCCCTCCCTAGCCCCCAGGAGCACTCTGAAAACCTCCTACAGGCTCTGCATGGCCATTTTGGGGTTTCGGGAGGAAAAAAATGCTGTATTCAGTGTATAAGCTACACCCAGATTTTCAGCCTCTTTTTTGAGGGAAAAAGGTGCGTCTTATACTCCAAAAATATGGTATCTATATCTATATCTATATCTATATCTATATCTATATCTATATCTATATCTATATCTATATCTATATCTATATCTATATCTATATCTATATCTATATCTATATCTATATCTATCTATCTATCTATCTATCTATCTATCTATCTATCTATCTATCTGCATCTGCATCTGCATCTGCATCTTCATATTGATCTAGATCTATATATCTACATCTATATCTGTATCTTGGAGTATAAGCCCACCACCCATTGGCCCCCACCCTTTCACCTCTGCCTCCCAGCAATTTGCCTCCTTGCAGCAAACAGCAAACAGCCAGTTTCAGTTCCAGCTTCTGCACAGACTGATTAGCATAAGCAGCTAATTGTCGGGTCGATCGGCCTCCCGACATCAGATGTTTCAGGCTGTGGAGATTGCCATTGCCTATTGCCACCTCTGTGCGACCCATTTTCAGCCTCCCTGTGCTCTGTTTTCCACCTATTCCAATCCCTGCTGCCTGGAATGGGTGGAAGGAGACAAAGAATGGGGCTTGTGGAGGCTGAAAATGGGATGCAGAGCACACAGAGGCGGCAATAGGCAATGGCAATCCCTGCAGCCCGAAGTAGCTGTCATTGGGAGGCCATTCCAAACAACAACCAGCTGCTAGTGCTAATCAGGCTGTGCAGAAGCTGAAACAGGCTGTTTGCTGCTTGCTGCAAGGAGGCAAATTGTTGTGAGGCAGATTTTTTTCTTGTTTCCCTCCCCAAAAACTAGGTGTGTCTTATACTTCGGAGTGTCTTGTACTACAAAAAAATATGGTGTGTGTGTATTTGTATGTGTGTGTGTATATATATATATCAGTATTCAATAGGAGGTTAATCAATTTCACGGCTGACTAATTTAATACCCAGATGATCCAAAATGTAGCTTTTTGTGCATTCTGAAGTGCATTTCATGACCATTCAAGAAAATTCATCAGCAGTTCATCAAAGCAGCTTACGAGCAAAGCTCATTAGCACTTCAGTGGGAGTTAAGTATATATGAACTCTTGAAAGCTAATGATGAACTCTATCCATTGGGATGACTTATGCCCCAAGTCACTGCAAAAGCTGATAATAATTGCATAATAAGGTGAATGAGCCTTATGCAAGCTGTCTAGAACTCTAACGTAGAGACTGAAACCTGGATGTCAAGGGCTATGTTAATTTTATTCTAAAGTGCATTTGCTTGTATTTCAAGGTGCAATTCTCTGGGAGGAAAGGAGATTAAAGCTGGATCCGAACAATTTCATAGGTTCAGGACCTTATTTATATCTTACAATGTTATTTATAGAGCACCTTTTTTATGACGCAGACATTAAAAGGCAGATTGGCATACTGTATTCAAAACTTGAAGTGCACTACAATCTGCTTAAAAATATGTCTCTTCTCGGTTATATTATATGGTATTAATAAAATCTAGGAGAACTTGAACATCGCAAATAAATCCCCCTTTCTTCCTCAACTGAAGGTAAAGGTTCCCCTCGCACGTTTGTGCTAGTTGTTCCCGACTCTAGGGGGTGGTGTTCATCTCTGTTTCAAAGCTGAAGAGCCAGCACTGTCCAAAGATGTCTTTGTGGTCATGTGGCCAGCATGGCTAAATGCCGAAGATGCAGGGAACGCTGTTACCTTCCCACCAAAGGTGGTTCCTATTTTTCTACTTGCATTTTTTACATGCTTTCGAACTGCTAGGTTGGCAGAAGCTGGGACAAGTAACGAAAGCTCACTCCATTACCTGGCGCTAGGGATTCGAACCGCCGAACTGTCGACCTTTCTGATTGACAAGCTCAGCATCTTAGCCACTGAGCCACCGGGTCCCTCCTCATTTATCACTTAGCTATTGTCAGGCCTGGAAGCCATCTTTTGCATTGGGCCATTAGGCCTGCCACATTTACTGCTGTGGGAAATTGGGAGAGGAGATTATAGAGCATGGTGATATAAAGTCAAAATAACATTCCTTTCTCAGAGAGTCAAGGACACTTTGCCCTGCAGCTGTGATGGTGTGACTGGGAGGCATCTCCAGTTGGGACGGTGTGTGATTGGATCACCTGATGGACATGTGGGCACTGGGCAGGGACTTTCGTCTGGGTGGAGAAAACCTGGAAGCTTTCAGATTCAGGTTTTCCCAGATGTGCCAATATGACATTTCTAACAAAATGGAACTTTGAGGAAATTCAACTCTCAGAGTCTTCTTTCGTTGATACTTGGAATCCTGACAGCTATATCTTTACAATCACAATGTACCAAATCATGTAAGCTTAATTTGGAATGGTATTAGGTTTCAGGCAAAATACTTCCTTTTTTTTTTAAAAAAAAAGCTATGTTTCTCTAAAAAACATAAAGCTACACTAAAAAGAAATCACCTGCATTTATAGATCAATGTATCTTTCAGGAATCAGATAGAACACCAATTTTCAAAACTCTTATGGGAGTCTTGGGTTAAGTGTGACAATTCAGTGTGAGAAGTTTTTTGAGTCTTCCATTGTACAATTATCATTCCTGCGGGGCAGCAAACGTCTAGCCATCTCATTTTTTTTGTTCCAAATGTATACAAAAGCACATAATCAAGATCACCCAAGTTTCTTTTCATAACTTTGTGGGCTAACTCACCCCAAATATGTTATTTTCATTGCCAGTGGCTTTGTGACCCAAAAGAAAGTTGAGAGGAAAATGAATATATGTTTTTATCTCTTGCATTCTTTAAGTATTTGTAGGGAAAGATGGGGATGTGGTGGCTTAGTGGCTAAGACGCTGAGCTTGTTGATCAGAAGATCGGCAGTTCAGAAGTTTGAATCCCTAGTACCGCATAACTGGGTGAGCTCCTGTTACTTGTCCCAGCTTCTGCCAACCTAGCAGTTCGAAAGCATGTGAAAATGCAAGTAGGAAAATAGGAACCAACTTTGGTGGGAAAGTAACAGTGTTCTATGCGCCTTCAGCATTTAGTCATGCCGGCCACATGACCACGGAGATTTCTTCGCACAGTGCTTACTCTTCTGCTTTGAAACGGAGATCAGCACCTCCCCCTAGAAGGGAACCTTTACCTTTAGGGAAAGATATGAAAGTATCTGAGATACTTCCTGCTCATTTCATTTCCAGTATGCCAATGCTCAATGTTGTTGTTGTTTTTCAGTGTATAAGCATTAATAGATTTTGTGTGTTGCAGGTGTTTTTCATTTTGCAGTATATTTAAAGGTCACAATGTACTCTGAGAATACAAAAGAAATCCATTCCTCCTGATCTGTAAACAATCTTGCCTACTCTTACCACAACTGCATGTACTTATTTTGTCTTAACTTGCTTATAGGATTTCAAGATGTCAATGTTCTCATGCTTCTATAGCGTAGTAGCCACTGAGGGTCACTTGGATTGCAGTGAGGTCGTAATGGAATACAATTTAACCCCTGGCATCTCCTGGTTTATATTTAGAATATCTCTAAAATCCTTCCTTTTCGATGATCTTTCACCTCTAATTGATTGGAGAATAGGCGTTCTTTATGCATGGATATTTCTGTTCTATTTCTAATTGATCAGTCTTTATTTGTTTATTTTTATATTATCTCTGGATTGTTTTGTTTTGTTCTGCACAGCATAGAATGATAAGCTATCTTCAGTGAGTAGTACAATACCAATGAAGAAGAAAAATAATAGGTCTCAAAAAAAAAAACCAGCATAAAGAACTCTCTGGCAAATTGAAAGACAAAAAGGACAAGTATAAAAAGTGGAAAGAGGACCACATAACTAAGACAGAATATCAGCAAATAACCCGAGTCTGCAAAGATGAAGTGAGGAAAGCTAAGGCTCACAATGAACAAAGGCTTGGAACAAAAGTAAAAAATAACAACAACAACAACAAAAAGCTTCTTCCAACATGTTAAAAACAAGAAAAAAGTCAAGGAAACAATTGGTCCATTGCTGGGAGAAAGCAGCAAGAAGGTGACAAGCAACAGGGGGAAAGCAGAACTACTTAACTCGTTTTTGTTTTTTTTAATCTGTCTTTACACAAAGGGAAAAAAAACAGTCCAATCTATCAAAAACAGAACCACAAAAAACAGAACACAAATTAAAATAGGGAAGAAAATGGTAATTGAGCACCTGTCTACCCTAAACGAGTTCAAATCACCAGGACGAGATGGGCTACACCCCAAAGTTCTAAATTAACTGGCAGATGAAATCTCAGAACCACTGAACTATATATTTAAAGATACTGGAGCACCGGGGAACTGCCAGAGGACTGGAAAAGAACTGATGTAGTTCCCAGCTTAAAAAAAAGGGGGCGGGGAAATAGATCCAGAAAACTACAGATGTGAAGTGTTAATACCACTTTATAATGCCTTAGTAAGGCTACACTTGGAATACTGCATCCAGTTTTGGTCGCCATGATTTTAAAAAGATGTGGAGACTCTAGAAAGAATGCAGTGAAGAGCAACAAAGATGATTAGGGGACTAAAACATATGAAGAACAGTTGCAGGAACTGGGTATGTCTAGTGTAATGAACAGAAGGACTAGGGGAGACATGATAGCAGTCTTCCAATATTTCAGGGGTTGCAACAAAGAAGAGGGGGTCAAGCTATTCTCCAAAGCACCTAAGGATAGGACAAGAAGCAATGGATGGAAACTAATCAAGGAGAGAAGCAACTTAGAACTAAGGAGAAATTTCCTGACAGAACAATTAATAAATTGCCTCGAGAAGTTGTGAATGCTCCAACATTGGATGTATTTAAGAAGATGATAGATAACCATTTGTCTGAAGTGGTGTAGGGTTTCCTTCCTGAGCATGGGATTGGACTAAAGGACCTCCAAGGTCCCTTCCAACTGTGTTATTCTGTTATAATAAACAAAACTGAATAAATATTGAGGCTATACTAAAAGAAAATAAGCAAAGTTAATAAAATACTACATCCAGGATTGATGCCTTGTATATGATAAAGCGATTGACAAAATTGTAATAAAAGAGGTAGCCTTACAAGAATAATGTCTGTTATTTCAAAAAAAAAGTTACAGTTTTTTTGAAAACACACAGTGTGGTTGGAGGTTTTTTTAAGAGTTGCTTTTCTCAATTTTATTTTACACTATCAATCTGTGCATATTGAAAATAGAGAACCATGACAAAAATGAGCATGGATGTGTCACATATTGTAATAAGGTTCCATTTTTCATGCAAACTCTTTCATATCCTAAACAAGTGATAGAACCAAAGGTGATGAAAGGTATTAAAGGTCTATGTTTCTCCAACTTAGATAATGGGAAACCTTAGCTTTGGATGTCCAAAATTAGTGAATCAGGAACAAACTAAGATATTGAGGTTGAGATCATGAAGTGAGCTAAATGTTCATTAAACAGCTGTAATTTATTTTGTGCTTCCCTGAAAATAAGACCGGGTCTTATATTTTTTTTGCCACAAAAAAAGGCACCAGTTCTTATTTTCAGGGAAACACGAAACACATTGCAGCTGTGCAATGATCTTTTAGCTCACTTCATGTGTCTAGTTACACGGAGACAGTTTTTTCCCCTGGTGCCATCACTCTGTTGAACATCTAATTCCCACAGCACTGTCTTACGTCTAAGGATATTTACCCATGTATTATCCTTTTTCATCTTCTCATCTTTTTCATTTTCTCATCTTTCCTTCTACCTTTTCCTATTGGTATCTCATGATTTATCACTTGACATTTAGGGGACTGGAGATTAAAGCATATCAAGAACCTTTACAAGACAAGGCTAGTCTAGTGAAGAGAAGGACCAGGGGAGACAGGATAGCAGTCTTCCAATATTTGAGGGGCTGCCACAGAGAGGAGGGGGTCAATCTATTTTCCAAAGCACCCAATGGCCAGAGAAGGAATAATGGATGGAAATTGACCAAGGAGAGATTCAATCTGGAAACAAGGAGGAATTTTCTGGCAGTGAGAACAATCAACCAATAGAACAGAAGTTGCCTTTGGCAGTTATGAGAGCTTCATCACTGGAGGCTTTCAAGAAGAGGTTGGACTACCATTTGTCAAAAATGATGTAAGGTCCACTGCTTGACTGGAGAGTTGGACTAAATGACCTGTAAAGTCCCTTCCAACTCTGATAATCTGTTAATATCTTATGATTTGTGATTGTATCTTAAAATTTATGATCTATGACTTATCATTTTGTGGGTTTACATGACAGCTTATGCACTGGAAACACATTCTTTCTGCATCCAATCACACTTGGCTAATGAAGAATATTCCTCTTCCTATCATTTGGCACTAACTGTCATGGAACAGAGGTGTTTTAATTGAAATGCACCATTGTTCTCTTTCACAACTTTAAAAGAATTGGTATGAGGGAAGAGGCACATACACCTATTTAATTTAAAGTAAAGATTCCCCTGGCACATATGTGCTAGTCATTCTTGACTCTAGGGGGTGGTGCTCATCCGTTTCAAAGCCAAAGAGCCAGCACTATCCGAAGATGTCTCTGTGGTCATGTGGCCAGCATGCCTAGATGCCGAAGGCGCACGGAACACTGTTACTTCCCACCAAAAGTTGTTTCTATTTTTCTACTTGCATTTTTACATGCATTCGAACTGCTAGTTTGGCAGAAGCTGGGACAAGTAACAGGAGCTCACTCCGTTATGCCGCACTAGGGATTCAAACTGCCGAACTGCTGACCTTTCTAATCTACAAGTTCACCATCTTAACCACTGAACCATCTCATCCCACACTGCATCCCCAACCTATTTAGGAAGATAAATAATTTGGAGAGTCTCAGGTGCAAATGAGAATTTCTTATAGACTACGTTTCAATATTTAAACTAAACTAATAATTTGTTTGGCTAAAGTTGAGGGAGCTAAAGCAGAACTATTTATGAGATTGCTGATTAGAACAGGCAAATTTGGACTAGTCTTGTAGCCAAGTTTATTAGAGATGGATGAATCGTCTAACTCTCGTCCATTTGAATTTTCCCTACATTCAATCATGCTACTGTTTTCCCCTATTGCTGTAACTGTCTATAAATATCCTTGCCAAGAACTTTTCATTCTTCTTCTTCTACCTGTCTTTCAAAGAACTTTTCATTCTTCTCTAATTTTCCCAATACATGCATTTAAATATGAAGCTTTCCCAAAGAGAGAAAAAGATAGAGAGAATATAAAAAAAACTTTAAGGAGGGGACTATAGCATAGTAGCACATAATAAATAATAAAACATAAATAAAAAAATACATAAAACTAATAAACTAAAAGAAATGTGGAAGATTTTCTTTAAAAAGAGAGTAAAAAAGGTGCAGAATAAAAGATAAAGATCAAAAATTGAAAAAGCACCAAAAATAAGAATACAATAAAGGTGTCATGCCTGCAAGCCATATTTTCTCTTTGGACTTCAAGCCTACCACACTTTGTATTGTGGGAAAATGGGAGGGGGGTTTATTTATTTATTTATTTATTATTCATGCTTCTAGACCGCCCCCTCTCCCAAAAAGGGACTCAGGGCGGTGTACAGTCCATGCCAAATATATCAAAATACAATAAAAATTGAATATGTACAGTTGGAATGGAGGAGGTTAAAAATGGAATTAAAAGAACTGTACAAAGCAATATATATAAATATAGGATTTTGAACCCCTAAAACACACACAATAAGTTAAAAACAATGCCCCTAAAATAACCAGTTAATACATTTGCCAGGAGGGACAGTTGTAATTATGCCAGGCCTGCTAATCGGAACAGGTGAGTCTTCAATTTTTGCCGGAAGGAGCGGAGGTCAGTAGTGGTTCTAATGTCGGGGGGGAGGTCATTCCAGAGGGTTGGGCCCATCACAGAGAAGGCCCTACTCCTTGGTGTCGCCCGTTGGCATTGCCTAGTGGACGGCACCAGGAGAAGTCCCTCTCTGTGTGAGCGAATTGGCCGCAGGGATGTATGTGGGAGGATGCGATCCCGCAAGTAACTAGGTCCCGTGCCATGGAGCGCTTTAAAGATGGTAATCAGCACCTTGAAACGCACCCGAAAAACCACAGGCAGCCAGTGCAGCTCGCGCAGGAGAGGTGTTACGTGGGAGTACCTCGTACTCCCCATCACAGCCCGCGCGGCTGCGTTCTGAACTAACTGCAGTCTCCGGGCGCGTCCCAAGGGCAGCCCCATGTAGAGAGCGTTGCAGTAATCCAGGCGGGACGTCACCAACGCATGAGTGACCGTGCGTAGGGCATCCCGGTCCAGTAGGGGGCGCAATTGGCGCACCAGGCGAACCTGGTGGAATGCCCCCCTTGCCACGGCTGCCACATGGTCATCCATTGACAGCCGGGCATCAAGGAGGACGCCCAAATTGCGCGCCCGTTCCACAGGGGGCAATTGTTCGCCCCCTATGGCCAGCGATGGAATCAGCTGGCTGAACCGAGGTGCCGGTAGCCACAGCCACTCAGTCTTGGAGGGGTTGAGTTTAAGTCTGTTGTCCCCCATCCAGACCCCGACGGCTTCCAAACACCGGGACATCACTTCGACAGCCTCGTTGGGGTGGTTTGGGGTTGAAATATACAGCTGGGTATCATCAGCGTAGAAGTGACACTCAACCCCAAAACCACGGATGATCTCACCCAGCGGCTTCACATATGTGTTGAACAGGAGAGGCGAGAGGACCGACCCCTGTGGCACTCCACAAGTGAGTGGCCTCGGGGTCGACCTCTGTCCCCCTGTCCACACACATTGCTTCCGGTCAGAGAGATAGGAGCCGAACCACCGCAGAACGGTACCTCCGACTCCTATCCCCTCCAACCGGCGCAATAGGATACCATGGTCGATGGTATCAAAAGCCGCCGAGAGGTCTAATAGAACCAGGATAGAGGAACAACCTCTATCTCTGGCCCTCCAGAGATCATCGACCAATGCGACCAAGGCTGTCTCCGTGCTGTGCCCGGGTCGGAAGCCGGACTGGCATGAGTCTAGATAATCGGATTCGTCAAGGTGTCGTGGAAACTGCTGCGCCACCACATTCTCAACAACCTTCGCTAAAAAGGGAAGGTTGGAGACTGGACGGTAATTAGCTAGCTCCGTTGGGTCAAGCGAAGGCCCCTTAAGTAAGGGCCTCACCACCGCCTCCTTCAAGGCGGTTGGCAAGGATCCCTCACCCAATGAGGCATTCACCAGGCCCAGAAGCCAGCCTCGGGTCACCTCCCAAGATGCCAGTACCAACCAGGAGGGACACGGGTCCATTAAACATGTGGTGGGTCGCAGCCGTCCACGCAACCTATCCAAATCCTCGGGGGCAACAGAATCAAACTCCTCCCAGGATGGTCTCACAAGACTCGCTGTTGGTGGCCCGTCTGGTCCACTGAGGGGGGCCCATCCACTCCGGATCTGAGCGACTTTGTCCTGCAGATATTCCCCAAACTCCTCTGCTCTGCCCTGCAAGGGTGCCCCCCGCGTCCTCTGTGACAAGAGGGAGCGGGTCACCCTAAACAGGGCGGCAGGGCGGTTATCCGCGGACGCAATAAGAGCGGCGCAATATCTACGTTTGGCCGCCCTTAATGCCACAAGGTAGGTCCGTAAATAGGCTCTTACCTGTGTTCGATCAGATTCGGAGCGTGAGGACCTCCACCTGCTCTCTAGACGTCTCCTATGGCGCTTCATCACCCTCAGCTCCTCGGTATACCAAGGAGCCCGGGTGGGTCGCTGTCGCAGGAGAGGTCGCAAAGGCGCAACCCGGTCCAAGGCCCCAGCCGCCGCCCTATTCCAGGCGGCCGCTAGGTCCTCCGACCGAGCGCGGGTCAGGGCTACAGGTAATGGCCCAAGCTCCGTCTGGAACCTATCCGGTTCCATCAGGTGCTTGGGGCGGTACCAGCTTGGACCGTCTGGTCCCGCCTCCTCGCGGTGGGGGGTAGCGCCAGGGAAGTCCAGCCGGAGACATGAGTGATCTGACCATGACAGGGGTGTGACAACCAAGTCCCCTATACCCAGATCACTCGTCCACTGTTCAGATACGAAAACAAGGTCCAGAGTGTGGCCACCTTCGTTATATAGAGTTGGGTGATATGTAGCCATAATAACATTCTTTTTAGAAACTCAAGGTCATCTCTGCACCTGGCTGGATCTGGATGAGAGGAATCTGTCTTTGTGGCAGTGGAAGATTGGAGCATGTAAAAAACTTGTGGGTGTTTGGGGCAGGATCTTGAACTTTCAGGTGGGGATGGGAAACCTGGAAGCTTTCAGATTTGGGTTTTCCCAAATGTGTCAACATGACATCTCTAATAAAGTGGAACTTTGAGGGAACCCAAACCTTGGAGTTTTATTTCATTGGGGGGGGGGGGTTGGAACCCTGACAAAAGGAGTGTGTGTGTGTGTGTGTGTGTTAATTTGCATTTGTTCACAAGCGATGTTTGCAAGGTTTAAAAAGATGAAGACAGAAATGTCAAAACAGTCATATATATATTAGCTTAGTGGCTAATACATCTGCCTAATATGTAATACAGCCCGGGTTCAAATCCCGGTAAGGGTATGGCTAGCTGATGAGAGCTAAATAGCTTGAAATAGATCTATGCTAGTCTCCCTTTATTTATTTATCAGCACAAATACAACACAAATATAACAAAGGCAACATTAAAAATATGATTTTCTGCCTGGATAGTCTCCTGGAGTGAACCGAAAGGCAGACAAAGGGAAACAGTGTGTTCCCTCCCATATTTGGGCATACCAGGGGTTGTGACACAATACATACCTATTGTCAGGCCCGCAGTTATGTTCCTTCTAGGATCTTTGGCCTGCCACACTTTATTTTATTTCACTGTGCTGTTTCATTAGTGTAGTAGTTGGGAGGGGGGAATAGAAAGGAGTAGAATGGTGGAATGTGTTGTTGTCATTCTTTTCTAGAAGCCCAAGGTCATCTTTTGTCTCCGCACCTTGACACCTGACCGGAACCAGGGGGGTGGAGTTGTCGGGGTCGAAGAAGAAGATTGGACCATGTGATGGATTTATGGGAGTGGGCATAAGATTATGAACTTTCAACTGGGTGGAATCCCAGGAAGTAAATCAGAGTTGGAATTTCACAGATGTGCCAACATGTCTGCTTTATTAAATTGGAGCTTTAAGGATAACTCTGCCCTGGACTCTGATTTATTTCTGCATGATATTTGGAACGCTGACATTATTCCAACTCTCCCTTTAAAAAAAATACTTTTATAGGGTACTGAATCCCAGTTCTGACCCAATCGTGGGCAGGACAAAATTTCAGTGAAGATGGAGGAAGAAAAGAATGTAGCAGAGAAGGCTAAAGATAACGGATCGCTTGTAAATGTCGATACTATCTATGTGCCTTATAAAGAAATAGTTGATGCTGCAGAAGCTAGAAAAAAGGAATTTTGGCTGGAAGCCTCAGGATTTATAGCTTCTCAGGAATGTCTGCTGGAAGGAGAGGGGGGCACCAGGGGAATTCCGACAGACGACTGGATGATGGCCCGAAGGTCTAATGAATGGAGATCTCAGCCACCCTCACGCAGCCATTCTTTGATGGGCCTCCAAGACCAATTCGGATGTGAGTGGAATCAAACCCCTTGGGCCTCCATCCCCCCCCCCCTACGTGGAGCCTAGCACAGCCCACATTATCCTTTCCTAGCAGAGAAATTGGTACGCAGTGGAGTGGAGATCTTGGCTCCTTCCACACAACAATCAGCGAATCAAACCAATCCCTCACTGCTGGGGAAAACCCAACATCAGTCACATCAGGACCCCTCCCTCCTGGAGTGCAACCAAATTGGGAAGTTAAAGCCAGCCAGCCGAAAGGGGCCTGGAACACATTCACCTCCCCGCAGCTGCAAAGGGGTAGCTCCGAGACCATGAATGGAGCAAACCCAGGGTGGACTTTCTTCCCAGGTCATGGATGGGCTCAATGTCAGTGGATGCCTGTCCCTTCCCAGCAGATGGCGCCATTCCAGATAGCTGCCCCTGGGCAGAACCAGGGACTGGGACCGCCAATGGTTCAGCCCCCCCCAGCAATGCCTCAACAGGCTTTTGCCCAACTGATGGGTGTGGCCCAACAAAGGGGCTTACCACCCCAGACAGCAGGCCAACAGGCTGCTCCGGTTCAACCACCAGCACCCCCACGGTTTTGTGCAACATTCAACGGGACCCCAGATAATCTGGCTTATTTCATGAATTGAGTATTGGCGTACATTGACCAAGTAGGCCCACAATACCCGTCTGATTGAGAGTTGATCCAAGAAATAGCCAAGGGAATGAATGAAGGAGAGGCTGCACAATGGATAGCAGAGCTCCATGAGGAAGCAGCTCCTGAGTTAGATGATGTAAATGGGTTCATCCAACTGATGCGCGCCCAATTTAATGATGTGGCCCACCTGTGGATGCTGAAGACCAGATCCAGGAATTGCGACAGGGTGGTCGTCCCGTGAAGGAATTAGTTTGGGAGTTCCAGAGAATAGCTGGGAGACTATGATACTGGCCAGAAAGACTCTTGGTCTACATGTTCAAAAAGGCCTTAGATCCCAAACTGAAAGAAGCTTGTGCCGTAAGGGGGACCCCAGAACGTCTCCAGGATTGGTACACCACTGCAATCATACTGGACCATGAAATTAACACCTACCGAAAGCCTGGCACCAGAACACCTGCCAAAGAACCTTTGGCCCACCGAACATAGAAGCAGCAAACTGAAAAGCTTCCACTAAACCCTCGTTCCTCGGGGCCCATCATAAAGTGCTACCGATGAGGTCAGCTTGGCAACAGGGCATCAAAATGCCAGGCTCAAGCCCCTGTTCCAAAACCATGCCAACCACCTGCCAGCGCAATGAGAAAACCCCCCAGAAAACCCCCAGAAAAGGGTCGTCTGGTACAACAACCAACAGAGGTGGAGAGCCATGCCAATGAAGAAGCCCCTGCCACCTCAGAGGAGGAGGAGGAGGAAGGAAATGCCGAAGATGACCAAATGGTGAGTGTACCTATCCGCCCCTTCCAGATAAAAGCCAAACTCTAAGTACCAAAAATAGGGGTAGAAGGGGAAGTTGGGGCAATCATAGATACCGGCTGCACCCGATGCTTAATCAGCACATCAATAGTGGAGCAACTAGGTATACGCACAAGACCCCTAACCCACCCTATTTGGTTTGAACAAGGAGATGGAACCCTAATTGGGGGAGCTCCGGCTACAAAGATCACTGAGTTAGTAAAGCTGATGATAGGCCGCCACTATGAGTTCCTCAGATTCATCGTGACCCCTAGAATGCAGGACTCTGATTTATTTCTGCAGGATATTTGGAACGCTGACATCTATTACTCTGGGTTAGCTGATAAAGGAGGAGAGCCTGTGGCTGAGTGGCTAATACATCTGCCTTATATGTAATACAGCCCAGGTTCAAATCCCAGTAAGGGTATGGCTAGCTGATGAAAGCTAAATAGCTTGAAATAGATCTATACTAGTCTCCCTTTATTTATATATCGGCACAAATACAACACAAATATAACAAAGGCAACATTAAAAATATGGTTTTCTGCCTGGATGGTCTCCTGGAGTGAGCAAAACCTATTCCTTTCTAGCACTGATGATGTTACCTTGTTTGGTAATGAAACATCTGCAATAAAACCACCAACCTCAGAGAACACCAAAGACCTCAGATTAAAATTAAAAGCCAAGAGGGCCAAGCTCCTTCCTTCCTAAAGCTTGGGAGTTTTTTATAAATGAGATTTATTTAAAAATATATTCCACATTGCAAAAAGGGATTTACTAAATTCAGGAAGAAGCTTGCATAGCTTTCAAACAGAACTCTAGCAAGTTGGAAACATGCAGATGGTTTCCTTCAGAAAATAGGTCAGCCATAGTGAGCACAACAACAACAGCAACAACACACACACGCACCCAAAAACCCAAACCTACTATCAAATTATTCCAGATTCTTATTCCCTTATATAATCCACAAAATAAATCATTGCTAGCCATGTCTAGCCAGAGGTGGCATATCTGACAGCACACAGATCCTTAGAGAAATAAATAAAATTAGGGAAGGAGAAGAAAGGAAAAGAAAGGGAGGGGAGGAGAAGTGAGCAGAGGAAAGGAAAGGCCAGGCCAGGACAGGACAGGACAGGAAAGGACAGGACAGGACAGGACAGCAAAGGACAGGACGGCAAAGGAAAGCAAAGCAAAGCAAAGGAAAGGAAAGGAAAGGACAGGACAGGACAGGACAAGAAAGGAAAGGAAAAAAAGAAAAAGAAAGGAAAGTAAAGGACAGGACAGGAAAGGAAAACAAAGAACAGGAAAGAAAAAGAAAAGAAAGGAAAGCACAGGAAAGGAAAGATAAGGAAAGGAAAAGAAAAGAAAAGAAAGGACAGGACAGGACAGGACAGGAAAGGAAAGAAAAGGAAAAGAAAGGAAAGGACAGGAAATCTAATCCACACAAGCTTTATAAACAAGAAAAATAATTTCTCAAAATATCAAAAGTCAGGCTTTATCTACATGAGGAGAATTTGTGATCGAGCATCATAGTATTTACATCCATTTCCACAGAAGAACATGACTGAATAAAGGTGGGAAAGTAACACAGAGACTTATTTAGACAATGAGTACACTAAGCCAGCTGGCGCCCTCTTTCAGGGAAGAGAAAAATGGGTCAGCATATTCCTTCATCAGCATTTTTCTTCTCTAGCTAAACCACCTGCCTGACTAAAAGACAACATGTAGCCCCACTGGAACCAAATTACATTATTAAAGAGACGGATTTCTAAATTTGTGGCCTACTTAGACTGTCCCCACCCCACCCTTAGAAAGCAACTATCCCTTGTCAAGAGGAAGTCCTGCTGTTGATAAATGTGCTTCAAGCAAAAGCATCATCCTTTTGGCTCTCAAGGAAATCGGAGTTTAATTACTGGACAATGTGACGTTCTATTAATCTTTGGAGATGATGTGTTAATAAATTCTATCTGGCCTTTGCATTTAAAGTGTTCTCCTCTTGCTTGATTTTTTTTCTCTTTGAAATCTTCAACAATACAAACAGGTTGGCTGTGTTGAAGATTGTTTTTGAAATAGAATAGAATAACAGAGTTGGAAGGGATCTTGGAGGTCTTCTAGTCCAACCCCCTGCTAAGGCAGGAAACCCTACACCACTTCAGACAAATGGTTATCCAACATCTTCTTAAAGACTTCCAGTGTTGGGGCATTCACAACTTCTGGAGGCAAGTTGTTCCACTGATTAATTGTTCTAACTTTCAGGAAATGTCTCCTTAGTTCTAAGTTGCTTCTCTCCTTGATTGGTTTCCACCCATTGCTTCTTCTCTTGCCCTCAGGTGCTTTGGGAAATACCTTGACTCCCTCTTCCTTTTGGCAACCCCTGAGATATTGTAACACTGCTATCATGTCTCCCCTAATCCTTCTTTTCATTCAACTAGACAAACCCAGTTCCTGCAACCGTTCTTCATATGTTTTAGTCTCCAGTCCCCTAATCCTCTTTGTTGCTCTTCTCTGCACTCTTTCTAGAGTCTCCACATCTTTGTTTCCATTGTGGTGACCAAAACTGGATGCAGCAGTGATGGGATTCACTTACCTTCCCTACCGGTTCACAGATGTGAGCGTGCATGATCTTAAAAGGCTGTTACATCTGCTTTATGCAAATCCTTGTAGAATGGCCATCTCGCTTAAATATGAGGATCTTATATATTTAGGATTTCTGCCTCATTGGGTTGCATCTCCAGTTTACTGACCTACATAGTTACAAACTGTAGCTTTGCTTGGTTCAGATGATCTCAGTTCTACAAACTGTGCTCTTATATTTATGGATACTCATGCACACTATGTTTGATCTTAGTCAAAAGATTGAGAAGGATTTTCATGGTAAATGGTTAGATCTGGAATGATTGATAAGTTTGAATCAATCATTGTGATAACAAAGCTATAGAACTAGTATAAAAGGCTTAAGGGCATAATGTGTTTATTTATTTCTGTCCAGAATTTGTTGCTTTCATGAAATAAGACAAGCCTACCAAATCTAAACAACAGTTAGTTGGGGTTGGGGGGAGGGTAGGATGCTAAGAGATTCCAAGCTTAAACCAAGCCCACCTCCTCATAGAAAACAATCAAAGTGATTAGAAACAGATGGGCTACGTAATATGCAGCGTGAGTTTGAATAGTAGCTAAAATACCATGTGAACATCTGAAAGTCAAAGCTATTCTCCCTGGACTGAGTTGCGATTGGGTTGGCTTTCAATGAAAGCTCTTGATGTTCAGAAGGAGTATTCAAGATCTAGGATTTGCAAATTAATCAGCATATTCATGTGATGGAAAAGGTTACCTGTGGAATAATGTTGACTGAATATTAATTTACTGAAGAGAAGGTTCCATGTTGTCAAAGGGGAAGGAGAAGGAGAAGAAGAAGAAGGGGAAGAAAGAGGAGGAGAAGGAGAAGGAGAAGGAGGAAGAGGAAAAGGAGGAGGAGGAGGAGGAGGAGGAGGAGGAGGAGGAGGAGGAGGAGGAGGAGGAGGAGAAGAAGAAGAAGAAGAAGAAGAAGAAGAAGAAGAAGAAGAAGAAGAAGAAGAAGAAGAAAAAGAAGAAGAAGAAGAAGAAGAAGAAGAAGAAGAAGAAGAAGAAGAAGAAGAAGAAGAAGAAGAAGAAGAAGAAGAAGAAGAAGAAAAGGAAGAGGAGGAGGAGGAGGAGGAGGAGGGGGAGGGGGAGGGGGAGGGGGAAGGGGAAGAGGAAGGGAAAGGGAAAGAAGAAGATCAAAATCAAGATCATAACATGCAAAATCAGGAATAAAATATAGTTGCTTCTGGATATTATTTTTCACCAGGCTGATGTTTAAAAACCTCCATCGAGTAGATTATTTTAACATATGAATAAAGTTTTATCTTGTGTAATGCTGCTGGGCCAGAATGACAAATTTGTGGAGGAAAATATGCTCCTGCAGCAAATTTTGGCAACATTACAACATTAGGCAGTTACCATCTTTGATAGCATAGTATTAAAGCAAATTTTACTTTATGATAAGGGCCTGGAACAGTAAGAGTATCCTCTTATCTTCACTACCGGTTCTGTAGTGGGAGCACACGCGCATCTTCGAGTCCAATGCCCTGCTCAGGCAGGAAATCCTATACCATGTCAGACAAATGGTTGTCCAATCTCTTCTTCAAAACCTCCAATGATGAAGCACCCACAACCTCTGGTGGCAAGCTGTTCCACTGGTTAATTGTCCTCACTGTTAGGAAGTTTCTCCTTAATTCCATGTTGCTTCTCTCCTTGATTAGTTTCCATCCATTGCTACTTGCCCCGCCTTCTGGTGCTTTAGGAAATAGGTTGATCCCCTCTTCTTTGGGGCAGCTGCTTAGATATTAGAACACTGCTGTCATGCCTTCTGTTCATTAAAATAGACATGCCCAATTCCTGCAACCATAGGATTAAGGCTCATGATGTCACTAAAAAAAAACATCGGAAGCTTAACTGCAGAGATGAACTTCATTTTTTTCCCAAGGTAACTTTTCCAAAGTGATAAGGAACCAAAAGCCTTTTAACACTGAAAACCACCAATGCGCATATTGTCTATAATACGCAGTTGGAGCAAGCTGAAAAGTAAAGGGCAAAAGGATCAGTTTGAATTAGATTGGATCCTTTTGCACTTCACCGGGTGAAAGCAATCTTTTACACTCCAATGTGTAAGGCACATTGAGAAAAACCATTGTTATGGGCAGCTAGAGTTTTTTAGGTTGATGGCATAGTTTTCCACAGGTCCCCCTATATAAGGTTAAAGGTAAAGGTAAAAGTTCCCCTTGGGCATATGTGCTAGTCGTTCCTGACTCTAGGGGGCAGTGCTCATCTCCATTTCAAAGCTGAAGAGCCAGCACTGTCCGAAGACGTCTCTGTGGTCATGTGGCCGGCATGACTAAATGCCGAAGGTGCACGGAGCGCTGTTCCCTTCCCACCAAAGGTGGTTCCTATTTTTCTACTAGCATTTTTTATGTGCTTTCGAACTGCTAGTTTGGCAGAAGCTGGGACAAGTCACGGGCGCTCACTCCGTTACGCGGTGCTAGGGATTCGAACCGCCGAACTGCTGACTTTTCCCATCGACAAGCTCAGCGTCTTAGCCACTGAGCCACCGCATCCCTTTTGTTATAAGGTTACACAGAAACAAAATCCATGTGGAGGCATGAGTGCACACACACACACACAGATACTATAAAGTTCAATAATCAAACAGGACAGGACAGGAAAAATGGCCTGAAAGGGGCCCGAAAAACACCCTGGGTTTGGGGCCATTTTTCAGGCTCTTTTAAGGCTGTTTTCAGGCTGTTTTCCGGTGCTTCGATACCCGTGAAGACCAGCTGGCCAGAAACCAGAAGTCCAGCTGGCAACAGATGCATGCCCATAGAGAGGGCTCTGTGTGCTACCTCTGGCACATGCGCCATAGGTTAGCCATCACGGTTCTATCCCATCCCATCCCATCCTTCATTCCATTGTTCCGTTCCGTTCCGTTCCATTCTTTTGTATTCTTCTTTTCATTCTTCATTTCATCATTCCATTCCACGGGGAATATAAATCAGAACTTATTCTAAATAAAGGTTAGATATACGGGATAAAACAATGCATTATGTGATTCAGAACAGCCGTATCTTTGTTTTTCTCTTGCTCTTAGAATAAGTCACAGGATATGAATAAGTTATTGGGGTTATGTAGCTGCTTGGATGACAGCCAAAATGTGGTACATACACTAAGGATTCAGATTTTTTATAAAAAAGGATATTAAGGCAGCTTGGCGTCAGCACAGATGCTTAATGAAACTTTTGTTTCTGTTTTTTAGGAAGGATTAGAGCATTAAACAGCAGTGTGGTTAATCTAAATGAGAATCAGTTTTTATTTAAAAGAAGCAGGTGGAAATTATTTTTGCATGACTGATAATAAAGAACAGATATAAAAAAATGAAGCCAATAATATGTGAGCAGCTGCTGCTGCTTCTCCTCCTCCTCCTCCTCCTTCTTTCTCCTCCCCCTCCATTTTCTCCTCTTCCTCTTCTTCTACCCCTCCTCCTCCTTCTTCCTCCTCCATTTTCTCCTCCTCCTCCTCCTCCTCCTCCTCCTCCTCCTCCTCCTCCTCCTCCTCCTCCTCCTCCTCCTCCTCCTCCTCCTCCAGGCGAAGTGATGGTTGTACAAGCCACAACCACATCAGTTTTGAGGCCAGACCTGTGTTTGCCCATGAAGGATAGATGGATCAGGCTAAATCTAGTCGTTTCAATGTTGGAAGATTTTTATCAATAGACGCCTTCTATCAAGCATGCAATCAGCATTTATGGTCATTTGCAAATGTTTCATTAAATAGAATGCCGTGATTGACAAGCCTGTAACACCGGGGATGTAGTATATCTGTCTGTCTGCTGTGTATGTCTCTCAGCCTGTCATGTCTTTTTTGGTTTGGAACTTCATCAAATTTATGTTGTTTAATGCAGGGGTCAGCAACCTTAAACACTCAAAGAGACACAAAGGTCCTAAACAGAAGCCCTCCTCAATTCTGGAGCTGACCAGAAGTCCAATTCCCTCACCATAGAGTCTCCTCCTAGCACAGCATCCTTTTTCCTCTGCGGACTGGAATTCCGATTCCCCCACCATAGAGTCTCCTCCTAGCACGGTATCATTTTTCTTCTACTTGTCCTAACCAAAAGCCCTACCAATTGTGGAGCTGAGCAGCGACAAGGAGCCGCAGCAGAGGGATTAAAGAGCCACATGCGGCTCCAGAGCTGTGGTTTTCTGACCCCTGGTTTAATGCATGCCTCCCTTCCAAAGGTATCCTTTTGTCTGAGCAATTTATTAAGGCAGAGGACATTAAATCTTAGCAATATCCAAACACTTCCTTTCAAGAGAGTTGTAAAGTTTGGAGACTTTAGAGCGAAATCTCTTTAGTATCCCAAGGGCAAAATGTGCAAGATGCAAATTTAATAAAATTCTTATGGTTGGCCCACAGTCAGCCAGATGTTTAGATTGAATTTGGCATTCTTGTCAACATACAGAGTCCTTCCCAAGGACCTGGAATAAGCAGATGTTGTTTGATGGTGTTCAGGTTTTCATCACAGGATGGAAGAATACTTTTACAAACTATTGTGCATTTGTTTGCCCTAAGAACACTGAAAATATAACTACAGCTATTTTGAATAAGATAAGTTGACCCCAGTTTTCCATTAGAAGCATTGGCTAAAAGCTAGTTAAACCATTTGGAATGCATTTAACTCAAGTATTGAAAGTAAATCAATCAATTAATCAATCAATCCCTCTCCCTCTCTCTCCCTCCCTCCCTCTCCCTCCCTCCCTTATCTATCTATCATGCCTATATCAATCTAACTATATTTATTATCACCTGTCTATCTTTCTGTCTGTCTGTCTGTCTATCTATTTATCTATCTATCATCTATTTTTCTATCTGTCTTTGTGTCTATCTATCTATGTAGAGTGGTCGGATTCAAATAATTTAAAAACTGGTTCTCTGCCCTAATGACTAGCTGGGTAGGTGTGGCTCAGTGGTCATGTGATTGGGTGGGTGTGGCCAATTCAACGTCACTCACGTCGATGGATGCTTCGCCTTAGTGAAGTTACAAGGTAATAAGGGTTAACCGGAGAGCAGTTTCTGCAAGCAGGGCCATAAAGATTAGACTAGAAGCAACACCAGAATGTTTCCTTCCTGCCTTCCTTACAGGATTAGCCCTGTAAGTGGGGAAAAAAGAACAAAATGAGATTTCTTCCAACAACCGGTTTTCTGAACTGCTTAGAAAGTTAACAATTGGTTCTCCGGAATATGTGCAAACTGGCTGAATCCCACCACTGTCTGTCTGTCTGTCTGTCTGTCTGTCTGTCTGTCCATCTGTCCATCTGTCCGTCCGTCCATCCTCTATCTATCTATCTATCTATCTATCTAGCTATCTATCTAGCTATCTATCTATCATCTATCTATCTATCTATCTATCTATCTATCTATCTATCTATCTATCTATCTATCTATCTACCTACCTACCTACCTACCTACCTACATCCTCTCTCTCTCTCTCTCTCTCTCTCTCTCTCTCATATCTATCATCTCTCTTGACCTAACTATACTTATTATTGTCTGCCTGTCTGCCTGCTGCCATCTATCAGATTAATTCTCTAGCTTCATTAAGGTTTTGTAAGATTTATGCAAATACATATTTCCATTTTTTCTTTGTTCTTGGGACATTCAGCATACACCATGGTATAATTGCTTTGATCCCCTTAATTATAACAAGCTCCTATATCCTTTCCACTTTGGCAAGTATAGTGAGAGTATTCTTATGGGATCAGTTAACTAGTCCATTTAAGTTGCTCCTTGATGCCTAAGAAGATTACTCAGTCCATAGCCTTTAATCATGTACATAGCAGATTCATAGTGGTATTCTTTATAATTTTTTATGTTTTAAATAGCCTGGTCTATTATTATTATTATTATTATTATTATTATTATTATTATTATTATTATTATTATTATTATTATTATTATTTATTAATTATTAATTATTATTATTATTATTATTATTATTATTATTATTATTATTATTATTATTATTATTAATTATTAATTATTAATTATTATTATTATTATTATTATTATTAATTATTATTATTATTATTATTATTATTATTATTATTATTATTATTATTATTATTATTATTATTATTATTATTATTATTATTATTATACGATTGTATCACAGCGGCCAGTTGTTTCGCCGGATTTGGCATTGATTACTAGTCAGGCCCCACCCAGGAGCCTAGGATGTCGTAACGTATTTTCGTAATATACATGCAGATCCAAGCAGTGCAGCTTTTTGCATGGTCCAATCAGTCATCATCCAAAACTGGAGATGCCTCCCAGTCACAACCCTCCAGGTGCAGGGCAAAGTGTCCTTGACACTCTGAGGAAGGAATGTTATTTAGACTATATATCACCCATACTCATATAATCCCCCCTCCCATTTTCCCACAGTAGAAAATGTGGCAGGCCTGAAGTCCCAATGTAAAAGATGGCTTCCAGGCCTGACAGGCTTCACCTCCCCCCCCCCCCCAGCCTCTAAGATAATCTTCTCATCTAGAAAGATGAGACATTTCTTAAGTGTCTGAGTTTAGATTTATCCTGTGGCACAGACGTTCAGACGATCCACAATTGTCGATGGATAAAGACTTTATGCAGAACATAAGACTCAGAGCTGATGATGTGAGTTTTTTCCTGTTGTGGTTTTGTGTCTTCCATGAGTTGGCTTCACCCACCACACCCATTCCTTCAGAGAATTAAAAGATGTATGCTGAAGGGGTAGGTGTCTGCCACACCCCAGCTTATAACCTTGATATACTATTGTCCCATCTAGTGGCCGGAGGGACAAAATATCAAGTATATTGTTTGAAGCTGACCCAACTCATTTTACCCATCAGCCTGCACTCTGAAACCAAGTGCATGCTGGGAAGTCAGACTCCATTTCCTTTAGCATTTGGAGAAGGCAGAAGCACAAAGAATCCATCGTAATCTGTGGCACAGGGTCATCCAAGGACAAATCCACACCCCACACACAGAATATCACTCGTGTGATTTAAATTGCTTTTATTTATTCATTGTTATGTTCAGCAGTAACTCAATACTGCCCATCTTGTATCTGGTTCTCATTGAATGTATCCCTATTTTCCCCAGTTTCACCATATCCTGTTCTTTCAATAAAGCATTCAGATCTACACACACAATCTGTTTTATTGGAGGATAAGTGGGTTTAGCTGCATGTTGAGTTGCACACAGACTAACTGTCAGAGTTTGTTGCAGAAATTAAATCCAGAAAGCACGCACAGATAACTGATGCAGCAGGATTCATTAACTTCTTTATATATCTAAGAATAGATGAATACAATACCAACAGGGGGTTCTTCGAGGTAAACACAAGGCAGGAGAGTTACTGGCAAACACAAGCAGTTTCATTTCAGCAGACAAGCCCAGAAGTTTCTGTTATCAGCTAAGCCCCGCCCAAACTCCAAGCTTAAGTCCCTGTTTCAATTATTTGCACAGACTCAGATCTGTTTAAGCTCCTATTGGCTGACTTGGTTGCTCTGCTTATTCATTGGCTGACCTTGTTCCCATGTCTCTGCCAGTCACAAATATTTTAACACTAATGTGTAGTGAGGACAGAACAGTGTCAATGGAACAGATATTGGGAGTTGAGTTGGATTCACATAGAGGTTGAAGTTGAATTCATCGGAGGCATCGGTCTCTTTATGTCAAAAACAAAATCTCTTTTTCTAACTAAAATAAATGTTTGGCACTATTGCTTTTGATTGTTTCCAATGGCTGAGTATTAAATTCTAGAAACTGGTATAAGGGCAAATGGTTGAAACTCTTAACATCCTTATGACCTTTATGACCCAACAAGATTCAAGTTGATACTAGAAAACTATGGCAAATAATCACCGAATCATTTTTTGATCTCTTCGTGTTGTTGCCATTGTCATTGTTTTTACAGCTTCCACTTGCAGTAGAAATCATTTGTTTTGTAAAGGTTAAAAACCTCTTCAGGTTTCATTTGAGCCAGACCGTAATGATTATCATGATCTATGTATGCTATTAAAACGTGCTGGAGAAGAAATGTTCTTCATCAAGACTGAACGCAAACTTTTCCAAATGCAGTGCTTCGGTTTTGTAAGACCACGATTAATTTCATTTTTAATTTAGATTTATCACAGTTTCTGGCTGTGATATTGTTTCTCTTTGATCCATTTTTAGATAGATTTGTTAAGATAAACAAAATAATGTGTCCTAACTGCAGCTTGCTAATATATATAGATACTTGTAGCTGGATACCCATGCTTCGCTATGAAACTATGTGATCAGGCTTGATAAATTGACAGTTAAAGCTTGAACATTAATGAGTAATTATGATCAGCCTCTCCTCTCCCCTTCTCTCCCTCAGGCTTCCCCCACAGAGGGCTCTCCTATCTTATCCCCTTCTCTCCCTCAGGCTTGCCCCACAGAAACCTCTCCTATCTTATCACTTCTCTCCCTTTCAAGTGGGGAGGGGGAGTAGAATGTATAACTCAGGGGTGTCCAAACTTGGGAACTTTAAGACTTCAACTCCCAGAATTCCCCAGCCAGCCATGATGGTTTATTTTTCAGGTGGGGAGGGGGAGTAGAATGTCTAAACTCCCAGGCCATAGGTCGGATGAGTCACGCACTGGCCACCCCCACGCCCAAGTGGCAATTGGAACAGAGTTCATTTCAGGTTGGGAGGGGGAGTAGAACATCTAACGCCTTTGCATCAGAGTGTGTTAATAATAGTATAGGAAATACTAATGAAGTGATGGTCATTTCAAAAAATCTTTTCTTAGTGAGCACCTAGAGGCCAGGAGGAACATAGTTTATAGGCTTCAAGTTTATAGGCTTTACAGTTTTTGAGATTTCATGATAATGCGTGAGCGGTATTTCACATTATCTATCTATCTATCTATCTATCTATCTATCTATCTATCTATCTATCTATCATCTATCTATCTATCTACCTACCTACCTATCCCTATCCCTATCCCTATCCCTATCCCTATCCCTATCCCTATCCCTATCCCTATCCCTATCCCTATCCCTATCCCTATCCAAGATCTACATATACATCTACATCTACATTCCAGACCCTCCTCGCTACAGAGGTTTATATAATTTTTTTATATAGATTATCTCTCTATCTCCCCCTATCTTCTCAATGTCTTAATATCTGTTTCAAAATTTCCACTGGGAGGCATTGGAATTTTAAAAAAAGAGTTTGCAAAGACATTTTAACAGCTGCAATTCATCCTAAAATATTGATGCATATTTTTAGGCCAGCTTTTCATTTTTTTGTTTGAGCTTTTTCCCCCCTTTCCATGTTGCAATATGGTTATAAATGTATTTCTTAATATTTTGGTAATATTGACCCCTAAATATTTCAAAGGTTGAAATGCTATTAGCATTCTTAAATCTCCAGATGCTTCCTTTGAATTTTAGGAGGGGGTTTGAAAAAATACCTTCAAATGTGATTTGATAATCCTGACATCTTTGCAAATGCTTTCAGTACTTTCTTAACATACTTCACTGTATAGAATACATTCAAGAGAGGATCCATGCCATCTATGAATAAACTTTAAAGATAAATTTTATTGACTAATTGTGTCACATGAATCTGATTAGTATTAAAAAATATGCTACAGACAGATTATAATACAAATTTATAAAGTGTAGACTTGTTCAGTGCCTAAAGATTTTGAATTGTTAGTATCACTTTATAATGCATTGATAAGACCACATTTTGAATATTGCATCCAGTTTTGGCACCCAATATATATAAAACAGATGCTGAGACTCTAGAAAGAGTGCAGAGAAGAGCAACAAAGATGATTAGGGGACTGGAGACTAAAATATATGAAGAACGGTTGCAGGAATTAGGTATGTCTAGTTTAATAGAAAGAAGGACTAGAAGAGACATGATAGCAGTCTTGCAATATCTCAGGGGTTGCCACAAATAAGGGGGGGGTGGGGTTTCAACCTATTTTCCATTGCATCTGAAGGCAGAACAAGAAGCAATGAATGGAAACTAATCAAGGAGAAATAACCTAGAAGTAAGGAGAAATGCCCTGATAGAACAATTAATCAGTGGAAGGGGTAGCCTTCATTAATATAAAAACTAGAGATTTTAAAGAAGAGATTGGACCACCAATCTCCCTACACCACCATAATAACAGGATAAAAACATTTAAATTGATGAATTCGATAACTCAGACATGTAGATAAGGCATAGCTGCAAAGCACATACAGTAGCACTGAATTACCTAGGAGGTGATTTGAGTGTATTTGACTAGAAATATACTGTATATATTGATTCATGCAATAAGACAGGGGTCAAACTTAATACAATACAATACAATAGCAGAGTTGGAAGGGACCTTGGAGGTCTTCTAGTCCAACCCCTGCCTAGGCAGGAAACCCTACACCACTTCAGACAAATGGCTATCCAACATCTTCTTAATGACTTCCAGTGTTTTGGTTTTTTTTGCTTTTTTTTTGCCAAAACCTTTTTTATTTATTTTTAATTTTCAAAACAAACAGAAAAATCCTCCTTCTTTACATCCTGTAGAAAGTGTATCAGTTGGTTACAAACAGTTGTTGTGCATCTCTTCCACCGTCATCAAGTATAATTCATATTAACTCTAGTATCTTAACTCAAATGTTTATACATATTACCATCATCATACCTCCACTTTTATTTGACTATAATTGTTTAAACGTCCTTCATCATAAAATATAGCAAAATTTAATACATAACCACATACTGGCATTTCATTTACTTATTTATAAAATCCTCCATTAACATTAAATCCTTATATCCTATTCTAGCTAAATATCCATAATATTTAATAACAAAGTTTTCTAATTCTCCTTTCCAAATCGCTGTTTACAATTTACATCCAATTTCCTTATATTATACACATACATACATAAATATATACATACATACATACATATATTTGTGTTGTATTTGTGCTGATAAATAAATAAAGGGAGACTAGTATAGATCTATTTCAAGCTATTTAGCTCTCATCAGCTAGCCATACCCTTACTGGGAATCGAACCAGGGTTGTATTGCATATTAGGCCAATGTAATTGCCACTAAGCCACAGGCTCTCTTCCTTATCAGCTAGGCCAGGGAAATAGGTATGTATTTGTGTTACAACCCTGGTATGCCCAAATATGGGAGGGAACTCACTACTCCCCCTTGCTGTCCTTCGGCTCATTACAGAAGACCATCCAGGCAGAAAACCATATTTTTATTTTTAATGTTGCCTTTTTATATTTGTGTTGTATTTGTGCTGATAAATAAATAAAGGGAGACTAGTATAGATCTATTTCAAGCTATTTAGCTCTCATCAGCTAGCCATACCCTTACTGAAAATCGAACCAGGGCTGTATTGCATATTAGGCCGATGTAATTGCCACTAAGCCACAGGCTCTCTTCCTTATCAGCTAGGCCAGGGAAATAGGTATGTATTTGTGTTACAACCCCTGGTATGCCCAAATATGGGAGGGAGCTCACTACTCCACCTTGCTGTCCTTCGGCTCATTACTAGCTGATAAGGAAGAGAGCCTGTGGCTTAGTGGCAATTACATCAGCCTAATATATTAATCCTTTCTTTATTTGGCTATATTCTATATCACAACATTTTCCCCCTAATAATCAAAACTTAACTGTGTCTATTTAGTTCTCTTTTTTATTGTTATTATTACTATTGACCTTTATATATAATCTCGGGTATCATTCAATATTCATATGCAATTATTGCTTATCATAACACTACACATTGTATACAGTATTATCATTATCAATTTTTTATTTAACTATACCTATTATCACTAAATTTCACTAGGTTTAGCTAGTAGTTTTAAATTGTACTCTTCCATCTATCAACCTGTTTCTTTCCAATAACAAAACAATCTTATGTCCTCTGCCATTTGTGGTATCAATCTTCTAACCTTCTTCTTAATTAGCTTTGTATGGACTAGTCCTAGCAACTCGTTGCTTGTAAGATCTCTCATATAATCCTGATGACCTCTTTCTGCTTCTTTATTCCACTTGTCTTTAGTTGTCAGCAGTGTTATCCATATTTTCGTTAATAAAGTTTCATAGTCCACAAATTCTTTACCTTTTTCTTCTTCTTCCCTGTCTTGCCCTTTGAAATAGGTTTTATCTCCATTTATTTCCTCTTTCAATATTCCATTCTTTGCATTTTCAAAAACAAACCAATTACCATAAATGTCAGCAAGTTTAATCATTTTATATTCATTTTCCACTTCAATTCTTTGGGTTTTAATCCCCTCATTTTGCATTTGGTGAACATCATCAAATTTTCGATCACGTTTTTCTGTTCCAAAATTCCAATTTTTGTTCAATTCTCTCATATATATTTGTTAATTTTAGTAATTCTGAAAATATTGTCTCCAAGCTTACAATCTCTATTTTTTTGATATTCTGCCATCTTAAACAAAGTGCTCTTGCTTGGAAGATTTTTTTAAGTTAAAACATGGATTCACAAAAACTGTTTCTCCCCCCTCTTCTCTGGTTGAAAACACGCTTCAAAGGGACATTTGGCTTACCCCTATCGCCCTGCAACGAGCTGTCAAAACAAACCGTGAAGAAAGATAAAAGTTCCACTTAAATACACAAAGCTCCAATCAACAAAACCTCCCGGCATGTAGCGCTTTTAAAATATTTCTTTTTTTAATATCTGTTTTATATTTCAAATTAGAAAAAGAGGTCCAGTCTTTAAATGAATTAAAAAATAATAATACTCACAGAGATGAAAGAGGAAAGCTTTGCTCTATGAATCACCGAGAGTCAAGAAAAAGAAAGGTAGAAAAAGAAGACTTAACCTGTCCATTTTAAAAAGCTTGTAAAGATTCCATCCATGAAAATAACATATAAAAAATGGGACATCCACTGTCCAGAACCGTTGCAAGTTTAATTTCGCCGCTTGATTCTTCTATTCTTCAATTTAAATCATTTTTTAAGTTTTTATAGGCAGTCTCTCTTTTAAAACAATGAAGATTCCTCACCAGCTAGAAACATTTTCACTTTCCATTCCTTCCGTTTTGGTGCCGCCCACGACTTCATCAACCTTGGCTGGATTTTTTGTCACCGGCTTGAAGAAATTTCTCTTGCTTCTTTCAGGGATTTTGCAGTATCCCCGAGTTCAGCAAGATGTATTCTTCCTGTTTACTGTCTCTTCGGGACAGTTTAGATCCGTTTGGACTCCCCCAGTGGCAAAAGTGTCGATTGTGATCTCAGAGCATTGAGGCCACACATCGTGTTGTCGCGACTTCAGCCCTGCTCCCCAAGACTTCCAGTGTTGGAGCATTCACAACTTCTGGAGGAAAGCTGTTCCACTGATTAATTGTTCTAACTGTCAGGAAATTTCTCCTCAGTTCTAAGTTGCTTCTCTCCTTGATTGGTTTCCACCCATTGATTCTTGTCCTGCCCTCAGGTGCTTTGGAGAATAGTTTGACTCCCTCTTCTTTGTGGCAACCCCTGAGATATTGGAACACTGCTGTCATGTCTCCCCTAGTCCTTCTTTTCATTAAACTAGACATACGCAGTCCCTGCAACCATTCTTCATATGTTTTAGCCTCCAGTCCCCTAATCCTCTTTCTTGCTCTTCTCTGCACTCCTTTTAGAGTCTCCACATCTTTTCTACATTGTGGCGACCAAAACTGAATGCAGTATTCCAAGTGTGGCCTTGGAAGGCATTATAAAGTGGTAAAGGCCCACGTAAGGCCCACAGGCCATATCTGGACCGTGGTGTGATGACTTTGGCATAAAATAAAGGCAGAAAGCAAGGAGCTTAAACTAGAGGTTTGTCTTTATTCAGCGGCAGCCATATTAAAACTGACTTCTGCTCTAGATGACATCATTAAAAAGGTTAACTGTTTCCCAGTCTCCTTAAAGAGCTATCACATAGGCACATCAATTGCACTTAAAATATAACATAAAACATACACATCATTACACGTGGAATGCTTAAATCTGGCCCAAGGGCAGGGGTGAAATGCTACTGGTTCAGGCCGGTAGTAAAAAATGCTACTGGTTCATAGAACAAGTAGTAAAAAATACTAAAAAAATAAATAAATAATTGCACAGCTGATCTTTTTCTTTTTTTTTACTTTTTAAACATTTTTCTTTACTACAGGTTCTCCAGAAATGTGGGGATGGTGTGTGTGTGTGTATGTGTGTGTGTGTGTTTGCTCCCAGCAGGCTTACCAGGCTGGAAGGGACCTGGAGGTCATCTAGTCCAACTCTGCTCCAGCAGGACATTGTTAAAGTGAGTTTCTCTCTTTTGATCCCCCAGTTACATGACTATATAGCTATGCCCACCCAGTCATATGACCCCCACCACCAAGCTACACCCACCAAGTAGTAAAAAAAATTAGATTTCACCACTGTCCAAGGGGCCAGCCTGGAAATAGCAAAAGACCATCCTACAGAGCCTCTGCTGGTGAAAACCCTATGCGGGGGGGATGCACGTGCACCCCCAGACTCCATTTTCAGCCTGGATGTTCTGGACAGCTTCCTGCAGCAATCTGCAAGCCAAAAATGCTGCAGGAGGCCATCCAGGGCAGAAACAGGGCAGCCCTACTGGCCAAAGTGCTGCAGGAGGCCATCCAGGCCAAAAATGAGACACAGTGGGAGACACATGGCCCCTCACACCCAGTTTTGGCTGGCATGGTGCTGTAGGAGGCATCTATCCTGTCTTCCACCCCCACATCCAACCCATGGAGAAGAACTACAATGCTGATCCATCCCTCGAAGAAATCCAGTTTGACACCCCTGCAATAAGAGTTAGACAGCAAATTGTCAATTGCTAACACTTTGATATCTTGAGGTTGTTGTATGAATAGGAGGAACCCTAAGAAGAATAGTGTTTCCTACTTGATTATACATATAACAACGGCAGCAAGAATTGTATTTGCACAAAATTGGAAATTAGATAAGATCCCTCTGGAAGAAGAGATAATTTAAAAAATCTTGGACTGTGCAGAAAGGTTAACTTTGAGAATAAAGGATAAAGAGAAATCAGTGTATTTCAAGACTTGGTGAAGATTCTATGATCTAGAGAAAGAAATTTAGAAAAGAAAAGAAGAGAGAGATATAGAACCCAGACGACACACTATTAAATGAAAAAAGAGGGAAGAGGGGGAAAATAGAAAAGAAAGTATTAATATATAAGTATATGTTCAAGAATGAGACATAGTTGAGAAATGTTTGGAACATGATAGTAGAAAAAGAAGTGGGAAAAGATAAGTATAAAGTTATAATAGGGCTTGAGATCACAAAAATACATGAATTAAGAGCTGAAGAGAGATAACCGCAATAACAGAAAAGGAAAGGAAGAGAGGAGGAGAGGTCAAGAGAGGAAAGGAGAAGGAAGGAAGAAAGAAAAAAGGAGTGGAATGTAGGGAGAGATAGAAAGAGAAGGAGAGATGGTAGGAAGGGGAAGAGGAAGAGAGGCGTATAGGAGAGGAGGAGAGAGAAGAAGGAAACAGAAAGGAGAGGAGGAAGGAAGAAGGTAGAGGAGGGAGGGGGAGAAAAGTAAGGAAAAGCAAGATGGTGATATTACAAATAGGTATATGGGATAGTAAGAAAAGCAACCTCAACTTTTTATATGGAAAAATCAATGTGTAAAAGTGATAAATACAATAAGAATAATAATGAATGTATACTTGTAATTATATGTAAGAGATTAAAAAATAAAACAAAAATTCAACAAAAAATAGAAGAAGAAGAATAGTGTTTATTAAACATGAGAAATGTTCCAAGAAGCCTATGTAGACAAACAGAATGAGGGTTTGGTGTTGGCCTAACTATGATATTTCCAGGAGCCGTAAGCATGTTCAGTTTATCAAACAGTACCTCATGTGCAACTCAGATCTCAAATGAAAATGAACTCAAGTTACCTGCCCATTCCATTCAGGGATATAGAACGAGGCAATTTAACTCTGATTATACAAGATGATTATACAAGATTTCTGGTTTCAGAAAACAAGATCCAATTTCCAATCAAATGGTATTGTTCCCCCAAAATGCATCTGAAATATGCACTAAAAGTCTCCATGAAATGGAATTGGAAGATAACCACCAGTTTTTATTGTAGAGAGAATTTCTTCATTTTTTTTAAAGTTTTGGACATTGCGCTGCCAATAAAAAAAATATTGGAGTTAGAAGAGACCAGTTAGAACACACAGTTTGGTTTGCTACTCACAATAGGATTCCTTATGCCACCAGGCTTGAAATTCTGGGCTTGGACAATCTGGAACTGCGCCCCCTGCAGTCTGATCAAAGAATACTACACAAAATTGTGTGCTGCAATGTCTTGCCTGTCAACACTTCTTCAGCTTCAACCACAATAATACATGGGCAAACAATAGATACAAACTCAAGGTCAACCGCTCCAAACTGGATTGCAGAAAATACGACTTCAGCAACAGAGTGGTCAATGCCTAGAATGCTCTACCTGACTCCGTTGTTGCATCCTCAAACTCCCACAGCTTCAACCTCAAACTGTCTACCATGGACCTCACCCCATTCTTAAGAGGTCTGTAAAGGGGGCGTGCATAAACTCACCAGCATGCCTAGTGTTCCTGTCTTACTGTCCCCTTTTATCTGTATGCTAAGAAAGGATTTGTCAAAATGACCATCAGATCATTAGTATTTCTTTTATAGTATTATATTAACATGCTCTGATACTAAGGAGTTAGACATTCCGCTCCCCCTCCCCACCTGAAAAGAACTCTGTTCCAACTGCCAATTGCCTTATATTAAAACACTCTGATGCTAAGGAGTTACACATTCTACATTAATTTTCAAGATTTAAGCATCAAGCCCGATCACATAGTTTCGTAGTGAAGCACGGTTATCCAGCAAGCAAGCAAGCAAGCAAGCAAGCAAGCAAGCAAGCAAGCAAGCAAGCAAGCAAGCAAGCAAGCAAGCAAGCAAGCAAGCAAGCAAGCAAGCAAGCAAGCAAATAAATAAATAAATAAATAAATAAATAAATAAATAAATAAATAAATAAATAAATTTGCATTGATCTTTCCTCCAAGATGTATTTAGGAGTCTATACAGGTATTTCACTTTTTCATAGTTATCAGGACTTCAGGAAGTCCAAGGGAATGTAAATTATGTACCCAGTTTTGATTGGCATGATGTAAAAAAGATGTTGATACTCTAGAAAGAGTGCAGAGAAGAGCAACAAAGAGTATTAGATGACTGGAGGCTAAAACATATGAAGTACAGTAGCAAGTATTGTGTATGTCTAGTTTAATGAAAGAAGGAAGGACTAGGGGAGACATGATAGCAGTCTTCAAATATCTCGGGGGCTGCCACAAAGAAGAGGGAGTCAAGCTATTCTCCAAAGCACCTGAAGGCAGGAGAAGAAGCAATGGATGAAAACTAATGAAGGACAGAAGCAACCTAGAACTAAGGAGAAATTTCCCGACTATGAGAACAATTAAATAGTGGAACAAACCCCAGAAGTTGTCAATGCTCAAATAATGGAAGCTTTTAAGAAGAGATTGGACAGCCATTTGTTTAATATCATATATTTTTCCCCTGCCTGAGCAGGGAGTTGGATTAGAAGGCCTCTAAGGTCCCTTCTAACTCTGTTATTCTGTTCTGTTAAATCTAGACAATATCAGGGACACTTTCTCACATGTGCTTCTGCTCATAATGGGTTTTACAGACTCTTTTTAAAAAAGCATTGGATTCTGAATGCTTATTCTCCCAATATACACAGTTTGCATGACATTTTGTAGACACTACCGTCTGACAATTAAGCCTTTTTGCTTTAGCTTTTGTCACTATATACATTATGTACACGCAATTAGCTCTACCTTCCCTTTTAATGAAAGTTGGACATGCAGGGATTTCCTACGTAGCATGAATATATAAATTAAATATGTTAAACGAACCATGTAAACAAAAAGAAAGAGGCAGCAGAAATACTCTGAAGACAACATCAAGAGTATTGAGGACAGAAAATGAGAAAAGCAACAAGGAAAATAAAATTAAGGTATTTCTAACAAGGAACATTCTTCCCAAAACTTCCAAGATAGCAGGCAATGAGGAAGTGAGGCTTTCCAATTCAATGCAAATTTTATTGCCAGAGTACAACATGTGTGCAATGAGGTTGGCTGAACCTCCTTTTGTGCACAAACACAATACGTTATCTGATGACACAGATAAACCTCCAGGTGGCCTCAATGACTCTCTCAAAGGATGCAAATGACCAGCTGTTTGCAAGGAGTACAAATCCTTCCATTCCCCACTACCCAGTCAGAGCTGAAGAAGCTTCTAGGATGAGAAGTGAAACGTTTTCAAAGAAAAACCAAAAAGTCCCATTGCCTCTTGAGAAAAGCACCTTTGGGGTGAACTGTCCTAGTTGTCTCTAGAAGCAACCAACTGAAGAATCTGATTTTCTTATAAGATAAAACATAATTTTGCAATAAAAGATAAAGGCAAAGGCTCCCCTCGCACATATGTGCTAGTCATTCCTGACTCTAGAGGGCGGTGCTCATCTCCGTTTCAAAGCCGAAGAGCCAGCGCTCTCTGTAGACGTCTCTGTGGTCATGTGGCCGGCATGACTAAATGCCGAAGGTGCACAGAATGCTGTTACCTTCCCACCAAAGGTGGTTCCTATTTTTCTACATGCATTTTACGTGCTTTCGAACTGCTAGGTTGGCAGAAGCTGGGAGAAGTCACGGGAGCTCACTCCACTACACGGTGCTAGGGATTCAAACCACCAAACTGCCTAACTTTCTGATTGACAAGCTCAGCATCTTAGCCACTGAGCCACCGCGTCCCATAATTTTGCAGTAGAGTACTGCTATTTTGTTGGTGGGATCATAGATGCTAAATCTTTCCTAAATATTAATTCAGCCCAACAAGGCACAGCGTTTGCAAAACACGTTTTCTGTGATGGAATATCTTGCAGGAGCTTTAATGCTTAGTTCCCAGGCTTTCTGGATATAGATGCTATTTGAAGTTTTATAGAGTCAGCACACTAAAATGGATGGAGAAGAAGCTCAATCAAATGATCATAGAAGATGATGTGTATTAAACAAAATAGGCATCTGATTTATAAATAGTTGATACAAATTTGCTGCAATTCTTATACATATTTGGGTTTGCATTCTCTTAATTAGCTTATCGAGCCAGTTGGGTGTAGTGCTTAAGGCATGCCACTAGAAACCAGGAGTTCCAGTCCTTTCTTAGGCACAAAGCCAGTATGGCCAGTCCCTCTCTCTCAGCCCTAGGAAAGAGGCAATATCGTGGTGGCACAGTGGTTGGCGTGCAGTACTGCAGGCCACTTCTGCTGATTGCCAGCAGTTTGGCAGTTCAAATCCCACCAGCTCAAGATTGACTCAGCCTTCCATCCTTCCGAGGTGGGTAAAATGAGGAGCTAGATTGTTGGGGACAAGAGGCTGACCTTGTAAACTGCTTAGAGAGGGCTGTAAAAGCACTGTGAAGCAGTATATAAGTGCTATTGCTATTGCTATTAATATCAGACCAACAATCAAGAAGTAAACAGTACCCCAATTAAGGAACTGCCAACCAAGCTAACAGTAAGCAGGCCAACCAAAGAACCTCCAACGCTACTCCACTAACACTGAGAAGGCAAACTCCTAGAGTATAAAGAGAGAACAAACCCCACTTCCTACTAGCACTCATGATGTTACCTAGTTTGGGTAATGAAATGTCTGCAAGAAAACAACCAAGTTCAGAGACACCAAGGATCCCTCAACAGGAAGCAACTCAATGACATCACAGAACCAGAAGTAACACATGGAAGAGCGAACAATGGCCTGAGGGGGTCCCCTCTACACTTTGTCATGCCTCTTCCTCCACTCAAGACTATGCCATGGAAATATTAGAGGCACCTTTTCAAATATTCCTTTTCAAATGTGAGCTAATAACATTTCCTGATTTAGAAACACCTAATAAAACAATTCAGTTGAAGAAAAGACTATCCAGTGGAGAATTTACTTCATATGGAATATTGGAATATTTCATCAGTGCCAAGTTTTAGGATGCATACTTAACATTAATTTTCCCCTCGTGTGTAATATCAAACTTCAGAGTGTGACAACTATCTCCGATAGTCTAATTTGTTTCTCTTCTTCCAGATCTGGAACATATGTCAAAGGCAGGTGTGCACCATCAATTAATCACCTGAACTAAGATAACACACAATTATGTTGTGCTATGTTTTCACAAGGTTTTGAGTGTGCTGATGCTGACCTTCCTGGAATTACATCCCAAGCATAGCTTCCAGTGCAGCACTTTAAATCCATTTCTGGTAGCACGTTCCTTTTCCAGTATATGTCTCCATTGAAACAGCATGGCTTTTAGAGAGATGAAACAAACCCCAGTTCATTTATGAGCAATGTGAAGGTCAAATTGAAGTGCTCCAATGACAGCTCACTCTGTCCAATCAAGTGCTCTGCTGGCTGCAGCCCAGCATGCTGGAAATGAAAACAGAGATGTGTTCACATCATTTCTTCCTCCGCCTCCTTCCCCCGCCCCACCCCCCCCAAAAAAAGTAGATTGGGATGTATCTAGGACAGCTCACAAGCTGCCCTAAATAGGTTGCAGGATTTGGTGAGAAAGAGATTTAGACAATCTTCTGATCATTTAGATCAGTGGTTCTCAACCTTCCCAATGCTGCAATCCTTTAATACAGTTCCTCTTGTTGTGGTGACCCCCAACCATAGAGGAGCGGTATCTCGGTTCCTAACACCATCGAAAATATGTGTTTTCCAATGGTCTTAGGGGACCCCTGTGAAAGGGTCGTTCGACCCCCAAAGGGGTCCCGACCGACAGGTTGAGAATTGCTGATTTAGATCCTCAGTGGTGGGCTTCACATTTTGTTACCACCAGTACACCCATACATGCCCACTCGCTGTGGGCAGGCCCACCCACGATTTCCACTACAAGTTCAGATGAACCAGTCTGAACTGGCTGAATACTACCTTTGCTTACTTCGTAGGGCTCTTCTCTAGCATGTCTTCTCTGGCAGCTTCCAAAAACCAAAATTTTCTACCGATGGAAGCAAGAAGCTGAAGCGAGTTGAGAAAGAAGGAGACCGTGAGGAGGGGGGGTGTCAAATAGTCCAGGTGCAATTTACCATATTTTTCAGAGTATAAGACGCTCCAAAATATAAGACGCAGCTATCTTTTGGAGAGGAAAACAAGGGAAAAATATCTGCCTCCCAGCAATTTGCCACCTTGCAACAAACAGCAAACGGTACAGACAATATACACTGTTTCTACTGTTATATTTCAAACTATACTTGTACAGATGCTGTTAAAATTGATGTGCTTTCTGGAAGTATAGTTATTCTCTGCTATTTAAAGGCATGCCACTAGAAACCAGGAGAGAAATACGGTAAAGGAATAGCACTTTTTAAAACAATATCACTGGGCCTCTTCAGATCAAGCATTTACAGTATTTTTAAAAGCTTCTTAATTTTGTTAAGTTGTCTAGAATAATAATAAAGCAGTGTTTTTTAAATAATAAGTCTAAAAATTTGAACATTCTATAGCATTTATAGTTATTGACTTACCTCCTTGCAGCAAACAGCCTGATTAGCACAAGAAGAAAAAATCTGCCTCTGCCTCCCAGCAATTTGCCTTGTGGATCAAACAGGAAGTTTCACTTTCAATTTCTCCCAATCATCAGCTGCTTCAGGCTGCAGGGATTGTTACAGCCTATTGAAGCCTCCACAAGCCCCTCTTTGTGGCAAAGAGGTAAATTGCTGGGAGGAAGAGGCCAAAGGCTGGGGGCCAGTGGGTGGGTGGGGCTATATTCAGTGTATAAGATGCACCTAAATTTTCACCCTCTTTTAGGGGGGAAAAGGTGTGTCTTGTACTCCCAAAAAAATACGGTAACAGAATTTCAACCCATGAAATGTAAAAAATATCAAACAATGTTTTTGTTTTAAAAAAAGAGTCATAGAATATGAATGAAAAAAGGTCATTTGTGGGATTAGTTTTAAATTACTATTGAATGTCAGCGTTCCAAATAGCATCCAAAAGTAAATCAGAGTCCGAGGCAAAGTATTGCTCAAACTTCCAATTTATTAAGAGAGCCATGTTGGCACATCTGGGAAAACCCAAATCTGAAAGCTTCCCGGTTTTCCCCACCCAGTTGAAAGTTCAAGATCTTGCCCCCACACGTCCATCCCATGGTCCAATCTTCCACTGCCATGCTGGCAGTTCCACCCATACAGTTCCAGTCAGGTGCAGAAGTGCAAAGACAAAGGATGACCTTGGCTTTCTAGAAAGAATGTTACGGCTACATCACGTCTCACTCCTACAATACCTCCTCCCATTTTCCCACAATAGAAAAATGCATAGTAGAATAATAGAAATTGTGGCAGGCTAAAGATCCAAAAGAAAAGATGGCTGCAGGCCTGACATTGAAAATGAAAAGAGCAAAAATATGATAGTTCTCATTTCGACAAAAGGATGGGAATGTCATCAGAGGTTCCTGTTTTAGCAAAAAATGGGAAGAATGGAGATTGTTCAAGATTGTTCACTGTGCTACAATAACAGAATAACAGAGTTGAAAGAGATTTTGGAGGTCTCAAGCAAAGATCTTGACCATTGCGAACAAATCCTTCTTAAAAACATCCAGTGATAGAGCACCTACAACTACTGAAGGCAGGACATGTCAGAGTTAGTAGCGATCCAGACAGGACACAATAAAACGTTCAGCAGGATTCATTTATAGAATAAACTTCTTTATATACAATAATATAAAGCATAATGCCTGTATGCAATACCCATGCAGTTCTTGCAACGTGGTAGAGAGAAGAAGAAGCAATAAGTAAAAGGCAAGAACTAGAAGCCAGGACAAACAAACTCTTATATACACAGAATAGTTAAGCAAAGCCACGCCCAGGCAACGAGCTCACCACAAATCCTGTGCGGCTAAGAAATAAATATTTATTTATTATTTATTATTTACCAAACAGTTGCCATTGGCTGACTTGTTGTTATAACTATTCCCGTTCATAAATCCTTATATACTGGCAGGACCTCCCACTGATTAATTGTTCTAATTATTTCTCAGCTGTTTCTCTACTTGATTAGTTGCCATCCATTGCTTCTTTCCCTTGCTTTCATGTGCTTTGGGGAATAGGTTGACCCCCCCCTCTTCTTTGTGGCAAGCCCTGAGATATTGGAACACTGCCAACAAGGAGTTAGACTGTTGAAATGGATTAAGTCCATAGACCAGAAGTTCTTCTCCCTTGGTATATATACTGTAGGTGTTCTTAGTTGTGAACCCATTGCAACCCCATGGACAATGTTCCTCCAGGCCTTCCTGTCCTCTACCATCCTCTGGAGTCCATTTAAGCTCACTGCTTTGGTGACTCCATCCAGCCAACTCCTTCTCTGTCATCCCTTCTTCTTTTGCCCTCAGTCTTTCCCAGCATGAGGCTCTTCTCCAGAGAGTCCTTCCTTCTCATTTGGTGGCCAAAGGATTTGAGTTTCCTCTTCGGGATCTGGCCTTTTAAAGAGCAATCAGGGTTGATCTCCTCTAGGACTGACCGGTTTGATTGCCTTGCAGTCCAAGGGACTCAATGCAGGAGTCTTCTCCAGCACCAGAGTTCAAAGGCCTCCATTCTTTGGCACTCAGCCTTCCTTATGGTCCAACTTTCACAGCCATCCATTGCAACTGAGAAAACCACAGCCTTGACTAGACGCACTTTTGTTGGCAGGGTGATGTCTCTCTGTAGTTAGGAAAGGTTAATTTGATGAAATCCATACTTCTAAATAGATGTGAACCTGTTTATATATAGAGTAGTATTAACAGTCAAAATATTATCAGAGCTTGCAGAAGATTTACAACTAAAAACTTAGACCTCCATCCAGAATAAAAGAACTTGTGCTACCACATTTGATTAATAAGCATAAGGAGATTATATATTATTTCAAGGTAAAAATGTTAAGCATAAAACTTTCGGATCCACCACACATTTCCTAGAACCCAAATATATCATATTTATATTTCCAAATACTGAATTCAAAAAAAATGATGGAAACCTATAATTAAACAATATTTCTCAGTGTGTCATGCTTTGGCATCTAAATCATTTCTGGTTAGAAAAGACAGCGATCAAATTTTATAGATATATGGAGAATATATTCTGGAACAGAGAAAGTTTTTGTGTCCTCAGTGTTAATCCCTGTAGAATTTATTACAATATTATCAAGGAAACTCTTTGGTTGCTTTTCTTATTTATTTTCACAATTTCAGAACAAATGCACATGTTTTGAGGGATTGCTCTGGAAAAAAAAAAGAAATATACCCATTTAATCAGCTTAAAATATTAGGTCTATTTCAAGACTACAATGACACTACGACTTCTTTACACTACTGAATGAAAATATTATATATTGTATAGTGTAGGTGAAGAAAGTGTCAGAGATGGTTAATATAGAAAAGGAAGGAAGGAAGGAAAAAAGGAGGGAAGGAGGGAAGGAAGGAATAAGAGAGAAACGGAAGGAAGGAGAGAGGGAAGGAGGAGGGAAGGGAGGAAGCAAGCAAGAAAGGAATAAGAGAAAGGTTAGTAGGGAAAGAAGGAAGAAGGGAAAGAAGGAAGGAGGGCGGAAAGGAAGGAAGGAAAAAAAGAGAGAACAGGAAGGAGGGAAGGAAGGAAGGAGAGAGGAAAGGAAGGAGGGAAGGGAGGAAGCAAGGAAGGAATAAGAAAAGGAAGTAGAGGAAGAAGAAAAGAAGGAAGGAAGGAAGAGAGTAAGGAAAGAAGGGATGGAGGGAAGGGAGGAAACAAGCAAGGAAGGAATAAGAGAAAAGGAAGTAGGGAAATAATGAAGTAGGAAAGGAAGGATGGAAAGAAGGAAGGAGAGAAGAAAGGAAGGAGGGAAGGAAGGAAAGAGAGAACAGGAAGGAGGGAAGGAAAGAAGGAGAGGAAAGGAAAGAGGGAAGGGAGGAAGCAAGGAAAGAATAAGAGAAAATGAAGTAGGGGAAAAAGAATAGAGAAGGAAGGAAAGAAGTAGAGAGGAAAGGAAGGAAGGAAGGAAGGAAGGAAGGAAGGAAGGAAGGAAGGAAGGAAGGAAGGAAGGAAGGAAGGAGAGAAGGAAAACACATATGACCATTGATAAAGCCAACGGAACAAAAGGTTTTTAAAAGAAACAACTAGCAGATGAAGAAACAATGTGAAAATTCACTGCTTACTCTTTTGAACCATGAAATGTGTTCACAGTTGTTTACTGTCCTGCTCTTGCATGAGTGGCTCATGGAAAAGTGTAATGCTACGGTAAGTATAATTGCTTATTTATCCCCAAGACTGTGCTGTTGTCAGGTTGGCCTGTCTCCAGCTGTGTTAGCCATCTCAGATCCTCCAGGCCCAATCCCTGTGTCAATGTCCTGTGTCAATGCCCCACCCCCCTAGTGCCAGGAATGGTCACAGTCCTGTGTCAATGTCCTGTGTCAATGCCCCACCCACTTGTGCCAGCAATGGTTAAAGTCCTATGTCAATATCCTGTGTCAATGCCCCACCCCCCTAGTGCCAGGAATGGTCACAGTCCTGTGTCAATGTCCTGTGTCAACGCCCCCACCCTCTTGCAGGAATTGATGGCAGTTCCAACCTTTTAGAATGAGCGGTCCCCAACACACACACACACACGCACGCATGCACACACACACACACACACACATGTGTATGTGTGTATGTGTGCCCATAACATTTTAATAATTACAGCCTTAACTGGATTACTGAAAGAAATTAATTAATACTTCCTAAAAAAAGTTTCATCAAAATATGAGATAACAAAGATGACTTGAATGAATAGATCAATATTTTTTTAACATACCAGCCCTGAAAAATATACTTCTTATGTAATGATTGTAGTGAAGGGATGCGGTGGCTCAGTGGCTAAGACGCTGAGCTTGTTGATCAGAAAGGTTGGCAATTTGGTGGCTCGAATCCCTAGCACAGTGTAACGGAGTGAGCTCCCATCCCATCCTGCCAACCTAGCAGTTTAAAAGCATGTAAAAATGCATGTAGAAAAATAGGGACCACCTTTGGCGGGAAGGTAACAGCTCTCCGCGCGTCTTTGGTGTTTAGTTATGCCGGCCACATGACCCCGGAGGCGTCTTTGGACAGCGCTGAATCTTTGGCTTTGAAACGGAGATGAGCACTGCCCCCTAGAGTCAGGAACGACTAGCACACATGTGGAAGGGGAACCTTTACTGTAATGATTGGTGCTTAACAATGGGAGGAAAACCAGAAGCAGCTTGATTAGTAAAGTCAACTATAATTTTTCAATTTAGACCAAGGGGGAAGTTCATTCTTACTGACTACAGAAAACAGAATTAGTGAAATATTGATTGCATGTTAGGCATTCTGTTTTATGGTATGAATTATGAACAAACTTTAATTTTAAAAATCAAACCAGCAAGGCAGTCATAAAATATTTTACACTTAAGCATTTTCTCACTAGGTTTAAAGGAGAAAATTCTGGAGTAAATGAGACATAATGTGGGTTATTTAGCTGCATCTTGCCATGTAGGCAATATTATATACTCTGTATTGGGTAAGTCTAATAGTACCCATCAGTTTTAAAATGGATCACTTAATAGTAGGTTAATAGTAATGGAATTATTTGACCAAATTATGGAGAGAACTATTTCGGGGAGAGGAAATGTATGCATGTTATTTATTTGTGAATAGGCAAAAGGTAAAGGTTCCCCTTGCACATATGTGCTAGTTGTTCCCGACTCTAGGGGCAGTGCCCATCTCTGTTTTGAAGCTGAAGAGCCAGGGCTGTCCAAAGATGTCTCCGTGGTCATGTGGTTGGCATGACTCAATGCCAAAGGTGCACGGACCGCTGTTCCCTTCCCATCAAAGGTGGTTCCTATTTTTCTATTTGCATTTTTTACGTGCTTTTGAACTGCTAGGTTGGCAGAAGCTGGGACAAGTAAAGGGAGCTCACTCCGTTATGCGGCGCTAGGGATTCAAACCGTTGAACTGCCTACCTTTCTGATCGACAAACTCAGCATCTTAGCCACTGAGCCACTGCCTCCCATTTATTTGTGAATGCAACCTGCCAATTAATTAGAAGCATAAGCTGTTTATATATGAAAGTCTCTTGGCAAATACATTAAAAAATATAATTGCTTTTTTTTGGGAGTAAACATTAATGAATATGTAAATGTTCTGTAATGCAGAACCAATATCATTTTCACTTGCAATCTCTTTCTTAAGGAGTCTAGATTTTACAGTAATTATTATTTATAAGGCTTATAGCTATATATTTTAATCTGATACACTGTTTTAAGATCATGTGTCCAAGCATTAAGTTTTGGCTTGTACTAAAAGAAGAGACTGATAATTTACTGGTTCGTAAATGTTTTATGTGATACATAAAACATTACAGCTTTTAGCACTTAGTAGCAATGTGAATTGCAGCCTAGACCAGTAACTTATGCTACGATGTTGCAGTAATAAAACTGTGATTACTGAAATTCACCAAGAACACGGATTATGTTTCAAGACAGACAACATCTACACTTCTAAATTGCAGTAAAGAATTAACCAAAATAAAGGTTTATTTAAAATATCTGGATGCTTGATCTGAAGTCTAAAGTTGAATTAAACAATAGCATTATACCTGTAATTTATCCTGATTATCGCTTCCTTTGCTTTGAATTCAAAATAGCTAGTTTTGGAATTCATCCAAATTAGGTGACAATCACTGGGGAAGAAAAGCCTGCAGTAAATTTCATGCTTTTGCATGATAATGTTGTAGAAAGTCAGCACCCACCCCTCTCCTAGGAAAATGAAATATTTTAGGAAATATTAAAAGGGCAAAATATTTCCCCTTAAAGCAAAGCAGAAATTCACCCCACCCCCTTTGTCAATGGGCCATTAAGGCCTGATACAGTCTATTCTACACAACAAAGATCTACCCACTTCAACTCCAGGGTGATAGGATTACGTCATGGCCCTTGGGACATGATAGGATTTAGTCTCTACATCACCCAGCCAGGCTCAACCAAGCTTGGGATTCAGGACAGCCTACAGAGTTGTCCCCGCATGGCCCCAAGAGAGTCTGACAGCCAATCAGAATACAAGCTCAAACTCAAAAGCTCAGAGCGGGTATAAAACCAATGCACTCCCAGCATCTCTTCCCTTTTTCCCCCAGGACCTCAAACCACGTGGTCCTGTCCATCATCAATAAACCATCTTTTCAAGCAACTTCCATGAATCCAGTATCTTTTTCCCCACTTGGAACTGAACCCAGAAGGATATTTTCTTGGGAGTCTTCAAACCAAAAATGAGAAAGACTTCCCATTCCTTACCTTCTCAAAAATCTCGGCCTTCTGCTATCCTTTCCAAACGGGAAACCAAATTATAGTAACGAAATTTCAAAGACTTAGAACATGTCTCCTCCTCATTACCTTTACTGTCCAGAGAACTAAGGAGTGTGCCTTCTGAGATGATGCCTCCATCCCATTCCTTTTGTGGGCTAAGTTGACTCTTGTCTGACTGTTGGCAAAATGAGGACCTAGATTGTTGTGGGAATTATGCTGACTCTGTAAACCGCTTACAGAGGGCTGTAAAGCAATGTGAAGCTGTATATAAGTCTAAGTGCTATTGCTATTGTATCTACTCTGTGGAGTAGCATTTCCCCGGATAGCCAGATGACCCTATTAGCTCTCTATAAAGTATTAAAGAACTGACGAAGCTTCTTGGATGAAAAGTGAAACGTCTTCAAGGAAAAAGAAAAGTCTAGTTGTCTCTTGAAAAAGCATCTTTGGGACAGCTGTTCTCACAAGGATTTGGGCCAGGAAGCTAAGCCAATCCTGTTTATTGGTTTATTCAGTTACTGTTTTATTGATTACTAGATGGATACCCATGTTTTGTGACGTAACTATGTGATCGGGCAATGCAAGAGAAATCTGGTTCACTCTGGTTCAATCCGCTGGCTCAGTGGTGGTCGGTGATTGAAACACACAACGGAATATCACTTCCGCCACCTTGAATCCGAAAGAAGTTCCATAAGTGGAAGGCATTGACATTTTGGTGAGGTACTGACGTTTAATACTGTAAGGAGCCCCATAATGCTCCTGAGTGAAGGAGTCAAATGTCTGCCAATGTGAATTGAGATAACGGAATGTGAGGCAACTTGCAGTTGGAACAGAGTTCTTTTCAGGTGGGGAGAGGGAGTAGAACTCCTTATCATCAGAGCATGTTAATTATTGTATAAAAAATACTAATGATCTGATGGTCATTTCAAAATAATCCTTTCTTAGCAATCAGCTACAAACTAAGAGGAACATACATGCCAAATTTCAAGTTTGTAGGCTTTACGGTTTGGGAGATTTCATGAGGGAGTGGTGTTTGCCTTTTTATATATAGATAACTGGAATGATTGTCCCCAAAATGCAACTGGACATTCTTTGTTTGTTTTTTTCCTTGAAGACCTTTCACTCCTCATCCAAGAATGAGAATTGAAAAGTTTTCAAGGGGAAAAAAAAGACACTCGTAATCTGGATGACTAAGAATCTCCATAGACAAACTGGAATCATTTTTTCAATCCCAAGGAGTAATTCAGTAAGGTAAAGGTTCCCCTCGCGCATATGTGCTAGTCATTCCTGACTCTAGGGGGTGGTGTTCCTCTGTTTCAAAGCCGAGGAGCCAGCGCTGTCCAAAGACGTCTCCATGGTCATGCGGTCGGCATGACTAAATGCTAAAGGCTCACGGAACGCTGTTACCTTTCCACCAAAGGTGGTTTCTATTTATCTACTTGCATTTTTACATTTTTTTGAACTGCTAGGTTGGCAGAAGCTGGGACAAGTGACGGGAGCTCACTCCATCACGCAGCACTAGGGATTCGAACTGCCGAATTGCTGACCTTTCTGATTGACAAGAACAGCGTCTTAGCCACTGAACCACCATTATTGTTTTTTAAATGTTCATTTTTGTAAAATTGTATTGTTTTTGGTGTGGTTTCTTTTCCTTTTAATCTTGTTTTTTTTTTTTTAATGCCACCTAAAGTCATCTTGGAAAGACAGGTGGCTGTGTAGCTGTTTAAATAAATTATGTACATAAATAATAAATGGCAATCCATACTGAACAATTATGAATAAAGCATAATGTTTCTTCCAAAGCTTACAAAATATCTTTGTTAAGTATCTGTCACCAGGTTATTTTTAGGAAAGATGATGTTATGTCTTAAAAAGTAATGTTATCTAAATATCGGACAAATATTAACAATTTAGTGAACACAGCTTAGTATACCAAACATTGATTTATATAGGCCTTTTTGATGAGACCACAATTATCTAATATTCTTGTTCCAATGGCTAGAAATTAGGAAATTAGCAATCAGTTAAGCAGGTTCAAAAACTACAATGTTTTCTTTTAATATTTCTGCCCTTTTACGAATTGACCCACGAATGGGATTCTTGTCCATTTTGTATTTGTATTAAAAGTGAATTTGTGGTTCAGTTGTGTGTTGAGGGGCGCAGTGGCTCAGTGGCTAAGATGCTGAGCTTGTCGATCAGAAAGCTCGGCAGTTCAGCTTCTGCCAACCTAGCAGTTCGAAAGCATGTAAAAATGCAAGTAGAAAAATAGGAACCATCTTTGGTGGGAACAGCGTTCCGTGTGCCTTTGGCATTGAGTCATGCCGGCCACATGACCACGGAGACGTCTTCGGACAGCACTGCTCTTTGGGTTTGAAACACCGCCCCCTAGAGTTGGGAATGACTAGCACATATGTGCTAGGGGAACTTTTACTTGTGTGTATTTCTCTTGTAGATAGACACCTACTGAAGGGGTGAAGTTCCATACTTTCAGAGTGCTGAAAAATGAACATTATCTCAAAGTAAGTAACAGCTTTTTTTCTTTCTACACACTTATTATGCATAAAGTAAGTTCCCATAGGTCCATTATATTTTAAAATGGAATAGCAAAAAGCAGGGAAGGGTAAAGAAAGAGACAAGCAGAGAGAGAAAGATCATTATTCCTTTGAAAAATCAGCTTCTGGTAGGTATATCTGGATTTCAGTCTTAGGGGGAACAAATACTGATTGATATGAATGGGACTTAAATTCATATTTGCCTTTCAGAACTTTTTAAAAAATGTTAATGCCTTTAACATTATAGAGTATTTCAAGGTATTGGGGACAGTTTATAGAATTTCCATCATATTACTGGAAGTGATTGCCATGCTGGTTCCTGCAGATAACTTGGGAGCATTTTTATGACTATTGGCTATATTGTGGGCAGGCACTGCTTACTTATGAAGTCTGTTACACTCTCTGTTTTTAAGTTCTTATCCTTCCCATCTTGCATAAAAGCCAGATAGCTGCCGAACAAACAGTGCCTGTCTGGGGAGAATTCGTCCTCTGCTAGGGAAGAATAAAGTTACCTTAACTGTTGACTTTTAATTTCTGCCTGCAGATCCCATTCCAAAGATTTATAAGAGCTATCTAGAGAGTAAGTAGGATTAGAGTTAGAGAATTGCTTGTTTCTTGAGTACTGCTGCCCAGAGTTGTCTCTAGATGAGATGGGAGGCACTTCATAACAAACAAATAAATAAAAAATATTAATTCACTTTCTGCTGCTTCCAAGGCTTGGGTGGAGTCCAGAAATGGGTTCCACATAATTTAACAACCAATTCACTTAATGCAGAAATCAAAATATGAGCGTGCAGCTTCAAACAGACAGTGCTTTCCTGCACCTGGCTTCCAGTACACTCTCTGGGGCAGCCACGATAAGTAGAGCAGGCGAGGTGTGGAAATCAGCTGGGCAAGGCGAGCGTGAGAATTAAAGGATGGGATAGCACCAGGGCGGGTGAGCGGGCCCAGACGGTGGTCAGAACTACTGGTTCACCCGAACCGGTCCGAACTGGCAGCAGCCCAACTCTGGTGGACTTTGTTACACAGTGTCAGGTTTCCGAAAGATGCCCTAATTAATTCATGAGCCCCAAGCCAAGTTTCAAAAGAAACCCAGTCATTTATTAGGAACACCATTTCGGCAATACTCCATTGCAGTCAGATCTGACCTCATTTAAATTATGGTTGAACTTTGCCCCTGTTTCTTCCCTCCCCTCAGTCTGTGTCATAAATCACATTCTCCAATGAGGTGCATGCCTCCCAAGCCTGCTATAGTAATCTGAGATCCGACTCTAGCTGAAGGCATGTGTGGAGTATGCTCCCCCCCTTTCTTCACCATGGCAACTTTATGAGTTGACACTTAGTTGTTTTCTTGTAGATGTTTCATTACCTAACTAGGTCATATCATCAGTGGTAGAAGGGAAAGGGGTTTGTGAAGTGGAGGAGGAGGAGGAGGAGGAGGAGGAGGAGGAGGAGGAGGAGGAGGAGGAGGAGGAGGAGGAGGAGGAGAATTGTGAGATCCTTGGTGCTCTCTGAGCTTGGTTGTTTTCTTGCAGATGTTGCATACCCAACTAGAAGAGAGAGAGATTTGTGGAGAGGAGGTGATCAATCAAAACTCTTCAATTACTTCCAGTCTTCCCTTATTTCAATCTCATCTCAAATAATTTGACCACTTTTACTCTTATTTCCAGACACTTTGCTGGATTCTCTTATTCCAGTACTGCTCACCCATTTGCAAAACTTATATTAATTATTATTTTAGCAATGGATGGATCTTCTCTATGGCAATCTATTCTCAAACTGTTCTTTCAACTCTCCCAATAGTGGACACATCACCACCTTAATTGATGGACATTCACTTCCATCAGTTCCACTCTCTTCCATCAGAGAGGATAAGGCTGAAATTGAGGGAGGGGTCAAGTGTGTCATCAGCCATGAGTCCTGTGCTTCCACAAGAGTTCTAAGTTTAGCCCACCTTGAATACCTTTCTTATCGCCCGCTCATTTCCCTTGACTGTTAGTTGGTCAGATTCAGTGGTGGGATTCAGCCAGTTTGCACCACTTCGGGAGAACTAGTTGTTAAGTTTCTAAGCAGTTTGGTGAACTGGTTATTGGAAGAAATCATTAGGGCAGAGAACCGGTTGTTGAATTGTTTGAATCCCACCACTAATCAGATTATTGTAGAAATCTTAAGCTTGCAATAAATCTTTATACTTCTTTGAACTGCCTGGATCACCTGATTTCCCCAGTGCTTGACAATTACAGCATGTTCCAGAAAGGCAGAAAACCTCTCACACAATTGACTTTGGTCATTTGTGCCTCATGTGAGAACTTTGGCTGTCCGTGGTATCAGGCCTCTTCTCCATATGCCCATAAATCTCACACTCACTGTCCCGTCTATTTGCTCACTTTGCAAACATTTCATTTTCATTTCAAACATTTTCTAGTTTTCTTTATTTTATTTCTTTCCTTGAATTTCTACTTTTCTCTAGGTGAGGCATGATAGCAGTGTTCCAATATCTCAGGGGCTGCCACAAAGAAGAGGGAGTCAAGCTATTCTCCAAAGCACCTGAGGGCAGGACACGAAGCAATGGGTGGAAACTAATCAAGGAGAGAAGCAACTTAGAACTGAGGAGAAATTTCCTGACAATTAGAACAATTAATCAGTGGAACAACCTGCCTCCAGAAGTTGTGAATGCCCCAACACTGGAAGTCTTTAAGAAGATGTTAGATAACATTTGTATGTAGTGGTGTAGGCTTTCCTGCCTAAGCAGGGGGTTGGACTAGAAGATCTCCAAGGTCCCTTCCAACTATGTTATTCTATTCTATTCTATTCTATTCTATTCTATGCTATGCTATGCTATGCTATGCTATGCTATGCTATGCTATGCTATGCTATGCTATGCTATGCTATTCTATTCTATTATTCCATTCCATTCCATTCCATTCCATTCTCTATTTGTGTCACGAATTTCAACATTCTTCACCCAAACAAAACAAAATGCAAGTCCTACCTTTAAATTTTGTCAGGCTTCCTTCATAAACAATCAAGGAAATAGACAGAGTACATGAAGGGAAAGAAAAGTATGATTCCTGGTGTCAGGGAACTAAAACAATAAATGTAATATCTTACCTATGTTGCATTAACATTACATGTACAAACAGAAACCCATATTTAGTGTAACATAAAAGCAATAATAGATTAAATGTAACAGAAATGACTATTTCCTGTTTTTCTTCTTTAAATGCAACTGTTTTTCTTATTCCATAATATATTTTCCTGTTGTAGAAAATATATTCCTGTTCCTGCATTTTATTTTAACTTAATGTTTTTTCTCTTTATGCTAGTGTTTGTTTCTGCCTTTTTTTGTCACAAAAGTCTCTGGTTCCAATTTCATATCTGTCATTGTTACCAAAGTCCTTAAGCGCTTTGCGATATCTCAGACTTCACCCAAATTATAGCTAAAATAGAACTACATCCTAGGTTTGTTTCAAGATTATTGCAATATTATATATGAAGTCTTTTCCGCACACACAAAGCTGCTGAAAGCAGGGAGATGTGGGTATCACATAGTGGTGGCCTGCTTTGTGGGAGTGGCTTGCTGGCCATGTGACCAGGTGGGAGTGGCTTGCCAGCCATGTGACTGAGTGGGAGTGGCTTGGCAGTCATGTGAATGGCTGGGCACGGCCAACTTGTAAAATGTGGTGAAACTCACTTAACAACGCTCTTGCTTAGCAACCAAAATGTTGGTTCAGAAACTCTGGCATTTGAATCACACAAGTTTTAAAGGTGTCAAGTTACAAGACCCTTGCACCCCTAACCCTTTAGAAAAAAACCCCAGGGGTGTTCAAACTTGACAACTTTAAGACTTGTGGACTTCAACTCCCAGAATTCTTCCTCTCGCTCTTCATCTTGATGATGTGCGGATGGGCTGGGGGAGGGAGATGGAACTGGTTGTAAATGGCACGGTAGATTTGTGGAACCTCTTCTATAGAAGAAGTTAGAACTGGCAGGAACCCACGCCTGGTATCACAATACCTTATTAGTTAGTAAGGCCATACCTAGAATTCTACATCCAGGTTTAGTCACCACACTACAAAATAGATGTTGAGACTCTAGAAAAAGTGTAGGATGATTAGGGGACTGGAGACTAAAACATGAAAAACGGTTACAGGAACTGGGCAAAGCTAGTCTAGGGAAGAGAAGGACCATGATAGAAGTGTTCCAATATTTGAGGGGCTGCCACAGAGAGGAGGGAGGGGAAGCTGTTTTCCAAAGCGCCTGAAGGTCAGAAAAAGAATAATGGATGGAAACTGACCAAGGAGAGATTCAACCTGGAAATGAGACATTTTCTGACAGTGAGAACAATCAACCAATGGAACAGAAGTTGCCTCCGGAAGTTGTGGGAGCTTCATCCCTGGAGGCTTTCCAAGAAGAGACTGGACTGCCACCTGTCAGAAATGCTTGGGTGGGGGATTTGGACTGGATAGAAGTATCTGGGATAAAAAAATACCTTCCAAACTCCATACATTTAAAATTTTGTTTTATGGTTAAAAAAATGTATGCAGAAGGATAAAACTGCATAAAATTTGAATATAGAGACTTTTCAAATATATATACTATACACACACACATACACGTGTATACAAAATAGCAAGGCACACAGAAACATGAATATTGGAGAGAAATAAACTATGCACATAAATATTTGGACAAGTGTTGTATGCTGACTTAATAAAATTCTTTATGAAATCATTTGTTTTCAGCAGGATGAGCTATTCAGTGAAAACAAAATTGTTTCCTGGTTGAAATGTGTATTTTTAAAGGAAACTGCATATTTATATTGCAGGTCCATGAATATTGAGAGTGAATTTCATGTAGTGGTTAAAGTGCTGGCCTAAAAGCCTGGACATTATGAGTTCAAATCCTGCCTTAGACATGAAAGCCAGTGGGATAATGTTGGGCCAATTATTCTCTCTCAACTCAATACAACTCGTGTGGTTGTTGTGGGGATTTTTTTTTTTTTTGATGATTGAATGACGTTCAGGCAGTCATTCTTAATGACTGTCTGAACAGGTCCTTGTGGTTTTATTGGCAAGAGTTCAGAAGTGGTTTGACATTGCTTCTTTCTTTGGGCTGAGACATAATGACTGACCCAAAGTTGCCCAATTGGCTTTGTGCCCAAAGTGAGACTTGAACACACTGTCTCCCAGGTTCTATAGATCCCCATAACCTGGCAGATAATTAAACTTCTACATCCTAGGAAACTAACCGTCTGCCTTCCTTCCTTCCTTCCCTCCCTCCCTCCCTCCCTCCCTCCCTCCCTCCCTCCCTCCCTCTCTTGTTCTTCCTCCCCCTCCCTCCCTTTCTCTCTCTCTTGTCCTCCCTCCCTCCTCCCTCCCTCCCTCTCTTATTCTTCCTCCCTCCTTCTCTCCCTCTTTTATCCTTCTTCCTCCCTCCCTCTCTTGTTCTTCCTTCCTCCCTCCCTCCCTCCCCCCATCCTCCCTCACTCTCTTGATCTTCCTTTCTTCCTCTCTCCCTCCTTCCCTCTCTTGTCCTTCCTTCCTTCCTCTCTCCCTCACTCTTGTCCTCCCTTCCTTCCTCTCTTGTTCTTCCTTCCTCCCTCCCTCCCTCCCCCATCCTCCCTCACTCTCTTGATCTTCCTTTCTTCCTCTCTCCCTCCTTCCCTCTCTTGTCCTTCCTTCCTCTCTCCCTCCCTCTTGTCCTCCCTTCCTTCCTCTCTTGTTCTTCCTTCCTCCCTCCCTCCCTCCCGCCTTCTCCTGTTCTTCCTCCCTCCCTCCCTCCCTCTCTTGTCCCTCCTCCCTCCCCCTTCCCTTTCTAGACATTCAGTTTAACTTTCTGACAATTTCAAAAGGAATAAATCATTCCAATCTAGATTCAGAATTTAGATCTTCTATTCATGGCTTATACATAAATGAAAATCAACATAAACTAGAAATGCACCTGAGTTATTAACTTCTACTGAAAATGAAATTTCTCCCCCCAAGCCTCTTAGTGCTTCCCCCTCTCTTCACCCACCCCAAAACAGTTCTATAAAATGTGTAAATATTCTCAGATGGATAGATACAAGTAGTCAATTCTCTTACTTTGAAACAAACTCTAATAATAGCATAACACATAATTGCAAAAAATTAAAATCAATTCAAGGTTCATTATTTCCTTCCAGACTTTCCTCTGCTTGATAATTTATGTAAATACTTGCAAATCCATGCAAATATTTTGAGATGGAATTTTATCTGGAAAGGTGATGCTTAATAAATTGGACAAATTTGGTTTTTTTCAGCATCTTAATGAAAATAGGGAATTGATTATCATGTATCAATCCATTATCATTATCAAGCTATCAATTAGCAAGACTGTCAATTAGCAAGTCCATCAATTAGCAAGGCTGTCCTAGCCCAAAAATACAATGGCTTGTCCATAGTTTAGCAACAAACTTCCAAATAAATTATTCAAATATTTGTGAGCTTCTCTTGATATTTTTACTCTTACAAGAAGCGAGAAAGAAATAATAGAGCAACCAGTTTTCTAGGCATGCTCAAAATGGAGAAACTATTATAAGCAGTCAAAATTTCTAAGTAGTTTTCCAAATTTAGTAAAATGCTGATTCAAATGCAGAAAGAGAAATGTTTAATGAATGAAGGGATGAAGATTCTTGCAGGTGTATCGCTTGAATTTGCACAATATTCCTTTCCACTGTCCTCTTGTTTCCAATCTTTGGAATAAAATCCAAACTTATTTCAGCATCTACACATTCCAGCTCATTTTTGGTACAAAAACTAATATATAAAACAACATCTAACCCAAAGGAAGTCATTAGATCAGTACATCATATAAATTAATGATCCACCCTTCTTAGTACATCTAATAATTAGTTTAGCCCACCTAAAACGCTTAAATTTACAGTGCCTGAAAAAAAAGTCTTTTAATTAATCTTAGCTTTAACAAAGACTAAAAAATGTTCCTTGTAGATGCTAACACAGTTCCTGTACTAAAATGTCTACGATACATTTCAAATACCACTTTCTCCTATAGTTCTTAATACCTAACCCAGCAACAACAGCTATTAATATATGTGCTAGAAGCCGTATTGGAACATTTAGAGTTATCAGGCCCTAGTTAGGTATCAGCATGTGGTTTAATTAAAGATATTGCCAACATGTGATTCTTCACACCTCTTCAAACAACTGTAGAATAGGCTACTTATGGTCAAAGATTAATTTCTTAAGAATTATTCCTTTCCACCTGCTTCAATATAACTTATTCCAACTAATGAAGTTACAGTGGAAAGTCATATTATTATCCCAGCATTTTAGTTTCATATAAATGTATACAAATTACTTCAAACAAAATGGAATGACTGGTTGTCATCATCATCATCATCATCATCATCATCATCATCATCATCATCATTTAACAACCCCATAATCCCTTGTGGGGTGGAGTCTGAACAACTTAATAGAGCTAGCAGAGTGGTGACTGGCCTGGATGCCCTTCCCTGTCACCAATGTGGAGTTTTATTCAGCAGATATATTCTCATTGTGGCCAGAGAGAGAAATATCTGCCTCTACCTAGGATTGAACTCACAGCCTCCTTATTGTGAGGCAAGAGCTCCACCTCTAGGCCATCGCACCACTCATTCCCAGGGTATGATAATACTGGGAGTAAATTCTCAGCTCACAACACAGCTTTAACGCTGTGTATTGAACTCCTGGAAGTAATTTGGGTTCATTTTAAGTTTATTAGCCAACTGACTAACGTACTAACCTTCAACAGGTTGATTATGGAAGGATATCGGTAAGGGAAAACCAATAGCTCTCCTGGGGATTTGGGCCATGTGCAAACAGTGTTGGAGAAAATTGAGTTGTCAATTTCCGCGCGGCTTTCAATCAATGGCAGTGACGAAGGAAGAATTTGAAGCCAATCTTCCGTTGGTCGACTGCAAAGTTAGCTTCTACTTATGCAAATGTCTGCTAGTCGCAAAGGTGCTTTTTCAGGAGGCAACTGGACTTCCTTGTTTTTCTTTGAAGACATTTTGCTTCTCATCAAAAAGGTTTACTGGCCAGATGCCCTTCCTGTCACCAATGCAGAGTTTTGTTCAGCAGAGATATTCTCATTGTGCCCAGAGAGAGAACTATCTGCCACTATCTAGGATCGAACTCATAGCCTCCTGATTGTGAGGTAAGAGCTCCACCTCTATGCCGCTGCACCACTGTCTGGTCATCCCTGCCTTATATATTTCAAAATCTATTCCACCCAGTCTCATCTACCCATCCCATCAGGCCACCAGAAGAAACATGTTGTCATGCCCCAGCATATAACTTTATATACTGTTGTTGCTCTCTAGCCCCATCTAAAGACTGGAGAGACAAAATACCAAGTATGTTGTTTGAAGCTAACCCTTCACCCATTTTACCTGTCAGCCCACACTCTCAAACCAAGTGCATGCTAGGAAGCCAGACTCCATTTTTTAGCATTTGAAGTAGGCAGAAGCACAAAGATGAATCCATCATAATCTGTAGCACATGGTCATCTAAGGACAAGCCCACATCCCAAACACAGAGCATCCCTGGTGAGATTTAAACTGTTATGTTCAGCCGTAACTCAATGATGTCTGTCTTGTATTTGGTTCTCGTTGTATGTATCCCTATTTTCCCCAGTTTCACCATATCCTGTTCTTTCAATAAAGCATTCAGATCTATGCACACGGTCTCTTTTATTGGAGGATAGGTGGGTTTAGCTACATGTCGAGCTGCACACAGACTAATGTGTAGTGGGGACAGAACACATGTTGAGAGCTCTGTTGACAAGTATCTCCTGATGGTACCCCAAAAGAGAGCCTTTTTTGTGAAATGTGCCCATGCTTTGGAACATCCTCCCCATGAGATGAGAATAATTCTGAACGTGTTAGTCTTTAGGAAGAGCCTGAATATTACAAGGAATATAAACAAATTCATAGCAGTGTCTAACTGACTTGACCAATGTCAAAATATTAAGAGGACTCAGGTTAATACTTGGATGAGAAACAAGTAATCTATAGGTTAGAATGGAAAACAAAACAAAATCTTAGATAAGAATGGAGAAAGACCTTTCAGTATTTTTTTACAGAAAACCTACACATGCATGAAATGCCTGCAAGTCAAGACTGATTGAAAGCAAACTTTAGTTAAATAAATAGAGAAATCAGCAAAGAGCAGCTCAGCTGTGAACTTTTTTTGTGGTTTAAACTGTGAGCATAGTTGTTGGTATGACAAGAAAGTTGGACCATAAGAAAGGCTGAGTGCCAAAGAATTTGAGGCCTTTGAACTCTGGTGTTGGAGAAGACTCCTGCGAGTCCTTTGGACTGCAAGACGATCCAACCGGTCAGTCCTAGAGGAGCTCAACCCTGACTGCTCTTTAGAAGGCCAGATCCTGGAGAGGAAACTCAAATGCTTTGGCCACCTAATGAGAAGGAAGGACTCCCTGGAGAAGAACCTCATGCTGGGAAATATGAAGGGCAAAAGAAGAAGGGGATGGCAGAGAATGAGGTGGCTGGATGGAGTCACCAAAGCAGTCAGTGTGAGCTTAAGTGAACTCCAGAGGATGGTAGAGGACAGGAAGGCCTGGAGGAACATTGTCCACGGGATTGTGGTGGGTCAGACACGACTTCACAACTAACAACAACAATTAGATCTTCCCACTAAAAATGGTGGTTCAAATGTCAGTTGGCTTTTGGGAAGAATTGGTTAAAGACAATCTATCTATGGAGATTCTTGGTTATCTGGGTCATGGTTGTCCCAAAGGCAACTGGATTTTCTTGTTTTTTCTTTGAAGACATTTCGCTTCTCATCCAAGATTCAGCTCTGACTGGACGGTGGTTAAAGGCAAGGGAAGAAGCAAGACAGCGGAAAGGAGTCTTGGAAGTCTTCCTTTAACCACCTACTCAAGCAGGAGACCCAATTCCATTTCATATGGCTGTCCAATCTCTCCTTAAAAACCTCTGGGGATGGGGGTACCCGCAACTTCTGAAGGCTCATTGGTCTCACAGAATGGATTCTGTAATTCTGAACAGCAAGAGTGCAAGAAACACTTTTCTACTCTCATTCTACTTTAAAAACTCTGTATCTTTTTTCAATGCAAAGTTAAATACTCAAACACACACAAACAAACGTATGTTTTTAAGACCAGGAATTTAAACACATATAAAGGTAAAGGTTCCCCTCAAACATATGTGCTAGTCGTTCCTGACTCTAAGGGGAAGTGCTCATCTCCATTTCAAAGCTGAAGAGCTAGCGCTGTCTGAAGATGTCTCCATGGTCATGTGGCCGGCATGACTAAATGCTGAAGATGCATGGAACGCTGTTACCTTCCCACCAAAAGTGATTCCTATTTTTTCTACTTGCATTTTTCACGTGCTTTTGAACTGCTAGGTTGGCAGAAGCTGGGACAAGTAACGGGCGCTCACTCCATTACACGGCGCTAGGGATTTGAACTGCCAAATTGCTGACTTTTCTGATTGACAAGCTCAGCGTCTTAGCCACTGAGCCACCACATCCCTTTACACTGCTTTAAAATAAGACACTGCTTTACATATGACACACCCTAAAAGAGCTTTGTGTCTTTGTTTGGAATGAATACAGTGGCTGTTTTTGCCACTGGCTATATATTTTTGTTGTGTTACTTTAACATTTTGCTGTTCTCCCTCCCTCCCTCCCTCTCCCTCTCCTCTCTTTGCATGGATGTATAGGTGGATACAGGGATAGGGATATGATTAAATTGTTCCTTTCTTACTTTTAATCACTCCTTCTTTTTTGTGTTGTCATTTACAGTGATATTCTTAACAACTGCATTATGTTTTTACTTTCAGATGGCTAAACAGATGGATAGAGGAATATTATTCCAAGAAATAAAACAACATAAGGAGAAAGAACATTATGATTGCTTTTCAACTCTTTGCAATCAACATCAGTAACACAAATAGAACATCAGATAATAAACTGTTCTGTTTTGTTCTCTTAGTATGTTTTGCAAGTTGTGGGATAGAGGATTTGTCTCTTATCCAGGAAAACTATGACAAAGAGTTAGAAATGGGGATCATAAAACAAAAATCAAAACGAAAAGTATTTATTAAGGAAATTCATCCAATTTCCACCAATTACCATATTTTTTTGCATATAAGGTACTCCTGAGTATAAGATGCACCTTAGATTTTGGGGAGGAAAATAATAATAATAATAATAATAATAATAATCTGCCTTTGCCTACCAGCATCCATCATATTCATCTGGCTAGCATCTTGTCAGCGTGTGAGAGAGTTGAGGGCTGTTTGGAAAACCAGCTTTTGGTATTGTATATGTACTTAATGTGTTTGTGTTTATATATATATAAAGAGAAGTTATTGAATCCTCCTGAATCAGTTACTTGTCTGTGTTTTCTGAATGGGATTGCTGCTGCAAACTCTGACACGTCCTTGCAGCAAATAGCAAACAGCCAGGTCAGCTTCAGCACATTATTGCAGCCTGATTCAACATGAACAGCTGATTGGCGGGGAGATCGGCCTCCCAGAATATCCAAAATCAGCTGTTCCAGGCTGCAGGGATTGCTGCAGACCATCGCCTCCTCTGTGCTTCGCGTTTTTGGTTACACTTGGTGTATAAGACACACCCAAATTTTCACCGTCTTTTTTCGGGGGGGGGGGGAGTGCATCTTATACTCTGAAAAATACAGTTTTTATCTTTAGAGTTTCAGAATCTGCTGAAATAATACGGATGAAAACTTGCAGAAAAAAAAAATCTGGCTATATTGCACTTTATGTAGATCATGAGCCATGTTTGAAAATCCAGGTCTGCTACATAAAAGGGGAAGGAAGAAAAAGTAGTATAGAAAGATCATGCTTGAAAAACAAAATGGTAAATATGTTCCTGTAATCTAATCACTTTACTAATTGTGCTTACATTCTGCATTTCTTAATTGCCGATTGGGGACTATAGGAGGGTGAGATCTTTTCTTTTTATTTTTTTTTAAAAAAAGCATCTGAGCTGCTTCAAGGAAATTAACAACTTCAATTAAGAGTCACACATTGGGTTAGAGTCACACATTGGCTCCAAGCCATAGTTTTCCTCAACATGGCTAATAATAATTTGCACATCGACCAAAGCATCAAGAATGTTTGCATATGTCTAGTCTAGCAAACAGAAGTGACACGATAGCACCGTTCCAATATTTGAGGGGCTCCTACAAAGTAGGGGGGGGGGGTCAACCTACTTTCAAAAGCATCTAAAGGTAAGGCAAGAAACAAGACTCCAAAAAATAAGGGAATATTGTAAAATTAGAGAATTATCATTAATGCAATGGATATTGTAAATCTTGATTGCAATTGTACAGAGACATTTGTACCCAGATGACACACTGTTTAATGGAAGATATGTTAAAGTTTCAAAAGATAATAATAATTTTTTAAAAAAGGTTTTGCTATGGTTACAAGTAATATGACTGATCCAGTCATCTCTCAGAACAAAAACCTGAGAATACCACTGTACTGCAGTTTCCACATAAGAAGCTACAGAATACATGTGGGTTATCTCCCATCCTCTCCTTATCCGGAGAGGATTCGAAGAAACCAGTCTACTCGCCTTGTTCTTGTTCTTTGCCAAGTTCATTGGTTCCACCTTTACAGGGATCTCTTCAGTTTGCTATACTTTCCTTAGAAGCAGAGGTGGGTCGCTCCTGGTTCGGCCAGGTTCAGCCGAACCGGTAGTGGAATTCAGACCTGAGTCACAGAACCCACAGCGACCCAGGCCTGCCACGCCCCCAAACCGGTGCCACTGGCTGCTGCCATTTTGGTTTTTAGTGACTGCGCATGGACAGTTCACTGTAAATTGTTCTATGCATATGCAAAAAACAATTTACATTGAACAGTGCACGCACCCACAGCCCATGGGTTGCAAACCAGTAGTAAACCAGCAACTGCCCAGCCCTGCTTAGAAGCCCTTTCCCTATTATTGTTCCAAAGAATAAATGTGACACTTAGAATCAAATTGGAATGCTGCCAGCTCAGCTCCTGTGAATGCATTAGAATAAGCAGAGATGGCAGGATGCAAAATAATTTATAACATGATATTAGATTAATCCATTTGAATGCAAACACGTCTTTATGTTCAGAATACCGGAAGAATTGAAAATCTGCAAAATTCTTATATGAACTGTTCTATAACCCCTTAGCAAACAGAGACAATGGACAATTTATGCTTAAAGGTAAAGGTGCCCCTCGCACATATGTGCTGGTCGTTCCTGACTCTAAGGGGCAGTGCTCACCTCCATTTCAAGGCCGAAGAGCTAGCGCTGCCCGAAGACGTCTCCGTGGTCATGTGGACAGCATGACTAAACGCCGAAGGTGCATGGAACATTGCTACCTTCCCATCAAAGGTGGTTCCTATTTTTCTACTTGTGTTCTTTACATACTTTCAAACTGCTAGGTTGGCAGAAGCTGGGACAAGTAACGGGAGCTCAATCTGTTACATGGCGCTAGGGATTCGAACTGCTGAACTGCCGACCTTTCTGATTGACAAGATCAGCACGTTAGCCACTGAGCCACTGTGTTACCACCAATTTATGTTTTCAGAAGGCAAAATACAGAAGGGTGATTAGGGGATGGAAGCTAAAATATATGAAGAATGGTTGCAGGAATTGGGTATGTCTAGTTTAATTTACAGAAAGACTAGCGGTGATAGCAGTGTTTGAGGGGGCTGCTACAAAGAAGAGGAGGGTCAACCTATTCTCCAAAGCACCTGAGGGTAGGGCAAGAAGCAATGGGTGGAAACTAATCAAGAGGAGAACCAACCTAGAACTAAGGAGAAATTTCCTGACAGTTAGAACAATCAATCAATTGCCTCCAGAAGTTGTGAATGCGCCAACACTGAAAGTTTTAGAGAAGATGTTGGACAACTATTTGTCTGAAGTGGTGTAGGATTTCCTGCTTGAGCAAAGGTTGGACTAGAAGACCTCCAAGGTCCCTTCAACTCTGTTATTCTGCATTTCAAAGATAGTTTTGAAAGAGTTCACAGCTCTTTTTTTTTAATAGTCATTCAGGATATGGAAAGTGTATGGATAGTATTACATGTTATCTTGCCTTTTCATGTTTTTTTTGTTTCAAATTGATTAGTCATTGATCAATTAAAGTCAAACTACCAACAAAGGGACATTCCTAATTTATCTTCAAGAATTTTAAGATACTTGGGACAGCCAAGGGCAGTGATGGCAAACCTATGGCACGCATGCCACGAGCGGCACACGGAGACATTTGTCAGGGCACGCGAGGCGCTGCCCTGTCAGCTGGCCAGCGTGCATGCGCGTGCTGGCCAGCTGAGTTCACCCTTTTTTAAAGCCATTTTTCGCCCTTCCCAGGCTCCAGAGCCTTTATAGAAGCCTGGGGAGGGTGAAAAGAGCCTCCCTCCTGGAGGCCTCCCGGAGGTTTCATGAGCATCCCTGAAGCCTCCGGAGCACAAAAACCGGCCCTATGGGCAAACCGGAAGTTCAAGAACGGACTTCCAGTTTGCTCAGAGGGTCGTTTTGACTGCTTCAGAGGCTTCAGGGAAGCCTCCTGAAGGTCCCTGAAGTCTCCGGAGGGCTTCCGGGGGCAGGGGAGGCTGTTTTCACCTTCTCCAGGCTCCTATAAAGCCTCTGGAGCCTGCGGAGGGCAAAAAAAGCATGCAAAAAATGGGGGGAGTGCCTGTACTGTGCGCATGCGCACTGGGGAGGTTTGCACATTGCATTATGGGTGCAGCACGCTTGCACACTATCCCCCTGTGCTCCCCCCACTTATGGCATGTGAGCCAAAAAAGGTTTGCCATTGCTGGCCTAGGGACACAATTTTACTGGGTTAAAATATACAATGAACGGTTGCAGGAACTGGGCATGGCTGGTTTGATGAAGAGAAGGACCAGGGGAGACATGATAGCAGTCTTCCAATATTTGAGGGGCTGCCACAGAGAGGAGGAAGTCAAACTATTTTCCAAAGCACCTGAAGGCCAGACAAGGACACTGACCCTAGAAATAAGGAGAAATTTTCTGACAGTGAGAACAATCAACCCATGGAGCTGAAGTTGCCTTCAGAAGTTGTGGGAGCTTCATCCCTGGAAGCTTTCAAGAAGTGACTGGACTGCCATCACTGGTGTAATGTGTGCTTGGGTGGGGGAGTTAGACTAGATGTCCTTCGAAGTCCCTTCCAACTCTAATTAATCTGTTAAAGAGAGGCTTAAAAACATATAAAACCAATAAGAACTAAATAAAGAAAGTGTTCCTTATCTGGAAGAATTTCCTGACAATGAGAACAATCAACCAGTGGAATGGCTTGCCTTCCATCCATCACTGGACAGAAGGCAAACCTTCATCACTGGAAGTTTTTAAGAAGAGATGGGACAGCCACATGTCTGAAGTAGGGTCTCCCACTTTAGCTAGAGGGCTGGTCTGGAGGAGCTCCAAGTTTCCTTCCACCTCTGTTATTCTCTTCGTCTGAGATTCTAAAGATTCCTCTATAGTGTGCAAGGAGAGAAGAAGCAAACAATTTCTCTCCAAGTAGAAAGGCCAAGCAGTTCATGCGCTGAGCAAAGAAATTAGCAGAAGTAAACAAGAATTTAATATATCCCCTGAATAACTTCTGACTTTCAAAAGTTCTGAGCAGGCAACTTTCTTCTACTTCTTCAAAACACACAAAACTGCTCTTCACTGCTCATTAAGAATTCAGTGGGGCCTGAATGGGCTAAATAATAGATTGGTTCATTTCAACAATCAGTTTTCTAGATTAAAGAATACGGCTGCAGTTGAGAGTGTGTTATTTCCTCTATTTACAAGGCCAGTTTGCTGTTTCCACTCCACATTTGAATGCTAACTGTTTGCATGCCATTCAACGCCTCCAAGTATAAATAACCGCTTGAGATCTATCTGGACATCAACAGCATCCATCTTTCTTTATGTAGGTTCCTGACATCCTCCACATATTGTGTTCCTTTTATTTGAAGGATCCTGCAGGCCACGAGGAGAACAAGATAAGAATCCAATTGAACAAATTCCTTAGCACATGCCTAAATAGAGCATTAACTTAAGTGGATCACTTCAGTTCACTCTCTATTATAGTGAGCTTCAAGGAGACCAACTAGACCTTTCTGAGTCCTCTCAAAGAAGAAGCTCTCATGATGTGTGTCATGCCAGGACTATATATCTAGCAATACAAGCAAAAGATATAAAAGAGCAACCAAAGAGCTTCGGACGGAATTCTGTCTCCTATTATTTAGTATTGGAAGAAATGCCCCATCAGTTCCAAGTGGGGAGAAAGACACTGGAAACATGGAGACTGCTTGGAAAGATGGTTTTAATGGCACTCACATTAAGACACTGAGCTGGGAGGATTGAGGAAAATTTCCTTGCCATCTTTTCTCTTGTGCATTAATTATTCGAACTGCAAAATATGACAGCTCTGCTCATCATAATGTGTTAGCACACCAGATAACAAGTTGGTGGTTATTTAAATTGTGCATGACTAGGAAAAATACACATTCCTGTTTAAAGCCCCAAATTCCTTATGCCTCGGTACTTATCAAACGAAAAAAAGTCTGCTCTAGTCATTAACACATTTCTAAAAAATGGTTCTTGGTGTGAATACCAGTATGAAATGCTGGCTTGCAAGTTATCCAACTGAATTTTTCCCTCCTTCTGATGTGTTACATGAGACATCAATAGAAACGTCATGGAATTATAAAGTGGTTAATTTGAAAATTTTGGCTGGATTAAAGAAAATTGCAAAGGATGGATTTGCATCTTTTAACTTCTGAGTGGCTTGTTAATCAGGATTCTGATAATTCTAACAATTGGTTAAAAGGGTCTTAGTGTATGTTGAAATGACAGAATTAAAACCCGGGCCTTAGCTGTCCTTTAGGGTTGTGGGAAGCAGCAAATAGATGGGGGCGGAGCCAGCTAGAGGTTCGCTTCTGATTCACCAGAACCAGTCAGAACTGGCTGAATACCACCTTTGGTTCACACATCACAAACCTCTGGTTCACAAAAGGCCAACACAGTTCTAGACTACATAAACAGAGGGATAGAATCAAGATCACGTGAAGTGTTAATACCACTTTATAATGCCTTGGTAAGGCCACACTTGGAATACTGCATTCAGTTCTGGTCGCCACGATGTAAAAAAGATGTGGAGACTCTAGAAAGAGTGCAGAGAAGAGCAACAAAGATGATTAGGGACTGGAGACTAAAACATATGAAGAACGGTTGCAGGAACTGGGTATGTTTAGTTTGATGAACAGAAGGACTAGGGTGACATGATTAGGGGACTGTAGGCGAAGACATATATGGTTGCAGGAACTGGGTATGTCTAGTTTAATGAAAAGAAGGACTAGGGGAGACATGAGAGCAGTCTTCCAATATTTCAGGGGTTGCCACAAGGAAGAGGGAGTCAAGGTATTCTCCAAGGCACCTGAGGGCAGAACAAGAAGCAGTGGATGGAAACTAATCAAGGAGAGAAGCAACTTAGAACTAAGGAGAAATTTCCTGACAGTGAGAACAATTAATCAGTGGAACAGCTTGTCTCCGGAAGTTGTGAATGCCCCAACACTGGAAGTCTTTAAGAAGATGTTGTATAGCCATTTGTCTGAAATGGTATAGGGTTTCCCGGTTTCCTGCCTAGGCAGGGGGTTGGACTAGAAGACCGCCAAGTTCCCTTCCAACTCTGCTATTGTATTGTATCTGTTGTTTTTAGCACTGACACAATATAAGATTGATAATTATCTATATTACATGTCAACTATACAAGGGATATTTTCAATAGAGTCCAGGTTTGAAGTCACATTCCAAATGTGCATTTTAATCCTTGTCCCTGCAAAAAAAACCTTTTATTAATTGACTGAATTTTGCTTATTCACATCCAGCAAAGTCTTTCGAGGGAGGATTTACAGGCACAGATCTTATCTGGCTTGGAGAGCTGCCAGGCTGATATCTGCAAAACTTGGCAAGGAGTCTCAGAGAGTCACGAACCAATGAAGCAAATTAATTGTCTCCTGCAAACTCCACTCCCCTTTCGCTCCTCTTTCATTTCCTCTGGGAGGGGCCATTCATTGTCCACCTGTGGCCTTACTCCCAAGTTGACCCCTGTTCTTTAGCTGTTCCCTCCGCCTGGCAACTCTGTCCATGCGCACACTGGGAACAGGCTCCAGCTGTTCGGCTGCCTCACTGATGTCTGACTCTGAAGGCAGCTGATAACTGGCATACAGCCCCATCTTCACCTCTGATGCAAAGCCCTCACCAGAGCCTTTCCCAGGACTGGGTCAGGTTCCTCCCCAACCTCACAGTCACAGACCTTATCTGGCTTGGAGAGTTGCCAGGCCCATTATCTGCAAAACATTTTTTGAATCCCACCACTGGTTCTAAGTGGAAAAACATATTTCATACCAAAGATACTTCATAGCAAGCATTGGTAGAATCAGGGATTTGGAAAAAAAGAAGAAGAAAGAAGAAAAGAACACCATTTGCAAACCACCCTTGCCTTAGACTGCATTAAAATTGAAACTTTGCTGTAGGCTAAATCCAAAGATATTTTATTTCACACACCATCAGAAGTATAAAAAGATAAGCTCTCTGATCTTCAAATAACTTTCGTTTTGGTGGGCTACCCCATCCTCCTTTTCTTTTCTTTTAATATTACAACTTTATTCAGGTGATATTAAAAAAAAAATCTGACCAGTTGCAAGGTACAATATTAACACATAGCCGGGTGTATGAAATAAGAAGCAAAAGAAATGAAAGACACAGTATAAAAGGCAAAGAAAAATTAAAGTTGGGTTACATCAACCTTATTTATTACATGTCCCTCCCCATAACTTATAATAATAGGTTATATAGATAATAGGTCAACTTATTCTCCAAAGCACCCGAAGGCAAGAAAAGAAGCAATGGATGGAAATTAATCAGGGAGAGAACCAACCTAGAATTCAGGAGAAACTAAGGAGGAATTTCCCGACAGTGAAAACAATTAATCAGTGAAATAACTTGCCTCCAGAAGTTGTAGGTACTCCATCAAAGGCAGTTTTCAGGAAAGACTGGACAACAATTTGTCTGAAATGATATAGGGCAGTGAGGATGAACCTTTTCAACACCGAGTAGCCAAAGTGAAAGACCAGCTGGCTGGTGTGCGCATTCTGGGTTTTTTTTGGCTGTTTTCAGGTCATTTTGGGGCTGTTTTCAGGTTGTTTTTCTGCTGTTTTCAGCCCAAAATAGCCTGACAATGGCCCAGAAAACAGCCTGAAAAACAGCCTAAAAGCACTCTGAAAAACACCCCCAAAACAGCTCGTTTTTCATGGTGTTTTTAGCCTGTTTTTCAGGCTGTTTTCTGGGCCATTTTCAGGCTATTTTGGGCTGAAAACAGCAGAAAAACGACCTGAAAGTCATTTTCTGGTGCTCCAGTACCCGGAAACACCAGTTGGCCAGCATGCATGTATATGCCCGAAACCAGAAGAGCAACTGGCGATGGCACATGTACCCATAGAGAGGGCTCTGTATGCCACCTCTGGCATGTGTGCCATAGGTTTGCCATCACGGATATAGGGATTCCTGCCTGAGCAGGGGATTGGACTAGAAGACCTCCAAGGTCCCCTTCCAAGCATTGTTTTCATCATATGTTTGTTTGTTTTCCTTTTTGTCCAAATCTATATTTTCTCTAACATCCAGGTAAATGCTACAAAGCAATTTGGTGTTCTACATTCCTTCATTCATATCCTTCTCTAGCTCTCTCATGCTTTCGTTATAAATGATCAAACCAATCATGCTTTTTAATTCATTCTTTTTCCACCCAAACAATCTTAAGCCCCATATTTAAACCAAGCAGAGCTTTTTCTAAGCAGACCCTCGATATAGTCATCATTCAACATACTTTCCTAATCAACATACCATTTCCAGCAGCCCATAGACTAAAAAGGCGATGCAGTATACTAACCTAAATCAATTGTTCTACTTCAGATCTTTTAATTTTTTTCTAGTCCTAAAGCCATTAAGCATTCTCCACATACCATTGAATTCCCATGCTGTTTCTAAAATACACTGATATATTGAAAGTTTCATTTAAGGTTAAATCTAATTTCTACCATGGTGTTTTTGGGGGGGTGGGGGTGGGGGGTTTGGAAAACGGGTTTCTACAAAAAGTAACATTGCAGTTTTCTTTGGATACATTCAGCTCAGTGTATCACTACATATTTATTTAGCAAACTTAGGTGGCCACCAACCTTGCCTAGGAGTGACTCTAGGTGGCTTGCAATCCATAAAAAAACAAGATGAAACATTAAAATATCAAAAGATGTCTCAGTGACTTCTCAGGAAACAACAACTGAACGAAAACCTGCTGGTGACCTTCTACCGCTGCACCATAGAGAGTATTTTAACTTACTGCACCTGTGTCTGGTTTGCCAATTGCACAGTGGCAGATAGGACAGCAGTCCAGAGGGTCAACGTCATTGCCCAGAGGATCATTGGCTGCCCCCTCCTCTCTTTGGAAGAGCTTTATAGCTCCTGCTGCCTTAAGAAAGTTCTAAACGTCCTCAAAGATCCATCCCATCCTGGGCAGCCTTTTTTTAAACTATTACCATCTGGCAGACGGTACAGGACAATAAAAACAAGGGCAAATAGGCTGAAAAACAGCTTCTATTCCAGAGCAGTAACAATATTGAATTCTACCAAGTAGTGCAATATTAATGCAATATCGGGTGTTTTCAATTCAATTGTATAGAATGTGAAGGATGGGTATTTATATGTGTACAATGTACACTAAAGATGGCATTAAATTTCATTGTACAAGATGCAATGACAATAAACTAAAGTAAATAAAATAATATAGAGATTATTTTATGCCATAAAATATCTATGAATGTTAACATTGATTTAAAAGGGTCAAGATGGGAAGGGAAGGAGCAAGATGTTTGCTAATGTTAAGGGACAGCATATATGTTTACAGGTTGGATACCTTTATAATTTCATTTCTCAGTCCCAATTTGCAAAGAAAAACACAGATTTAAGTCTGCAAAATTTGGCCAGCAGGCAGTATTGTTCCTGACTATGTAAAGAAGTGATTGTATAACCTCAATGAAGGCAAATTCAATCTGAATTTTGCTCAGCTTAAAAGTCAAGAATGAAATGACATTCTTGGCAACGTTCCTGCACTGAAAATTGATTCCCTTCCCTCTTGAGTGGATTTGCAAGCCTTTGCTTTTATTATTGCCTCAGTTCACTGTGTTACTCATTTCAGCTTGTTATAGGCAAGGATGTTGTCCTCATATTATCTTTAAAGCTAGGGTTGTCATTAAAATCAGTATACATAACTTGTTTTTTAAGTGAATTACTGTTTTAGTCAGCCAATGTCTCCTTGCCATCCCTGTGTGCAATTTCTCCTTTGAATATCTTCTCCTCTTAAAAGCTGTAGGCCACACTTTTTAAAAGGGCCAATAAAGATATATCCAGCAATCAAGTGGAAAAGAAATAAAGCATTTGATGAAAAATGGGCAAATAATTTTAAAGCACACGTCAGCTGCATCGTATCCTGGGTTGCCTGCCTAATACTACATATATATATATTTATTGCTTATTCTTAAGAAAATGTATATGGCTGCCCAACTCACTCTTGTTGAATCTGGGGAGTTCATAAAACAAAACTCAATTTCAAAAATCAGTAACATCCACCAACTCCTGGTTGCAACAGTCAGATAAGCCACTTGATGGGTTCCATAGCACTCTGGGGTCCCCAAATCCTTTGGCAGAACTCTCTCTCTCTCTCTCCCTCCCTCTCTCTCTCTCTCTCTCTCTCTCTCCCTCCCTCCCCCCCTCCCTCCCTCCCTCCCCCCCTCCCCCCCTCTCTCTCCATTCATCCATCCATCTATCTAACTATCATCGATCTATATTTATCCCTAATCCAGGGGTGGGTTCCGGCTGCCATTACTACCAGTTTGGCACCCGAACAATTTTCCTTTGCATGTGTGTGCATTTGCACTTAAAATAATCTGTGCATGCAAACAACATTTAAAAAGGAATAAAACTTACATTTTTCCAATGAAGATTGTTCTGCGCATGTGCTGCCGAGGAGAGAACCGGTATGGTCAAGTGTCCGCCAGAGTTACTACCTATTCGGACAAACAGGACCAAATAGGTAGGAACCCACCACTGCCATAATCTCTCTCTCTCTGTCTGTCTCTGTCTCTCTCTCTGTCTCTCTCTCTGTCTGTCTCTATCTATCTATCTATCTATCTATCTATCTATCTATCTATCTATCTATCTATCTATCTATCTATCTATCTATATCTATCTATATCTATCTATCTATCTATCTATCTATCTATCTATCTATCTATCTATCTATCTATCTATCTATCTATCTATCTACCTATCTATCTCTATCATCTATCTATCTATCTATCTATCTATCTATCTATCTATCTATCTATCTATCTATCTATCTATCTATTTATTTATTTACCATCTATCTTTGTGATCCATCCCTCCATCCATCCATCCATCCATCCATCCATCCATCCATCCATCCATCTATCTATCTATCTATCCATCTATCTATCTCTATCTCTCTATCTATTTATCTACCATCAATCCTTGTGATCTTTCTATCTATCTATCATCTATCTATCTATCTATCTATCTATCTATCTATCTATCTATCTATCTATCTATCTATCTATATATATATATATATATATATGTTTTCGTAGGTTTTCACGGGTGTAGGTATGCTGGTTTTGTTGTGTTCGGGTGCAGGCTGTGTGTGCATTGTTGTTTTGTATTGTAACGGCTTGGGTGGTGGGTGGTGTTCATTTGTTGGCTAGGGCTGGTTTCCAGATGTTTGGTAGGCGGGAGGTATCATCAAAAAAAATGAAAAGAAAAATGATCATCAAAAAAAAAAAAAAAAAAACCAGGACACAGAACAGGACAATGGCATCGCCCTCCTCCCTTACATCAAAGGCACCACAGATAAAATCAGCAAAATTCTCCACAAGCACAATATCAAGACAGCCTTCACCACTGACCAAAAAATAGCCAACATCTTAAGAAACCCCAAAGACAAAATCCAGCTAGAAAACCAAGGAGTCTACGAAATACCATGCAAAATCTGCCCGGCAACATATATAGGACAAACAAACAGGAGGATAAATGCACGCATCACAGAACACAATAATGCAGTAAGAAAAAAAGAAAAAACTTCCTCCCTTTAAAGCTACAGGACATGAAATCAACTTTGAAGGAGCCAGGTTAATCTCCAAAACAGAACACCTCCACAAGAGAATAATTATGGAAGCCAACGAAATAGAGAAGCACCCCCACAACATGAATAAATGTGATGATACCTCCCGCCTACCAAACATCTGGAAACCAGCCCTAGCCAACAAACGAACACCACCCACCACCCAAGCCGTTACAATACAAATCAACAATGCACATACAGCCTGCACCAATCAGCACCAATCTACCAATCATGATACAATCACACAACCAATCATTCCACTTACTGAAACAAAGCCAGCACCCCATCCCCTCCCACCAAGACTTACAGAAAGATGGCAGCTCCATTCCCATTTTAAGCCCAACCTTATATATATATATAAGTGACGTGCGACAACATTTCTGCCTCCGCCCTCCGCAGCTCCCGGGCGCGCACAGACGGAGGTAGCCACAGCGACACCGAGGCGATCCGGGTGGACAAAAGAGCGAGCGAGGCAGCCCGATCCTCGGTCGCTCGCCCGCCGGATCGCCTCAGCGCCATTCTGCCTACCTCCGTCCGTGCGCGCCCGGGAGCTGTGGAGGGCGTAGGCAGAAATGTTGTCGGCGCTCCCGGATGACGTCATCCGGAAACGCCGACATTTCTGCCTCCGCCCTCGGCAGCTCCCGGGCGCGCACGGACGGAGGTAGTCACAACGACACCGAGGCGATCTGGGCGGACGAAAGAGCGAGCAAGGCAGCCCGATCCTCGGTCGCTCGCCCGCCGGATCGCCTCGGCGCCATTCTGCCTATCTCCATCCGTGCGCTCCCAGGAGCTGTGGAGGGCGGAGGCAGAAATGTGTGCCTCCAGCACACGCGGTCCCATTCCCCGCCTTCCTGATGACGTCACCAGCCTCACCAGCCATTAACCTCACCGCACGTCACTGATATATATATGTGTGTGTGTGTGTGTGTGTGTTTGTGTGTGTGTGTGTGTTGTATTTGTGCTGATAAATAAATAAAGGGAGACTAGTATAGATCCATTTCGAGCTATTTAGCTCTCATCAGCTAGCCATACCCTTACTGGGATTTGAACCTGGGCTGTATTACACACTAGGCAAGAGTCTTAGCCACTATGCCACAATATATATATATAAATTCCCCCTATTCTCCCTCCCTCCCTGTGTCTAAATCTCTCTGTCTCTATCATCTTTACCTCTATCTCTCTCCTTCCCCCATCTCTCACATTTCTATCTCTAGTTCTATGATATCTATCTATCTATCTATCTATCTATCTATCTATCTATCTATCTATCTATCTATCTATCTATCATCTCTCTCTCTCTCTAATATATATCTCTCTCTAATCTCTCTCTCTCTCTCTCAATCCCCCCTACTCTCCCTCCCTCCCTGTGTCTAACTCTCTCTGTCTCTCTCTATCATCTTTACCTCTATCTCTATCTCTCTCCTTCCCCATCTCTCACATTTCTATCTCTATCTCTATGATCTCTATCTATCTATCTATCTATCTATCTATCTATCTATCTATCTATCTACCTACCTACCTACCTACCTACCTACCTACCTACCTACCTACCTACCATCTATCTATCTATCTATCTATCTATCTATCTATCTATCTATCTATCTATCTATCTATCTATCTATGTCTATGTATCTATCTATTTATCTATCTATCTCTAATCTTTCTCTCTAATCTCTCTCTCTTTATCTCTATCTATGTATCTATCTATTTATCTATCTAATCTCTCTCTCTAATCTCTCTCTCTTTATCTCTATCTATGTATCTATCTATGTACATCTATCTATCTATCATCTATCTATCTATCTATCTATCTATCTATCTATCTATCTATCATCTATCTATCTATCTATCTATCTCTGGGTGCATGCATGCATGCATGCACGCACACACACACACACACACACACACACACACACACACACACAGATATAGATATCCCACCAGCCTGCAGACTTGCTGACATTTCATTTCTTCAAGGAATTTCAGTTCCAATAGAAGGTCCCACCCTGTGGTGAAGTGGGATAATGTGAAACCCTCAGAACTCATAAGGAAGAAAATTGAATGTTGCTCCTCTCTAAAACCCTCTCATCAGCTAGGAATGGAGCTCTCCGAAATTCTTTATGCTCTGAGAGCCTGTGGGCATCAGATCAGAATAAGATCTTCCAGGATAGGAGTGTTCTGATCCAGCCTTAGCAGAAGCAAGAAACAGACTCCTTGTCATGAAAAAATCCTCTTTATTTACCTCTTGTGAATTAATTGTATTCACCCACCGAAAAGTCCAAGCAAGAGTCTTGCAAGGAATAAAATGCTGCAACAGACCTTATCACTTCCTTGGGATAATCTCCCATCCAAAAGGCTGCAAATTAAGTTCTGGCAAGCAGAGTTTTATGCACGAAACACAATGAGCAAAATCTTCATAAATATGAACTGTTGTCACCTACGATAACCACTCCATTTTCCTTCTATTTATTCCCGACCCAGGGAAGGGCCATTCAGCATCCACGTGTGCTTTGCTACCTGAATTGACTCCTTGTCCTCCATTGTTCTCCTCTCCTAACTACTCTGCGCATATGGGCATCTGGAACTGGCCCCAGCTGTTCTTCCTCCTCATGCATCTCAGCTTCCAAAGGCAGCTGCTTCTCCTGTGGCTGGGAAATGTCGGACGGCCCTGGCTCTATCTCTGCGTCCAACGCAGACTATCCATCAAAGTCTTCCCCAGGCTCCAGAGCTGGCCCAAGTTCCTCCCCAACCTCCTCCATCGTCCGAGTCTGCTGCCAGCTCTGTTGGCAGCTGGCAGGCCAGAACAAGGAGGCCTTTCTCTCTGGCCTTAGGAAGGAAGGGCTGGGTTCTCATTGTCTATGTCTGTTGCCTGAGTGTGTTTTCTAAACCATTAGGAGGGAAACTACACAACATAAAAGTAATCTCTCAAATATAGGTCAGCCAGAATATTGCTGTACTGACAATTTGTAAAGTAAAGAGCTGCCTTGTATTTTAAAAAATTCAAAGGGCCTTTTATATAGTTGCTAATAAAAAAAAAAGAGTGCCGAATTAAAGTGACTTAATGCTTGTGGTGATTAAACCTAGCAGGTTTCTTTGTTTCTGCAAACAGCATCCGTCCTCCTCCGTTTCTAATTTGCCAGGACACAAAATGATACCGGTGATGATGAAGGCAGGCATGGGCATACAGGCCATGCACAATTGCTCGGGGGGGGGGGGGGTATCCTTGTGCCTCTCTAAACTTGGTGGTTGTAGATGTTCTGTTACCAAACTAGGTAATACTGCATGCAGTTTTGGTCGCCACGATGTAAAAAAGATGTGGAGACTCTAGAAAGAGTGCAGAGAAGAGCAACAAAGATGATTAGGGGACTGGAGACTAAAACATATGAAGAACAGTTGCAGGAACTGGGTATGTCTAGCTTAAGAGAAAGAAGGACTATGGGAGACATGATAGCAGTGTTCCAATATCTCAGGGGTTGCCACAAAGAAGAGGCAGTCAAACTATTTTCCAAGGCACCTGAGGGCAGGAAAAGAAGCAATGGGTGGAAACTAATCAAGGAGAGAAGCAACTGAGAACTGAGGAGAAATTTCCTGATGGTTAGAACCAGAGGTGGTATTCAGTAGGTTTTGACCAGTTCTGGAGAACTGGTAGTGGAAATTTTGAGTACCTTATTTTCCGGAGTATAACCACGCACCCTTTTTCCTCAAAAAAGAGGCTGAAAATGTGGTGTGTCCTATACACTGAATACAGCATTTTTTGCCTCCTGAAATCCCGCCCCTTCACAAAAATGGGCATGCATAGCTTGTAGGAGGCTTTCAGAGAGCTCCTGGGGGCTGGGGAGGGAAGAAATGAGCAAAAAATGGAGCAATTGCCCCCCACCCAGCGAAAGACTGCAAAAACTTTTTTTTTAATTTGCCTCTTCAAAACCTTGGTGCGTCTCATACTTTGAAAAATACGATAGTTCAGAGAACCAGTAAATACCACCTCTGACTGGCCCCACCCCCATCTGTTCTCTGCCACCCAAATCCCAACTGATTAGGAAGGAATGGATTTTTTGCAATATCCTTTCCCTGCCACACCCAAGCCATGCTCACCAAGCCATGCCACACCCACCAAGCTACGCCCACAGAACCGGTAGTAAAAGTATTTGAATTGCACCACTGGTTAGAACAACTAACCAGTGGAACGGCTTGCTTTCAGAAGTTGTGGGTGCTCCAAGAACCTCCTAGATGAAACAAGAGACACTGCACAAGACAGGAAGGGGGGAGGAGCCATGGCTCAGCCAACAGACAGGGAAGAAGAGACAGCAATGAGACTTAGGTCACATAAATGATTTAAAAACACATTGCAATTGTTAATACAGTGAAATGGTTAGAAGTGATATAAAGTATGGTTGAAGATGCCAAAGAATTTGAAGTTAAACTGCTAATATTTATGTAATAATGATATTTTGATATGTATAAAATAAGAGAAGAGATGTAAGACTCCGGGGAAGTACCAGCTTCCGTATGATGTAGCTGTCAAAAATTTTCTCCACATTTATGTACCCTTTTCCCCAAAATACCTGAAAAAACCAATAAAACTTTTTTATTAAAAAAAAAAGAAGAAGTTGTGGGTGCTCCATCACTGGAGGCTTTTAAGAAGAGACTGGACAACCATTTGTCAGAAATGGTATAGGCTCTCCTGCTTGAGCAGAGGGTTGGACTAGAAGATCTCCCAGGTCCCTTCCAACTCTGTTATTCTGTTATCGCCAGTGCTTGAAGGGGGAAGGTTTGTTCTAGGGCTGAAGATGTTACCAAGTTTGGCCAACCTCAGAGTGCACCAAGGTCTCCACAGCTCAAGCCTGAACTCCAAATATTTCCTTCTATTGGTCAATTTATTCTTCTTTAGCAGTATATATGTCCATGTATAGACTCTAAGCCTTTGTTCTTTGTTGCTCTCTTGAGACGGAATCTAAAAAGGCATCCATCATTTTAAAGAAATATCCTGGCAGAGAGCACAATGCTGTATCTGTCCATTCTTCTTTCTGACCAAGGCTCAGATATACATTTTTTTCTCCCAGATTGCCTGGTTTTATGCCTCAGTTTGTTGTATTTCTTCTCACTTTTCTCATCTTCTAATCTTTCCTAATATGTTATTCTATTGGTATTTTAGGATTAATCACTTGTTGTACCTTATGTTTAATAATTGTAACTATGAGCTTGAAAAATGATCTATCACTTTGTTGCTTGTATGTACACTGAGCTTATGCATCAGAAACAAATTTGCGTGTCCAATCACATGGTGACTCACTGGCTAAGACACTGAGCTTGCCGATCAGAAAGGTCGGTGGTTCGAATCCCTAATGCCACGTAATGGAGTGAGCTCTCGTTACTTGTCCCAGCTTCTGTCAACATAGCAGTTCAAAAACATGTAAAAATGAGAGGGAAGGAGGCAGGCAGGGAGGGAGGGAGGGAGACTCATTTCCCACAGAAAACACTAACCGGTTGGATGGTCTTGCAGTCCAAGGGACTCAATGCAGGAGTCTTCTCCAGCATCAGAGTCAAAGGCCTCCATTCTTTGGCGCTCAGGCTTCCTTATGGTCCAACTTTCACAGCCATCCATTGCAACTGGGAAAACTGTAGCCTTGATAGGTAGATAGATAGACAATAAACAAAGAGAGAGAGAGAGAGAGAGACAGACAGACAGACAGACAGACATACACAAAGAGAGAGAGAGAGAGAGAGAGAAGGAGAAAGAGAGAGAGAGAGAGGTAAACAAACACAGATATTGAAGTAGTCTATTCAATATTTATTTATACATGTAAACACATACAAATATTGAATTGAATTTCTCTTTTCATCAGATTAAGCAGTTTAACTACATGTAGTTTGGTAGTCTCGTCTTTTAGAAATAGAGAAGCATTCTCTCCCCCCCCCCCCTGATGAGCAACAGATACTATTTCTTGATCTTCAAAATTATTGTTGTTTAATGCTGAGAAATGATGTTGTCTGCATGTACGGGAGGAGGGGGGGCATAATTTCCATCACAGCTATCTCCCCCCCCCCAGCTTTATTGGCATATGTGCCGGCTCATTGGTAGTTTGAAGGAAAATGGCAAGCAACGCAATGTTTACATTGACAGCATGAAAAACAGGCGGCGAATGCTGTCTCTTTAAGCTGAGAGCCTAGCCTCTGATTCATGCCATTCTTATGCATTAGTTCCACAATACTTTTTTTTAGACACTTGTTGAGAATTGTATGCCAAGCATGAAATACCATATTGGAAAAGAAAAAGGAAAAGGGTGGGGGGTGGAGAGAAGAAGAGATGAAGCCTAGGAGAACTCCATCATGGAGAACAAAGTGAAAAGAAGCGTGAGATTTCCAGCCCTCTCAATCTTTGGATGGTTCTCATTCACTTCTATGCAGCTGGCTTCAGAATAGGATTGCGCTGAGTAGATTTTTATTTCAGACTTCAATTTCGTTTCAGCTGATCTTCGCCCTTCATCCCCCATCCCTCCCCTTGTGACTGTCTTCTCCAGAAACATTGCATTGGCATCCTCCAGTCTCAGCTGTGTTGCAGGAATGATCAGATAAAGCACTCTTCTGCCTTCAAAACCATTGACTGTCTTCTCCTGTAACCCTGGAAAGGGGCCCTTACGAGGTGCCACCAGCCGGGCCAGCTGGACCAAGGTTCTTTAAGGAGGTGTTACTCCTCCATCACTCAATCTTTGTGCTGGCAGAGCCTGGTTTCCCAAACATTGGGCCCAGGATGGCGTGTTTCCAGAAACAACATCTACATTATAAGATACTGAAAAGAGCAGATCCAGGCCTTGTGAGATTATGCTAGTCTTTGATGGTAAGAAAGATTGATTGATTGATTAATGCCAATGCGCAAAGCACTCCTGGCCTGCTCTTGAGTTGCCATAGGCAGGAGAGGGGAGCTGAAAAGACCAGAAGCACATTCCACGCATATCTTTCTCCAGATTGTATCTCAGGTTACCAGAGCCAGGTGAAGAGGTTTTTTTTTACAGTCCATGAAAACACTCCATTGGAGAATGTGATTTATGACACACCTTGTGGGGGAGGGGGGAAATAGGGTCATAGTTGGGTGGTAAATTATGTGGGGTAAGAGCTAACTCCACTCAGGAACTGCTGACATGTTGCTCCTAATAAATCACTGGATTTCCTTTGAAACTGGGCTCGAGGCTCATGGATTAATTAAGGCATCCAATGGGAACCCCCAATAGATTCATTGATGCTGTAGACTGCAATACAAACAGATATTGACTTACGACCACAATTGAGCCCAAACTTTCTGTTGCTAGGTGAGGCATCTTATGACCTTTGTTGCCACAGTTGCTAACTGAAGTTGTTAAGTTAGTAACATGGTTGTTAAGTGAGTCTGGATTCCCCATTGACTTTGCTTGTCAGAAGGTTGCAAAACCTGACTCCAGGACACTGCAACCATCATAAATATGAGTCAATTGCACCCCACATGATCATGGGGAGGCTGCAATGGTCATACACATGTACATTAAGTAGCAGTGTTTCACAATTCCTTAGGAATGAAACACTCAAGCCATGTCATAAGACACATTTGGCAATTTTGCATGCTCAGAGCACGCACTTGAATTCTTCTACAATTCCAGATGAAAGCCATAAGAGTTTGGTCTGATAGTATAGTGACAGATTATGGTGGGCACTATAAGAATCAATAGTAGGTCATGCTGTAGTTGCTATGTTATACAAATCTGCCTGCCTGCCTGCCTGCCTGCCTGCCTATTTATCTGTCTGTTTGTCTGTCTATTGTCTGTCTGTCCATCCATCCGTCCATCCATCTATCTTTCCACCATCCAGCCATCTCTCTCTCTCTCTCACTTATTCTCTCTCCCCCTCATCCATCCCTATATCTGTCTGTATCTCTGTCTATATCTGTCCTTCTGTTTCTGTCTTATCTGCCTGCCTGCCTGCCTACCTACCCATCCATCCATCTCTATGATCTATCTATCTAAATTCATGGAACTATGATATGCATGTTGTCTTTGAATTTTGTTATAGAACTCACATTATCTTGATTTCTTATGCAAGTTGAGATCAAAAGGTGGAAAATCAGAATCAGTAGCGAGGATGTTTTATGTTCATAATCTTTTGTTGTGTGTGTGTGTGTGTGTCATATGTATATTTGTGTGCATGTATTTATTTTCTTTTGAAAACAGGCATCAAAATTTCATTTTTGTTTTCATTTTTTAATATGTACCAATAGTGTCCACAGGGGGGGAAATTGACAATAAATAGATAGATAGATAAATAGATATATAAATAGATATAGATGTAGATGATGTAGATGTAGATGTAGATGTAGATGTAGATATAGATACAGATACAGACAGTCATAAACAAAGACAGAGACAGAGATAGAGATATATGATATTGTCAATCAAGATCAATGTCAATCAATGTTCACTTTGCAATGCTTTCAGGTTCTGCTTAACTAAAACCACTGGGCTACCCAAAAGAAGAGGGAACAGAAAATCTTCTAGCTTTTCACCAACAGTGAAATAAATGCTATTTAAAACACAAAATTGGATGGTCCTTTAATCTATGGGAGCAGTTTACGTTCCCCCACTAAATGCCTCTGGCAAAGAAGCTGGAATTTTTAGGAGTTCTTTACTATGGAAGAAGAATCTTGCAGCTTTTCAAAAATAGCTGTTACAGGAGAAAAGGTGAGATATTCTTTTTAAGAAAAAAAAATCAGGTGAGACACGGGCTCATCCCCTGATACCTTCTATGGTACAAATACATGATTTTTAATATGTCAAATTAGGCGCATGAAGCAGACCATCAATTTTTATGTGCCCCAAATAAATGGGGGGGGGGGGAAGAGGGGGGAAGCATCCAAGGAAATTCTCGTACTATTTCAACAGCAAAGCAATTCTGAAAAAATGCTAACACTGCGGCACACATTCCTTTTTTTTCTTCTTCTTCTTCTTTTTCCGTTGGTACCAATTTGAGAGAAAACATGGCTTTCTCCCTGTTGTGTTTGGAATCACTACTTTTTTCCTTCAGGAACGGGGGGTGGGAGGGTGGGGGAATGCCTAAGGATTACAACAGGTTAATGGAAAATGACAAGCCAAACCACATTCCGCACACCATGCCATCTGCCAAGCTCGGCTAAAACAACCTCACTCCGAGGGAAGCAAAAAAAAAAAAAAAGATGTTCACATGGTGATAATGAAATTTGTGAAAAATGACAGCTGAGGAGAGAATTCCCCAACTTTTAATCGAGGAAAATATAAACGACTTAGGTAGGGACTAATTTTAAAGATGCTATTTTAAGGAGAACAACCCCCCCCCCCTTCCAAGGAAATACAGTGTTCTGACCGAGGCTTCCCAAGAGTCCCGATAAAAAAACCCTTTTATTACTTTACTGTGAATTCTGCTCATTCACATCAAGCCAAGTCTTTCAAGGGAGGATTTGCGGTCACAGACCTTATCTGGCTTGGAGAGCTGCCAGGCCGATATATGCAGAACTTGGCAAGGAGCCTCGGAGAGTCACGAGCCAATTAAGTGAACTAATTGTATCCTGCAAACTCCACTCCCCCTTCGCTCCTCTTTTATTTCATCTGGGAGGGTCCATTCAGCCATTCATTGTCCACCTGTGGCTTTACTCCCAAGTTGACCCCTGTTCTTTAGCTGTTCTCTTTGTCTGGTGACTCTGTACATGCACACACTGGGAACAGGTTCCAGCTGTTTGTCTGCCTCACTGACGTCTGATTCTGAAGGCAGCTGATAACTGGCATACGGCCCTGGCCCCCTCTCTGACACACAGCCCTCATCAGAGCCTTCCCCACACTCCAGGACTGGCCATCTTCCTCCCCAACCTCCTCACTGTTCAAATCTGCTGACAGGTCCACTGGCCGCTGGCAGGCCACAATGCTAAATAATGTCCTTCAACATATGAGATGGGTCGAAAAGGTGGGATTTTTTTGTCAATAGTAATCATAAACTAGCAGCATCAGCAATAGGATAATAATGACTTCCAGAGGAAGAAATGATGGACTGATGGCAACTCACAGTGCCAGCAATCTTCATTGTGAAGAATGAAGAGCTGGTGAGTAGACCGGCTCTTCAAACCTCTCTGGATAAGCAGAGGATAGGAGATCAGTCACAAGTGCTCCAGACAGGTGCTCCTGTTGTGCGTATTGCAAGACAGTGGTTTCTGGTGGGTTTTGAGTACTGGAAGACAAGGGAATCACCATCTTGTTGAAACCACAATATCACTTTTAAAAGGACACAATGTTCTTGTCAACTCATAAAGCATTTGTTATCAAGTTGCCATGGTGAGGAAAGGGGGGGGGAGAGCCCATTCCACGCATATCTTCGGCTAGAGTTAGATCTCAGATTACTATAGCAGGCTTGGGAGGCATGCACCTCATTGGAGAATGTGATTTATGACACAGACTGAGGGGAGGGAAGAAACAGGGGCAAAATTCAACCATAATTTAAATGAGGTCAGATCTGACTGCAATGGGGTATTGCTGAAATGGTGTTCCTAATAAATGACTAGATTTCTTTTGAAACTTGGCTTGGGGCTCATGAATAAATTAGGGCATCTTTCGGAAACCTGACAGTTCTCATAGTTCCTTTTCTAATCATATTTGGAAATTGCTTGTTAACTACTGTTAAGCCATTAAAATCCTTTGGATTTGACCAGTCTGGAAAATAAACAAACCTATAAGCAGCTAACAAACTTAAAAAATTAAACCAGCAGCAAAAAGTTAGTTAAACCTTTGATTTCAGAAATATATCAAAGAATCCATGGTCCAGATAAAATTGAAATGCGATTTTTGCAATGATGTGTAAAGAGTTCTTCCTGTGAGAAAATTGACTTATTTTAAATTTTGTCTAGGATATTAGAAAGATAAACAATTTCAAAAATTGGATATTAGAGGTAATGAAAGATTTTAATTAAAGGAGAACAATGCATAAAGTTGGTTAGTAGCTACAGAATGATCCAAAATATTACTGAAATACTGAAGGATACTTTTGAAAAACTGAATCAGGACTTAATATCAATGGCAGAATAGGAACAGATTTATCAGACAAGACAGAGAGACCAGACACTGAAAGTGGATCTACAAGGCTACAAGAATAATATGGAAAAGGCTGTTTTATACAAAAGACATTGGTTGATGCTTTAGAAATCAAAATGTAATTGCAAATGAACAAATAGAATGACCTGGATATTTTTTTTTTTATATTGAATTTACAAAAGTACCTTGTTAAAAGCTTGAATGAATCTTGTGAGAATGGGTAACAAAAGAAATGAAAAGAATTCATGTTCTATGGTATTATTTGACTCGATAAAGATTAAGATAGATAGAAATAAAAGGAAGCAAGCCAACAATCTAATGTTCATGACAAAAATGTTGCTATTGTTAGCATACTCAGCAGGAAATTTTCACTCAATTGCAAGCAATCTTGGAGAATTGAATAAGGCCAAAAGCTTGGTAAAAATATATGTAGGTTATAATTTATTTGGGGTGAATCTGTTTGACAGCAAACATCAAGTGGAAGGAAGAGAATGTGAAGATTTTAGTTCTGTGCTGTTGCTTGAATTTTTATGCTTTGGAATTTTTGTCACAATTGTTTTAACAACATGTATGATTTGGACATGTTGCTTTGATACATAATTTGGCACTTTCTAAGCCAAACCGTTAAAGGGATGCGGTGGCTCAGTGGCTAAGACGCTGAGCTTCTCGATCAGAAGGGTTGGCAGTACAGTGGTTCGAATCCCTAGTGCCACCTAATGGAGTGAGCTCCCATTTCTTGTCCCAGCTTCTGCCAACCTAGAAGTTTGAAAGCATGTAAAAAATGCAAGTAAAAAAATAGGAGTAGCGTTCTGTGTACCTTCGGCATTTAATCATGCCAGCCACATGACCATGGTGTTGTCATCAGACAGCACTGGCTCTTCGGCTTTGAAACAGAGATGAGTGCTGCCCCCTAGAGTTGGGAACGATAGCACATATGTGCAAGGGGAACCTTTACCACTACCTAATCCAAACGAACTAGGTAGGGAGCATTCCCTTATCTGAATTCATCTTCTTTCTTTTTCAACAATTTTCATTGAAGAATTTTTTTTAGCAAAGTAAAAACTGTAAAAGAAAATAAATAGCTCAGAGAGCACCAAGGACACCTCGTTTCAACCTTGAGATACAAATATTTTCCTTGAAAGGTTTTCTCTGTTACTTCATGCCCTTGTCCTAAGGTACTTTGGGCAATAGGTCAGGGGTGGGTTCCAGCTCCTTTTACTGCCGGTTGCTCAGGAATGCGCTTCAGGTGTGTGCATGCACAGTGGTCAAAAAATTGTTTCTGCACATGTGCAGAAGCAAAAAACAAGATGCGGCACCTATGGTACCTCCGATAGAACTGGTTCGGGTGCGTGGGCGGCTGAGTTACTACGTGGGTAGCTGAGTTCCCTACTTGGCCAAACCTCTGGAATAGGTGGACCCTGTCTCGAGCTAGGAATGGATCTTCGGTTTTCAAAGTGAGGGACCTCAACCTGCTTCAACTCTCCACAAAAGTTTCCCTGCTTGCTCTGAATCCTGTATTTTATCTCTACTCAAAGAAAGAAAAGTCACATCCACGAGATCAAAGTTGAGCTTGAGTCGAGCCAGTCAGGATACTTCAATTCAAGGCATTGTAGGACACACAATTTGAGTTGAAGACAGGGGTGGTGTTCTGTCGGTTCGGACCAGTTCGCACAAACTGGTAGTGGAAATTGTGGGTGACCCCCCCCCCTCGGCCCTCCCAGCTCTATGCAATCCCATTTAGACACTTTTTTTTAGCCAAAGCGCATGCACGGAAGGCTGAGTCCATGCACAGACACTCACATTTGCGAACAGGTAGGGAAGGTAAATGAATAACACCCCTGGTTGAGGACCTTCCTCAAATGAAGTTGAGAGAATGCCTTGAGATGGAGTAAAGCAGGTTTGAGTAGGCTCTCCATTAGTCCAACACCTGGAGTCACCTTTCATTTACATACTTCTGTATGTATTTTGTATTTTTCTTCTGTGAAACCCAGAATAAATTTATTTACAGAAACAATATGAGGAAGTCTGTGAAATCTTAGTGTGAGAAAAGGAGAAAGAGACAGAGAGATAAGAGAGAGAGAGAGAGAGAGAGAGAGAGAGAGAGAGAGAGAGAGAGACAGACAGACAGAGATGAGAGAGATGAGAGACAGAGAGTTTTGGTGTGAGAAAAGAAGAGAGAGGGAGACAGCCAGACAGACATACAGAGAGAAACAGAGAGGGAGAGGGAGAGAGGGAGAGAAAGAAACAATGAGAGTGAGAGAGACAGAGAGAGAGAGATGAGAGACAGAGAGAGAATTTTTGTTGTGGGAAAAGAAGAGACAGAGACAGAGAGAGAGACACAGAGAGACAGAAAGACAGACAGACATTCCTCTACCTGTATTTATAGCCATAGCCAGTAATTCAGAATTTTGGAGAAAAATATCAATAGGTCAGTTTCATTTTGCAACCTATAGAGACAATGGAGGTCTGTGAATAGCACTGTTGGGGGAAAACATGCTTGCAACAATATATTTCAAAAAATAGCAAAGCTGAAAATAAGGTTTTTGATTGTGATGTATGGTGCAGAGTGATTTTTCTTTTTTCAGTGACCAAGGCTTGGAAAATAGAGGGGAAAAATGCTGATGCCATTTAAATGACTGCAGAGCTAACTGTTAGAACAATTAATCAGTGGAATGACTTGCTTCCAGATGTTGTGGGTGCTCCAGCACTAGAAATTTTTAAGAAGAGACTGGACAACCGTTTGTCTCCAATGGGGGTTTCCTGCTGTTGTGGCCCGCCGGCGGCCTGCAGACCTGGCAGCAGATTCGGACAGTGAGGAAGTTGGGGAGGAACCTGGGCCACTCCTGAGGGCTGAGGAAAGCTCAGGCAAGGACTCTGCATTGAAGGCAAAGAGGGAATTAGCAGTGAGGCAGAAGAACAGCTGGAGCCTGTTCCCAGTGTGCACATGTGCAGAGCTGCCAGAAGACAAGAACAATTAAGAAAGCAGGGTCAACTTAGGAACAAAGTCATACCTTGGAGGTGATTGGCCCCTCCCAGAGGAAGCAAAAGAGGAATGAACAGGGAGTGGGCTTTTGCAGGAAAAAAATTGTTCATTCAATCCAGAAATTTATGTTTGTGACTATAAGAGACTATAAGAAACAATTCGTCCATTCGGTCATGTCAAGAGTGGAAATTTCTGTTGATGATTATAAGAGACTGTGTGCCAAGTTTTCCTTTGCCTTGTGTTTGGAAACTAGTTATCTGGCAGCACTCTAAATGAGATACGGTGTGTGTGGATAAATATTCCTCTGAAAGACTGTTTGCTAAAGCCTTGTTGACTGAATGAAAGGAATTCACAGTCATAAAAATACAAGAGATTTTGCAGGAACCAAGATTTTGCTTTCTAAGGAGGCATGCTGGTACATCAGTGGAAACCCGAATCTGAAAGCTTCCGGGGTTCCCCACCCAGTTGAAAGTTCAAAACCGTGCACCCACACCCACGAGTCCATCACATGGTACAATCTTCCTCTGTCACGCTGGCATTTCCACCCATTTAGTTCAGGTCAGGTGCAGAGGTGCAGAGACAAAAGATGACCTTGGCTTTCTAGAAAGGAATGTTTCATTTTGACAACAACGCATTCTGCTCCTGACTATTCTCCCCTCCCAATTCCCCACTAAAGAAACAGCATAGTAAAATAAGAGAGTGTGTGGCAGGCCAAAGATCCTAAAAGGAATATGACTGGAGGCCTGATAAAAGCATTGCAATCCACAACTTGAGAGAATACATCATCACTCTAATATACATGTATACAAATTGTTATAATTATTAAACATCCATTAAGCCTAGCTATTATTACATCCTTTCAACATAAGGCATATTAAATTTGAAGTAACTTTATATTATGACATTTTATTACATCATCCTGCAATCACCCAATGATATTACATCTTTATATTCTATTCTATATAGAATTGCTTATCTTTTATAAAAAGGCTTTTCAACATCATCTCCATGATCCTCACTTACAGTTTGTATAAGATTTTATATTATCAATCTAGTATATATAAATGCTTTGTTATCATTATTAATCATTTATTTGACTATAGCTATTATTACATTGTACATAGCAGGTATTATTATTACTTTCAGCATGAAAATAATGCTGAAGTCATTATGAAGTCATAATGCTGAGAAAGATGTTGAGACTCTAGAAAGAGTGCAGAGAAGAGCAACAAAGATGATTAGAGAACTGGAGGCTGAAACATATGAAGAACGGTTGCAGGAACTGGGTATGTCTATTTTAATGAAAAGAAGAACTAGGGGAGACATGATAGCAGTGTTCCAGTATCTCAGGGGCTGCCACAAAGAAGAGGGAGTCAAACTATTCTCCAAAGCACCTGAAGGCAGGACAAGAAGCAATGGGTAGAAACTCACCATGGAGAAAAGCAACCTAGAACTAAGGAGAAATTTCCTGACACTGAGAACCATTAATCAGTGGAACAACTTGCCTCCAGAAGTTATAAATGCTCCAACACTGGACGTTTTTAAGAAGATGTTGGATAACCATTTGTCTCAAGTGGTGTAGGGTTTCCTGCCTAAGCAGGGGGTTGGACTAGAAGACCTCCAAGGCCCCTTCCAACTCTGTTATGCTAAATTCAACATCTATATTCCTGTTTGTAGCTGGCTTCTGTCATGAAACCACTTCATGAAGAATTTTCACCAGGAATCTGGTGTGGGTAAAAAGGATGACTTGTTACCATGGAGTATTGTGATGACATGTCTATGAATCTTGGTTTTATTTTCTTCTGTACACTATCTCCAAATCAGATCTTTCCTATTTTTCTTAGGCTGTCTGGTAGTCAACATCTTCATATAAAGGGAAAGCGATTGATTGCAGGAGAGGAAAGATGTTCCACTAAAAAAATATTCTACAACTAGATGATGACCTGGCATTTTTATAGATGTCAAAGCGTTTGTCTAACAGAGGCCTTTCTTTCCAAATACACCCATGCTCATCATCCCTGCCCCCTCCCATTGGCTGCTCTTCCCCCACCCCCCTGGCACCTTGCCCCAAATCCATCAGGCACTTCACCATTGATGAATGTCACAGCTGACTTTCCAGAGGAAGCTGCGAAGGAACTGACATAACAATTGCTGCACTAAGATGCCGCTCTCCTTAATGGCCCAGGACCCCCCTTCTTCCTCCCATGACATCACAAACAACTCTCCTTAATGGGCCAGGTGTTCCAGAGTTATGCTCGAACACACACACATATACACACAACAGGGGTATCTTCCCCCCCCCCCCCGAGTATTTGTTTCCAGAGGGTAAGTCATCTGTGCACCAAGTTTGGATGAAATTGCTCAAGGCATTCCAGAGTTATGCCAGAACACACACACACACACACACACACACACACACACACACGTGTGTCTATGTGTGTATGCTTCAGCCTGGAAGGCTTCTGGAGTGGAGCTGAAAGGCAAAAGGGAAGCAGTATGCTCCCTCCCATATTTGGGCATACCAGGTGGTTTGACCAAAAACCTAATCATTCCCCTGGCTCAGCTGATAAGGCTAGGAGATCTTGTGGCTTAGAGGTTAATATAACCGCCTAACATGTAGAAACAGCCCAAGTTCAAATCCCAGCAAGCGTATGGCTAGCTGATGAGAGCTAAATAGCTTGAAATAGATCTATACCAGTCTCCCTTCATTTATTTATCAGCAAAATATTTTTAATATACACATGTACACACATACATGTACATATACATATACATACATGCATGCATACATACATACATATATATATATAATACAAACAACATGGTTATAGTCATGAGTGGAAAGAGATAGGTACTAGGAAGGAAGAGAATAATAATAATAATAGAGTCTTAGTAGATAATTTTGACAATGGGGATTAGTTGTTAGCCAGAGTGATGGCATTTGGGAAAAATGTTATTGTGTCTAGTTGTTCTGGTGTGCAGTGTCTTTTAACATCATTTTGAGAGTAGAAGTTGAAACAATCGATGTCCAGGATGCGAGGGGTCTGCAGATATTTTCACAGCCCTCTTTTTGACTGATGCAATGTGCAGGTCCTCAATGGGTGGCAGGTTGGTAGCTGTTGTTTTTTCTGCAGTTCTAATTATCCTCTGAAGTCCGTGTCTGTCTTGTTGGGTTGCAGAGCCAAATCGGACAGTTATGGAGGTGCAGATAACAGACTCAATAATTCCTCTGTAGAACAGAATCAGCAGCTCCTTGGGCGGTTTGAACTTTCTGAGTTGGCACAGATATAATATAAGCAATATTCCACAAATATAAATACTGTATATTTTATACAAATGTAAACATATATTATAAATATTTATAAACAATATTCATTTGTGGGTAAGGCTGAGGAAGCCTACTATTTGATGGAAAGTGTGCAAATATAAAAGCTATGGGATTAAAATGCAGATGGACAAAAAGATTGCTATTTCAAATGATTCTTCCACCCTCAGTTAGAAGATCAGTGTTTGTCAACCAGAGATCTGCAAACATTCCTTCCAATCAGCTCTTGTTACTTAGATGTATTTGTTAACCTCAGTTTAGGAAGGACTGTGAGGCAGTGAGAAGGTGGAGGAACAGGGGCCAGTCCTGGAGTCTGGGAAAGGCTCTGATGAGGTCTCTGTGTCAGAGAAAGTGAGGGGGCCAGGGCCGTATGCCAGTTATCAGCTGCCTTCAGAGTCAGACATCAGTGAAGCAGACAAATAGCTGGAGCCTCTTCCCGATGTGCACATGAGCAGAGCTGCCAGGCAAAGGGAACAGCTAAAGAACAGGGGTCGAGTTGGGAGTAAGGTCATAGGTGGACGATGAATGGCCCCTCCCAGAAGAAATAAAAGAGGAGCAAAAAGGGAGCGGAGTTTGCAGGACACATTTTAGTTCGCTTAAATTTCTTGCCAAGTTTCGGACTGGCAGCTCTCCAAGCCAGATAAGGTCTGTGACTATAAATCTTCCCTTGAAAGACTTTGCTGGATGTGAACGAGCAGAATTCACAGTAAATCAATAAAATGTTTTTTTGTCGGGACAAGGAGTTTACTTCATGCTCTTGGGAAGCCTATGTCAGAACACAAGTCTCCCCTGCCACCGAAGATCAGGATTCAATATTTAATCTATATAATTCCAGCTTAAATCTTTAAGGTATGACAAAATGTGGAGCACCATTTCCCACTGGCAGCATGGAGTGGTCCATACGCTACCTCTCCTTGCAATCTGGGGGCAGTTGAAATAATTTGACAGGTTCTGGTAGACTATTCTGTAGAAATTCCACAGGCTGCAATAAATATCAGCGCCCAGATGAATTATTTCCCCTGGGTTTATTTGTGGCAGGTGACCTGTTACTGTGTATAATGAAGCAAAATGTAGAATGCAGTAACAGGTAATGGGAAGACACCAGTAGAAATAGGAATATATCCCCCCTCTCTGCCCTGTATCATGTAACCTCCTATTGATTGTGTCTGATATTGTTTATTTCATCATATGTTGTATTATTTTCTAGCCATTTTGTTTTGTAGTCACTTTTAATTTGCTAGCCTTGGCGGGAATAAATAATCCATTGATTCAAGTAAGGTTCCTTGATTTAGTTACAGAGAAAAATAAAGGGAGAGGGTAGGTAAGTTACAGGAATTTTATTGAAAAAGATTTACATTGAAAACTCTGGGGATTTGTTATATCCTATACAGCTTGAGTAAATGTGGGAATAGGACATGATGGTTAAACATAACTTTATTGGGCTAAGCAACTAATTGATAAAGTCAGTCCACAGTTGCAACATTTGCACCTGTACCATGCTTACCAAACATACCTACATAGCAAGAACGATGTAGAGAGTCTCCTTACAGTGAGATGGCCAGCAAATAAATTTCATCTGTTTGTCTGTCTGCCTAAAATGGTTGTGTGTGTATGCATGTATGTTCCAACATAACTCTGGAATGATTCGAGCAATTTCAACCAAACTTGGTACACAGATGACTTACTCTCTGGAAAAAAATACTGTGGGGGTGAGACCCCCCTAACACCCCTTGGGGAGTATTCTATTAAGATAAAACCTGTTGTGCCTTAAAATGCCTTCTACTGTACTGCCGTAAAATGCCTTCTACTGTACAGTGCAGTGGAGTTGCCATGGTAACAGCTTCATAGTACTCCACAAGGTGGTTCCCTCAGGTAAGGGGAGAAAATCCAACATTAGAAATTACGTTTTGTCTGGACATTTTCCCCCTATAAATAAATACCCGGGCAACACCGGGTTATCAGCTAGTAAATAAATAAAAATAAAAGTGTTACAAAAGTTAATCCTAAATGAATAGAAGGAGAGGAGAAGAGAGGAGAGAAGAGGAACAGAACTTCTTAAAATCTTCTTTAAGAAAGTATTATTTGTAGATCCTTCCTTGAAATGTTAAGGCAGACAGGACTTCAGGAAGGTTTGGCAAAGATCACACTTGGAATATTGCATTCAGTTTTGGTCACCACAATATAAAAAAAGATGTGGAGACTCTAGAAAGAGTACAGAGAAGAGCAACAAAGATGCTGAGGGGACTGGAGGCTAAAACATAAGAATGGTTGCAGAAACTGAGAATGTCTACTTCAATGAAAAGAAGGACTAGGAGAGACATGATAGCAGATTTCAATATTTGTGGGGCTACCATAAGGAGGAGGTGAGTCAACTTTTTCTCCAAAGCACCCGAGGGAAGGACAAGAAACATTGGATGGAAACTAATCAAGGAGAGAAACAACCTAGAAACAAGGATAAATTTCTGTACAATTAGAAAAATTAATCAGTGGAACAACTTAGCTCCAGAATTTGTGAATGCTCCAACATTGGAAGTTTTAAGAAGAGGTTGGACAACCCTTTGTCTGAAATGATAATAGGGTTTCCTGCCTGAGCAGGGATTGTACTAGAAGACCTCCAAGTTCCCTTGAATTCTGTTACTCTGCTGTTCCAAACTTGCTAGTGTACAATACATTCTAGTGATTACAACAAAATAGCAAATAATAAATTACAATGTGTTGAGTCCTTTCTTTCTGTGCAGATAGGACTACTATTCCTAGGCTGCAAAAAAATGAGAGATGGCAGTCCTAAAATAGCTTCAGTTATTGCTTCTGTACACAGCAGAAATCCAAGAGAGATCGGAAAGAATACCCTTGCAAAATAAAACAAGACCCCCACCCAATGTTTCACATAATACATACTTCCATATTTGGTACTGTAAGGCTTCCCGCTGTTAAGCAATATGTTTTTCGCATGCTGCAAGGGAAAATAGGGCATAAAAGTACCTACATATTTCCAACTGCTAATTTAACAATATAAATAGAGTCATTCAAGCGACATGTACAGATTTAGATACCACTATAAGTTTGTCCTTCTGTCTTTTCATGTAGGGCCGTGATGGTGAATCTACGGCAAGCGAACGGGAATGCAAATGATCGCTCCAGCTCAGCTCCACCACGCATGCATGTGCACCTCCCCCCGGATAGCTGATTTTCAGGTCTCTGTTGTGCCTGCGCAGGGGGCGGAGGGCTTACGGGAGACACATGCACATGCAGGGGGGGGAGTCGTGTGCATATGTGCAGGGGGCTAGGCGGAGTGCAGTGCACACACAAAACACACTCCCCATGGCCTGTTTTTGGTCCCAGGAGGCTGCAGGGAAGCCTGCTAAGCCCAAAACTGGGAGTGGGGGCATCGCATGGGCATGCATGGGGGAGTGGAGGATGCGCAGGGAGTGGAGGACACGCACATGCGCCGGTGGTGATAGTGTCATGCTTGCATTGCAGTATGAGTGCAAGCACGCAAGTGCGTGTGCTGTTGTGAGCGTGCTTTTGACACACGACGACAAAAAAGGTTAGCCATCACTGGTGTAGGATATGAAAATGGACTGTAGTGCTACTAATCTGCTAAAATTAGGGTTGCTTTTTTAAAAACAAACAAACAAACAAATAAATAAATCCTCAGCCAGGATACCAATTCATTTTCAACCTCACTCTTCCCACAGAAGCCAACAACCAATTCGCGCAGAAAATAAATCTCACTGCTATCAAAAGACTTTCTTTCAAATGTTGGTGGGACTGCAGCCTAAGCAGCTGGAATCTTTCCAAGCCTGTGGCCCAAACATCATATTTCTTGAAAGTAGATTTACCCATAAACACCATCTACTTTGTCTGGGTTAATGCTTGGATCCCTAGATATCGCAACACATATTTGGCAGCTGCCTGGATTTTCATTTTCTATCAGCCTGTCTAAGCTTTCATGCACACCAACAATAATAAACGATGCATTCTAGGACTTATGGACTTCTTGTTTTCAACAATATCTAAAAGAGCCAGTTTGGTCTAGTAATTGAGGCTGAAACGCAAGGGACCATAAGTTCAAGTCCTGATGTCATGTCCCGGCCAGAGCCTGAATCTGCAGAGGAGGATGAGCCAAAGCTGGGGCTGATTGGAAGAACTTGGAGAGGAGCAGGATGTGAGGTTGCCCCGGACCCCTCATTTTTGGGATGGTTTGTCTGCAGGGAGGAACTGGAACAGGATGATTGAGAGAAGGCAGGCAAAATGGAAATCCTCATGCAGGAAACCAGTGGTGAAATTCAAAAATTTTCCCTACTGATTCTGTGAGTGTGGCTTGGTGAGGAATGGCTTGGAGATTGTGTGACTGGGTTGGCGTGGCTTGGTGGTCATATGACTCGGTGGGTGTGGCTTGGTGGTCATGTGACTGGGTGGGTGTGGCTTGGTGGTCATGCGACTGGGTGGGCGTGGCTGCACAGCTGACTGACACACAATGTAAAAGCAGCTGGACTTCACACATCATGTCCCCTGCAACAAGCAGAAACCACACAGAGTCACAGAGAGCTCAAAAACTAACTAGCACGCTTTATACAGAAAGTAAGACAAAAGCTACACAACTGACCCACACACAATGCAAAAGCAGCTGGACTTCACACAGAATGGCCCCTGAGATATGCAGGATCCTCCATGGCAGCCACAAGGCCATCAGATTAGCCACTTGACCTTTTTCATTTCCATTCATGGACCCCAGACCCGATGGCAAAATTAGCTGGACCCATTAGAAGTTGCGAGCGTGATCTGTCAAGCCCAGGTGTAAAACACGAGATAGGTGCCCATGGTAACTGCCGGCAGTGATGTGTCATTTGCCCCCGGGTATGCAACAATTTCTCTTTTTCTCCAGGTTCAGCCGCTGCTGTAAGCGGAGTCGTTCTAACTCCACCCGAACGGACTTAATGAGAGTAGGCTTTTATTTCAATCAGAGCCATAATGGAGATTGTGAGAAACTCATGTCAGAAAGAGGGAAGTAGGAAAATTAGCCAGGATGCTGTGAAAATCACATAATGCCTAAAAAATGCCCAGCCTTTGACAAACGCTATTTTCTTGTGCAAGTGGTTGGACATCCAATGGAGATTTCTTGATTGGTCTTTGAAACTGCAGCTCCTTCATAGGACGACAAAAAGTAAAATAGTATGGACTTGCATTTTACCTGTTAATCCTATGGTTAAAAACCTCTTTGCCTTTTGGTTTATAATTTAATTTCTTTTCTTTCTGATTACCATATCCTCACACAAATCACCCAAACTGAGAATTCCTTCCTTTGTTATTCACTTCTGTAGCCTTCCTTCCTTCCTCTCTCTCTCTCCTCCCTCCCTCCCCTTCCTTTCTTATTTCTTTTCTTTTCTTGCTCTTCCTTTCTTCCTTCCTCCCTCTGTCCCACCCTCTATCTCTCCTTATCTCCTTTCTTATTTCTTTCTTTTCTTCCTCTCCCTTCCTTCCTCCTTCCCTTCTTATTTCCTTCCTTTCTTCCTTACTCCCTCCCCTCCCTTCTTTCTTATTTCTTTCTTTTCTTTTTCTCCCACCCTCACTTATTTCCTCCCTTCCTCTCTCCATCCCTCCTTTCTTATTTGTTTCTTTTCTTCCTTTCTTCCTACCTTCCTTCCTCCCTTCCTCCCTCCCCTCCCCTCCCTCCTTTCTTTTTTCTTCTTATCCCGCCCTTATTCCCTTATTTCCTCCCTCCTTCCCTCCCTCCCTCCTTTCTTATTTCTTTCTTTTCTTCCTTTCCCTCCCTCCCTCTCCCTCTCCCATTTATTTCTTTCCTTCCTCTTCCTCCCTCCTTCCCTCCCTCCTTTCTTATTTGTTTCTTTTCTTCCTTTCCCTCCCTCCCTCTCCCTTTCCCATTTATTTCTTTCCTTCCTCTCTTTTCCTCCATCCCTCCCCTTTTCTACAGAATGTACAGCATCCACAAAAATGATTAAAATAGTGTCACACCATCTACCACAACATATTCCACATCATAACAAGAGGGCCAGAGTTTGTATCAGGATAATAGCAATACTAGTATGTTTTTGCCCTCTCTCCCCACAACACAATTCTTTTGTTTGCTTGCTTATTTACTTGCTTGTTTTCCAATTAAAACTGAAATTTTAGAGCCCCAGTTAATGTTGGTTTGCATAAAACTATACCCATTGGTATGTTGGAAAAAAAAAAAACCAACGCTGGGAAATTTAATTGCGATGTCACAATAAATAATTGTCTCTTAATTAAATGGACTGCATAATTGGTATGATTAATGTCAAAAAATATTGGCTTTCCTTTTTTTCTCCCTCTTTAATAACGCACTTCACATATAACCTTGAAAATCCCAGTGCAAAAATGATAAATAAATATCATCCCCACAGATTTTCTGGGCATGTGTAGTTGGATAGTGATAGAATAACAGAGTTGGAAGGGACCTTGGAGGTCTTCTAGTTCAACCCCCTGCTTAGGCAGGAAACCCTACTTCAGACAAATGGTTATCCAACATCTAATTTAAAACTTCCAGTGTTGGAGCATTCACAACCTCTGGAGGCAAGTTGTTCCAGCCATTGCTTCTTGTCCTGCCTTCGGGTGCTTTGGATAATAGTTTGGCTTTGTCTTCTTTGTGGCAGCCCCTGAGATATTGGAGCATTGATATCATGTCACCCACTAATCCTTAGTCAGTCAGACAGTCTGTCTGTCTGTCTGTCTGTCTATCATCTATTTATTATCTATCACTCTATCAATCAATTGATCTATCTATCTATCTATCTATCCATCCATCCATCCATCCATCCATCCATCCATCCATCCATCCATTATCTGTCATCTCTTACAGTGAGCACATAACTAGGCAAAGAGGGAAGGGATAAGTGGATACAGAAGCAGCTGCATGCCACCAAAATAACGACACTTGAAGTGTTATCATGTTGAATCACATCATGAAGTAGTTATATCCCAGTATCTATTGTGAAGATGTAGATAGATAGATGATAGATAGAAAGATGGATGTACCGATAATAGTAGCACTTACTTATATACTGTTTCACAGTGCTTTACAGCCCTCTCTAAGCGGTTTACAGAGTTGGTCTCTTTCCCCCAACAATCTGGATCCTTGTTTTACCCATCTTGGAAGGATGGAAGGCTGAGTTAACTTTGAGCCTGGTGAGATTTGAATTGCCAAATTGCAGGCAGCCAGCAGGCAGCAGAAGTAGCCTGCAGTACTGCATTCTAACCACTGCACCACCACGGCTCATAGATGATAGATAGATAGATAGATAGATAGATAGATAGATAGATAGATAGATAGATAGATAGATAGATCGATCCTGGCTGCTCCTGGACCTTCAAGGGTTGAAGCTACAGTCTTGGGTTTACTGGTCTGTTGTAAACCTCGGATGCCAGGCACCTTAATCAAGCCTGCATATATGTTTCCACCATCTACTCAAGCATGTACGTTTCCACCATGTACTCAAGGGGAGACCTAATTCTATTGCGGGAGTCCCCCCTCTCGCAGGTCTGCCCCTCTGCTTTTACGAGGGCCCACCTCGATGAGGGATACATTAATCCAGAGAGGTGGGTGAGGCGTGGCCTCAGGGGGTTTTTAGTTAAATTTTTAATTCGTTTTTTAGGGGGTTCTAGGGTGGGGGGAGAGGTTAGCTGGGTTGAGGGAGGGACCAGTGCCAAGCCGGCGGGTGGAGTTAGCAAGGAAAGGAGCAGAGCCATTAAGGGGGGGGGGGAGTAGCGATACTCCAGAAGAGGGTCTTTTCATTCCAACGGTCGTGGGGAGGGGCAGGTGCGAGGGTAGACAGAGATCGCATCACCGGTTGGGAGACCACGGTCGTTGGGTTCGGCCGGTCATATGTCCAAACCCCCGCAATCTATGTGGTCAGGACCTACAGAGCCAGGGCCTGAGGCTGATGCTATGCAATGCCAGGTCCGTTGTCAACAAAGCCCCCCTCATTAACGACCTGGTGTCGGAGGGGGAGCCGGACCTGGCAGGAATTACGGAGACCTGGCTGGGCCACGAGGGAGGCCTCCCTCTTGTGGAAATGTGCCCGCCAGGTTACCGCGCATTTCATCAGTCACGGGCACTAGGCAGGGGTGGTGGGGTAGCGGTCATTGTGAGGGAAGGTCTTGAGCCGAGACAGTGCCACAGATAACCGGGTGTGAGTCCCTGTGTGTGAAGTGGGGTCCAGGGAAGCAGTTGGGCTTGCTAATTGTATACCTGGCTCCTCGCTATGCATCAGCAGCCCTGCCCGAGCTCCTTGGGGTGATTGCTGAGATGGCAGTTGAAACGCCTAGACTGTTGGTCATGGGTGACTTCAACTTGCCATCGGTAGGGGAGGCATCCGAAGTAGCTCGGGAGTTCATGGCTTCCATGACAGCCATGGACCTGACCCAAATAATTCAGGGCCCCACACATGAGGGAGGACACACACTAGATCTTATTTTTGTCTCTGGCCAATGGAGGAGTGATCTGGGAGTAGGGGATTTAGCTATCACTCCCCTGTCATGGTCTGATCACTCACTGCTCCGGCTCGACTTTCCAGCTGCTACTCCCCACCGCGGGGAGGCGGAACCAGATTGCCCAAGATGGTTCCGCCCCAGGCACCTGATGGAACCTGACAGGTTCCAGACGGAGCTCGGGCCATTTCCTGTAGCCCTGACCCACACCCGATCGGAGGACCTAGTGGCTGCATGGAATAGTGAAGCCGCTGGGGCCTTGGACCAGGTGGCGCCTTTGCGGCCACTCTTGCGGCAGCGAACCACCCAGGCCCCTTGGTTCACCGAGGAGCTGAGGGTGATGAAGCGCCACAAGAGATGCCTAGAGAGCAGATGGAGATCATCACGCTCTGAATCTGACCGAACTCAGGTGAGAGCCCATTTACGGACTTACCTTGTGGCGTTAAGAGTGGCCAAGCGTCAGTATTGTGCCACTCTTATTGCGTCCGCAGATAACTGCCCTGCCACCCTGTTTGGGGTGACCCGCTCCCTCCTCCAACAGAGGCCATGGGAAGCTCCTCTGCAGGGCAGAGCAGAGGAATTTGGGGAGTATCTGCAGGACAAAATCACTCAGATTCGAAGCGAGTTGGTCCCTACTAGTGGTCTGGAAGGGACGTCGGAGGCGGGTCGTGAGGTCCCATTCTGGGAGGAGTTTGACTCTGTTACTTCCGAAGATATGGACAGATTGCGTAGGCGACTGCGAGCCACCACATGTTTATTGGACCCGTGTCCCTCCTGGCTTGTACTGGCATCCTGGGAGGTCACACGAGGCTGGCTCCAGGAGTTAGTCAACACTTCCTTGAGTGAAGGGTTTCTGCCGGCCACCCTGAAAGAGGCGGTGGTGAGGCCCCTCCTCAAGAAGCCTTCCTTGGACCCAGCTCTGTTAGCCAACTACCGTCCCGTCTCCAACCTTTGCTTTCTGGCGAAGGTTGTAGAGAGTGTGGTGGCACAACAGTTTCTGCGCCACTTGGAGGAAAATGATTATCTGGACCCACGCCAGTCCGGTATCGGCCTGGCCACAGCATGGAGACGGCATTGGTCGCGTTGGTGGATGATCTCTGGAGGGCCAGAGATGGGGGTTGCTCCTCCATCCTGGTCCTATTAGACCTTTCGGCGGCTTTCGATACCATCGACCATGGTATCCTATTGCATCGATTGGAGGGGTTGGGGGTGAGGGGCACCGTTTTGCGGTGGTTCTCCTCCTACCTCTCTGGCCGAGTGCAATTTGTATTGGCAGGGGGGCAGAGGTCGACCTCGAGGCCGCTCTCTTGTGGGGAGCCACAAGGGTCGGTCCTCTCGCCTCTCCTGTTCAATACATATATGAAGCCGCTGGCCGAGATCATTCGTGGGTTTGGGGTAGATTGCCATCTGTACACGGATGATACCCAGCTGATCATCTCTACCCCAAACCACCCCAACGATGCTATCAAAGTGATGTCCCGGTGTCTGGAAGCCGTACGCATCTGGATGGGAAGTAATAGACTCAAGCTCAACCCGTCCAAGACTGAGTGGCTGTGGCTACCGGCGCCCCGGTTCAATCAGCTTACTCCATCACTGGCCATTGGGGGCGAACGTCTGGCCCCCATGGATCGGGTACGTAATTTGGGCGTCCTTCTGGATACCCGGCTGTCCATGGATGACCATGTGACAGCCGTGGCCAGGGGGGTGTTCCACCAGGTACGCCTGGTGCGCCAATTGCGTCCCCTATTGGACCGGAGCGCCCTTCGCACAGTCACTCATGCGCTTGTGACGTCCCGGCTAGACTACTGTAACACTCTCTACATGGGGCTCCCCTTGAGATGCACCCAAAGGCTGCAACTGGTTCAGAATGCGGCCGCGCGGGCAGTCTCGGGAGTCTTTGGGTACTCCCACGTAACACCTCTCCTGCGTGGGCTACACTGGCTGCCTGTGGCTTTTCGGGTGCATTTCAAGGTGTTGACCATCATCTTTAAGGCGCTCCATGGCACAGGACCTAGTTATTTGCGGGATCGTATCCTGCCCCACACATCCCTCGGGCCGATTCGCTCACACAGAGAGGGACTCCTCCGGGTGCCGTCCACTAGGCTGTGCCAGCGGGCGGCGCCTAGGGGAAGGGCCTTGTCTGTGATGGGCCCGACCCTCTGGAATGACCTTCCCCCCGACATTAGAATGACTACGGATCTCCGTTCCTTCCATCAGAAACTTAAAACCCACCTATTCCAGCTAGCCGGCTTGGCCTAATTCCATCTTTCCCACCTCAGTTTTATTTCTAAATTTTTAGGATTGGTTTTAGGGTCTGTGTTTTTAATTTTTATAAATTCGTACAGGGGTTGTTTAATTTGATTTTTAGCTATGTATATGATTGTTTGTATGTTTTTAAATTTATTCCTGTACACCGCCCCGAGTCCCTCCGGGGAGAGGGGGCGGTCTAGAAATTTAATAAATTATTATTAAATTATTGTTAGATAGATAGACAGGCAGGCAGGCAGGCAGGCAGGCAGGCAGATGATAGGTAGGTAGATAGGTAGATAGACAAATGACAGGAAGGAAGGAAGGAAAGAAGGAAGGAAGGAAGGCAGATGGATAGATAGATAGATGATAGATAGATAGTAACCTGTTCCCTTGCTCAACTAAGAAAGTCCATGGGTTTCCAGAGTTTGAATTCCAGCTGTCATAGGATGTAATAATGCTAAACTTTGATCTCTTCTTGGTCCCATCCTCTTCCTGTGTATGGGATAATTGTTCTATTAAATGCAATAAAAATCTATGCAGGTTTACTATAGGATATCTTTATTCATCTGAACCTAACCATCTAGTAGAGTTGATGAGACGCAGTGGCTCAGTGGCTAAGACACTGAGCTTATCGATCAGAAAGGTTGGCAGTACAGTGGTTCGAATCCCTAGTGTCACCTAATGGAGTGAGCTCCCATTACTTGTCCCAGCTTCTGTCAACCTAGCAGTTCGAAAGCCTGTAAAAATACAAGTAGAACAATAGGGACTACCTTTGGTGGCAAGGTAACAGCATTCCGTGCACCTTCAACATTTAGTCATGCCAGTCACATGACCACAGAGACATCTTCAGAGAGCGCTGGCTCTTCAGCTTTGAAATGGAGATGAGCACCGCCCCCTAGAGCCAGAAAAGACTAGCATATATGTGCGAGTGGAATTTTTACCTTTTATGAGTAATCAACTTTTGAATAGAACATCTCTTGCTCCAATGGCTAGTCGACAAAGAACAAGGCAAACTTTCCAAGAAATAAAATAGATTGACTTGATTCATATAAAGACATGATTAAAAGAAAAAAGTTTTCAGGCTTTCAAAGAGTATAAATGTAGAAAGGCCAAGCTTTAGAGAAACCACAGAGTTGTTTGGATACACACATTTTGCAGATCAGATTAGTGTAGTTGTTGCGTCTGTGGTTTCACTAAGTTGCTAGGCAACACTCAAGCTACGCTTACGTCTCTACCTTAGATGACCTTTGTTTTTTTTATGTTTTAAGGGAAAGTGGATCTCTGCTTTCCCAACATCACATAGTAAATGCATTGAGGGGTCCTTGCTGCTCTCTGAGCTTGAGTGTTTTCTGGCAGGTGTTTGATTACCCGAATTAGGTAACATCGTTACTAGCACTGATGATGTTAACTAGTTTTGGTAGTGAAAATCTGTAAGAAAACAACCAAGCTGAGAGAGCACCAAGGACTCACAGTCATCCTTTCCTCCTCCTCCTCCTCCTCCTCCTCCTCCTCCTCCTCCTCCTCCTCCTCCTCCTCCTCCTCCTCTCTGCAACCCTCCCTCCTTTTCTAATTTTGGTAATGAAAAGTCTGCAAGAAAACAACCAAGCTGAGAGAGCACCAAGGACTCACAGTCATCCTTTTCTCCTCCTCCTCCTCCTCCTCCTCCTCCTCCTCCTCCTCCTCCTCCTCCTCCTCCTCCTCCTCCTCCTCCTCTTCCTCCTCCTCCTCTTCCTCCTCCTCCTCCTCCTCCTCTTCCTCCTCCTCCTTCTCCTCCTCTTCCTCCTCCTCCTCCTCCTCCTCCTCCTCCTCCTCCTCCTCCTCCTCCTCCTCCTCCTCCTCCTCCTCCTCCTCCTCTCTTTGCAACCCTCCATCCTTTCTAGCACTGATCATGTTACCTAGTTTTGCAATGTAATGTCCGCAAAAAAACAACCAAGCCAAGAGAGCACCACGTTCTCACTGTCTTCTTCCTCTTCTTCCTCTTCTTTCTCCTTTTAACATGTGTAAATAACAATGCTTCAATATTAAGCATAAACTCAAAGAATGAATCCTTTGTCATCCTATAAAATAACTCAATGCATCGTTCAACTGCTTATTGATGTCCTTCTCAGCATTAATTGTACAATGGAAGCAACCTTATGTTCATTAACATTTTCAGAAATTGTATTTAACATTGATGTGAACTATTTTTCCTCACCTTCAAAGGGGTAATTTATCTAAATGGTCACAGTGTTAAAATGTTGAAGGTTCTGTTACATAAATATGTTCTACACAGTTATTATCTGTATTCTGTAATGAATTATTCACATTTCATAATGCAATAAACAATTAACTGGGAGGTGGAAAAAAAACAAGCATGCAAACAAGAAAGGTTTTTTTTTTCTTTATTCAAAGGTTTGGTTCTCCTTTGAAATAACGTCTACAGGATGTGAATGAATGGATGAGAACTAATTTCTACTATAATTTCCCAGAACCATACTGAAAGAATTCTGCTTGAGTAAGTAAATGAATTTATTGTTGTAACATCAGGTCATAACATAGGTAAATGTTCCCCTGCACATGCATGCTAATTGTTTCTGGCTCTAGGGGGCAATGCTCATCTCCGTTTCAAAGCCAAAGAGCCAGCACTATCCGAAAACAACTCTGTGGTCATGTGGCCGGCATGACTCAACACTGAAGGTGCGCAGAATGCTGTTACCTTCCCACCAAAGGTGGTCCCTATTTTTCTACTTGCATTTTTACCTGCTTTTGAACTGCTAGGTCGGCAGAAGCTGGGACAAGTAACGGGAGCTCACTCCGTTATGTGGCACTAGGGATTCGAACCGCTGAACTGCTGACCTTTCTGATCGACAAGCTCAGTGTCTTAGCCACTGAGCCACCGTGTCCCATAGAACAAGCCATATAAATACCATAAAAGATTCAATGAACTAATAAGATTGTAAAATAAATTAATAACAGAGTATTGGATGTAAACAGGTTTAAGCAAAATAAAGTCCCAGATACAACTAATCACTTAAGTATTGCTTTCCACATTTGAATGACTACAGAGGAAAAATGGCAGCTTGATTTCTGACAGTTGAGAACATGTCTGCAGGAAGCTAGTTCAATGTTTCAAGGTTGCAGTCCTTGAGTTCACCCACCATCTATACAAATTAGGAGAAAACTTGCTCAAAAACAGCAACTATGAGAGGGACCTTGGAGTCCTAATGAACCAAGAAAGCTAATACAATCCCTGGTTGTATAAACTTGAGGCATACTCAAGTTCACAAGAAGTATTAGTACCGCTTTGTAAATCCTTAGTAAGGCCACACCTGGAATACTGCATCCAGTTTTGGTCACCACATTACAAAAAAGATGTTGAGACTTTGGAAAAAGTGCAGAGAAGAGCAACTAGGAAGATGAAAGACCTGGAGACTAAAACGTATGAGGAACAGTTGCAGGAATTGGCTTTGGCTAGTTTAGAAAAAAGAAGGATGGGGTGACATCAGAAGTGATATTCAGTAAGTTCTGACTAGTTCTGGAGAAACGGTAAAAGAAATTTTGAGTAGTTTGGAGAACCAGTAAATACCACATCTGACTAGCCCTGCCCCTATCTATTCTCTGCCTCCCAAGTCCCAGCTGATCAGGAAGAAATGAGGATTTTTCAGTATATCCTTCCCCTGGAGTGGGGAGGGAATGGAGATTTTACAGTATCCTTCCCCTGCCACACCCACCAAGCCACGCCCACCAAGCCACACCAACAGAACCAGTAGTAAAAAAAAATGAATCCCACTACTGGATGACATGATGGTAATACTCCAGTATTTGAGGGGCTGCCAGAAAGAAGAGCCAGTCAAACTTATCCCAAACCTATTCCAACTGCTATCAGCTCTATCTATATTTTGTTATTGATAAATTGAGTGTCCCCAAACTGGGGTAGATACAGTTTTCAACTCTGCCCTTCAAGCCTAATCTATTTTCCTAAGAGAAAAGGTCACGATAACAAATGGAAATGTTAATAAAAATAATTAAAAAACAGTATGTGACAAGTATAGCTTAGATTGAAGGATGCATAACATTAACACTAATCAAAGCATCTGTTCAGGATGGCATACATATGTGAGGAGCATGATGACTATAAAAATACATCTTGACTTGTGCATAATACAGTAGGAAAACTATAGCAACACTGATAGGAATGGCAACCTTTGGTTTAATTTTGGAATGAGGCAAATAAGATTATATTAAATCTTCTATCTAGGTTACTTATCCCATCTATCCTGTCTGTCTGTCTGTCTGTCTGTCTGTCTGTCTGTCTGTCTGCCTGCCTGCCTGCCTGCCTGCCTGCCTGCCTGCCTGCCTGCCTGCCTACCTACCTACCTACCTACCTACCTACCTACCTACCTACCTACCTACCTACCCTCATGTGTATCTATCTCTTTTTCTTTTGTGTAAGCAACATCAGGAAGGAAGAGATGTAGAAGAAGAAGTAGCAGGACCTGAAGGAGAAACTAGAGAGGATATGGAAAGTCATGGCCAAAGTAGTCTCAGTTGCAGTCGTTTGAGGCTATAACAGCCAAGCTGGAAAACTGGCTCCAACAGATCCCAGGAAGTTCTCAGGAAGCTCTCTGTCCAGAAGAGTAAAGGGAACAATTAAGATGCTGCGCACAACCCTCAAATTCCCAGGCTTCTGGTAGAGTACCTAAGATTGAGGAAGATACAGACCCCTATAGGGGTGAGGAGGATTTATATGCATATATATATTCAATTGGAACAATACAAGAATCATCAGCCATGCTACCACTTGCCATGCTCATGAGTTGATCAAAGCCTGGCACTCCAGAAACAGTTCCATCAAGGAGACACATCGACCTACGACCGGTCTACAAACCTTTGAGAATTCAAATCAACTGCAGAGCCAACCAACGATGGCACTGGCCCTCAACCAATCCACACAACCCCATCCAACCAGCACTTCAGCTCCCAATGAACCTCAATTGACATGAACTTCACAAGGCCCTCACCTGATATGATGCACACCTCAACCATCACAAGACCCATAACAAGACCCTAACCTGAGGTGACCCTCATCTGAGGTGGTCTCCCCATCAAAAGAGCTACTGGCCACATGAAGCCCTTTTAAGAACACTGACCCTGACACCCCCTAAATTCCACTGAACATGTTACACATATACATACCCATGCATACACACACACATATAAATAAAAATAAAATTATCTTCTAACCCTTATGGGTGGTATTTGTCGTTCTCAGTCTCAGGTCTTGGATGTTGTGGCCCACCGGCCAGCAAAGCCCAACTCTAGGCTGCAATGCTCATCTCCATTTCAAAATTGAAGAGCCAGATGTCTGAAGACATCTCCATGGTTGGGGAGGAAGATGAGCCAGTCCTGGAGTCTGGGGAAGGCTCTGATGAGGACTCTGTGTCAGAGAAAGAGAGGGGGTCAGGGCCATATGCCAGTTATCAGCTGCCTTCAAAGTCAGGCATCAGTGAGGCAGACGAACAGCTGGAACCTGTTCCCAGTGTGCACAAGTGCAGAGTTGCCAGACGAAGGGAACAGCTAAAGAACAGGGGTCAACTTGGGAGTAAGGCCACAGGTGGACGATGAATGGCCCCTCACAGAGGAAATGAAAGAGGAGCAAAAGGGGAGTGGAGTTTGCAGGAGACAATTAGTTCGCTTACTTGGTTCATGACTCTCAGATACTCCTTGCCAAGTTTTGCAGATATCAGACTGTCAGCTCTCCAAGCCAGATAAGGTCTGTGACTGTAAATCCTCCCTTGAAAGACTTTGCTGGATGTGAATGAGCAGAATTAACAGTAAATTAATAAAAGGTTTTTTCGTCGGGACCAGGAGTTTGCTTCATGCTCTTGGGAAGCCTCGGTCAGAACATTGGAGTTGGAAGCTGCATTTGCAATAGGCTATTTTATTCCTGGTTATTTTGCAGCAATAAATATTCTGAATAGCTCTGTAAGTGGTTAAAATGGCTAGCAATGTCAATTTCTCTTTCTGTATATGCACATGTCTGTATATGTGCACAGAAGCATGCTTACATGTGAAGAGAGAGGGGGGAGGGAGGGAGGGAGGGAGAGAGAGAAAAAGAGAGAGAGAGAGAGAGAGAGAGAGAGAGAGAGGGAGGGAGGGAGGGAGAGAGGGAGAGAGAGAGAGAATAAATCATTGAATTATGGACTCCGAAGGGACACTTAGGGCTTCAAGGTCATTCCCTGTTCCCTACAATCAATAATATTTATTCAGTCAATGACCAGCAGTAGACCTGCTCCTTAGAGAAATCTAATGAAAGCATCCATGAGATGTCTAACTTGCTGCCACTTAAGTAGATATTCACTTAGAAACTGCCTTCTTGTAAGAGAAATCCATAATTCTGCATCCTGCCCTTTTTTATTGACACAATGCAGACGTGGTCTTGTCCTTCTCTTTTATGGCACTCTTTCAATATTTCAAGAGCATATTTTTCTCTATTCCAGTTTTTTCTTCCTTTCTCAAAGCTAAAAACCCTGAGATTCTTCAATCACTCTTTGCAGGATTTGATCATCAGACTATCTTAGCTACCTTCCTCTAAACCACTTTTAAACTAGGATTAGGGTTAGAGTTCTAAAAAGCAGAGACATCGCCCTGCCAACAAAACTGCATCTAGTTAAGGCTATGGTTTTCCCAGTTGCAATGGATGGCTGTGAAAGTTGGACCATAAGAAAGGCTGAGCACCAAAGAATGGAGGCCTTTGAACTCTGGTGCTGGAGAAGACTCCTGCGAGTCCCTTGGACTGCAAGGCGATCCAACCGGACAGTCCTAGAGGAGATCAACCCTGTGTGCTCTTTAGAAGGCCAGATCCTGAAGAGGAAACTCAAAGACTTTGGCCACCTAATGAGAAGGAAGGACTCCCTAGAGAGGAACCTAATGCTGGGAAAGATGGAGGGCAAAAGAAGAATGGGACGACAGAGAAGGAGGTGGCTGGATGGAGTCACTGAAGCAGCAGGCATGAGCTTAAATGGACTCCAGGGGATGGTAGAGGACAGGAAGGCCTAGAGGAATGTTGTTCATGGGGTCACAATGTGTCAGATATGACATTGCAACTAACAACAACAAGGGTTATAGTTGGAAACAGGTTTGCACTGTTTTGTGTGTGATACCCCATTGGGCATTTGAAAAAGGATTTGTCTTATTTTCTTCAGTTGAGCCACACAAAGTTTCTTTAGCCTTTACTAGTCAACCTAAATGTCCTTCATTGTTTATTTTTACATCCGTTGCCGTTTATTTTAATTATTATTTTATTATTAATGTGAAAAATCGGCCTGTTGGAAGTTCGGGAAAAATGGGCCTACGGGATGTTCAGCCTCCAGAGGCCTCTGGAGCCTGGGAAGGCAGTTTTTGCCCTCCCAGAAGCTCGAGGCAAAAGCGCCCACCCCGGGACACTGCAGCCGTCATAAATTTGAGTCGTTGCCAAGCATCTGAACTTGGATCATGCTTTAATGGTTGTAAATGTGAAAAACTGTTATAAGTCACTTTTTCGGTGCTGTTGTCATTTTGAATGGTCACCAAATGAATGTTTGTAAGTCAAGGACTTTAGATCCAATACAAAGGAGGAAAAGTAGACAGAAAAACTATAGAAATGATTGCAATTTCTCTCCTTCCACTCAAAATAGAAACAGGAAATGGGATGCATTTTCATTTCTTCTCCTTCTAAAAATGACACCGAAAGGCTATATGCTAATTCTCTACAATGCAATTTTTAATGAACAAAAAATAGATCTTTCATCACTCATCCAGAGGAGTGAGAAATGGAGGCCTCACTTAGTTCACTTTTGGAAAACAAGATGTTTCAGTTATCCCCTCCTGTTAGAATATTTTTTTTAAAAAATAGAAGCACTTAAAAAGCTAATTTGACATTTCATCGTCTTGGTGACACTAATAATGCCTTGACTACAAGACAGTTGTTTGGGTACACATAGGAGGCTGATGTAAAATAATAGGCAGAAACATATGGAATAGTTAGCTAATGTGTATATGTGTGTGCGTGCGTGTTGCTTCATCACACAATCAGGACATTTCTTTGCCTTTTTTTTTTCAAAAGGAATTTCATTAAATAAAGTGGCTTCAGCTAACAAACTGGAATTGAATCAAATCTAAGAGTAAGAGAATATAGACAATTGAGAACATCTCCCAAGATATATTTTGGATAGATTCTGCAAAATGCCTTTTTAAATATATAATATATGTATTAACAAATATATACAACCAACAAATATATATATTTGTTTTCGTAGATTTTCACGGGTGTAGGTATGCTGGTTTTGTTGTATTCGGGTCTTTTCCCGTGTAAGGTTGAGATTGTCTTTGCAACGTTTCGGCAGGATCACACCTGCCATCTTCAAGCTGTGGGCTTAAAATGGGAACGGAGCTGCCGTCTTTCTGTAAGTCTTGGTGGGAGGGGATGGGGTGGTGGCTTTGTTTCAGTAAGTGGAATGATTGGTTGTGTGGTTGTATCATGATTGGTAGATTGGTGCTGATTGGTGCAGGTTGTGTGTGCATTGTTGTTTTGTATTTTAACGGCTTGGGTGGTGGGTGGTGTTCGTTTGTTGGCTAGGGCTGGTTTCCAGATGTTTGGTAGGCGGGAGGTATCATCACGTTTGTTCATGCTGTGGGGGTGTTTCTCTATTTCGATGGCTTCCATGATTATTCTCTTGTGGAGGTGTTCTGTTTTGGAGATTAACCTGGCTCCTTCAAAGTTGATTTCGTGTCCTGTAGCTTTAAGGTGCTGGAAAAGGGAGGAAGTTTTTTCTTTTTTTCTTACTGCATTCTTGTGTTCTGTGATGCGTGCATTTATTCTCCTGTTTGTTTGCCCTATGTATATTGCTGGGCAGATTTTGCATGGTATTTCATAGACTCCTTGGTTTTCTAGCTGGATTTTGTCTTTGGGGTTTCTTAAGATGTTGGCTATTTTTTGGTCAGTGGTGAAGGCTGTCCTGATATTGTGTTTGTGGAGAATTTTGCTGATTTTATCTGTGGTGCCTTTGATGTAAGGGAGGAGGGCGATGCCATTTTCCTGTTCTATATCTTGGTTTTTTGGGGGAGTCTCCTTTTGGATTAGGTTGGTGATTGTTTTTCTTTGGAATCCATTGGAGATTAAAACATTTGTGAGTTTGTGTAATTCAGTTTTCAGGTGGTCTTTGTCGGCTAGGCGTTTGGTTCTGGAGATGAGGGTCTTGGCTACAGAGTTGATCTGTGCAGGGTGGTGATGGGATTGTGCATTTAAGTAGCGGTTGGTGTGTGTTTTTTTCTGGTAGATGGTGTGTCCTAGGGAGCCATTGGGTTTTTTGTAGATTAGGACATCCAGAAAGGGAAGTTGGTTGTTTGCTTCTATTTCCATGGTGAATTGTATTTTGGGGTGTAGGTTGTTGAGATGTGTGAGGAAGTTGTCCAGTTTTTCTTTTCCATGTGGCCAAATCACAAAAGTGTCATCAACATATCTAAGCCAGAGTTTGGGTTTGGGTTCAGATTTGTCTAAGGCATTGGTTTCAAAATGTTCCATGTATAAGTTTGCAATGACAGGAGAGAGGGGTGATCCCATGGGTGCTCCTTCTATCTGTTTGTATCTTTGTCCATTATGGATGAAGTATGTGTTGGTTAGGCAGTGGTTGGTCAGGTCTAGGATGTGTTTAGGGGGGTTGTGTTTCTTCTGGATGGCTGTCAAGGCTTCTTTTATGGGCACCTGGGTGAAGAGGGATATGACGTCGAAACTCACAAGTAGGTCAAATTCCTCGCCAAACAACTCCAACCCTACGCAGAATCCATCACCTCAAACGTACAAAACTCACTCCACTTCATAGAAACAATAAAGAAACAAAACTTACAACCCAGTGACCTACTTGTGAGTTTCGATGTCATATCCCTCTTCACCCAAGTGCCCATAAAAGAAGCCTTGACAGCCATCCAGAAGAAACACAACCCCTCTAAACACATCCTAGACCTGACCAACCACTGCCTAACCAACACATATTTCATCCATAATGGACAAAGATGCAAACAGATAGAAGGAGCACCCATGGGATCACCCCTCTCTCCTGTCATTGCAAACTTATACATGGAACATTTTGAAACCAATGCCTTAGACAAATCTGAACACAAACCCAAACTCTGGCTTAGATATGTTGATGACACTTTCGTGATTTGGCCACATGGAAAAGAAAAACTGGACAACTTCCTCACACATCTCAACAGCCTACACCCCAAAATACAATTCACCATGGAAATAGAAGCAAACAACCAACTTCCCTTTCTAGATGTCCTAATCTACAAAAAACCCAATGGCTCCCTAGGACACACCATCTACCAGAAAAAAACACACACCAACCGCTACTTAAATGCACAATCCCATCACCACCCTGCACAGATCAACTCTGTAGCCAAGACCCTCATCTCCAGAACCAAACGCCTAGCCGACAAAGACCACCTGAAAACTGAATTACACAAACTCACAAATGTATTAATCTCCAATGGATTCCAAAGAAAAACAATCACCAACCTAATCCAAAAGGAGACTCCCCCAAAAAACCAAGATACAGAACAGGAAAATGGCATCGCCCTCCTCCCCTACATCAAAGGCACCACAGATAAAATCAGCAAAATTCTCCACAAACACAATATCAGGACAGCCTTCACCACTGACCAAAAAATAGCCAACATCTTAAGAAACCCCAAAGACAAAATCCAGCTAGAAAACCAAGGAGTCTACGAAATACCATGCAAAATCTGCCCAGCAATATACATAGGGCAAACAAACAGGAGAATAAATGCACGCATCACAGAACACAAAAATGCAGTAAGAAAAAAAGAAAAAACTTCTTCCCTTTTCCAGCACCTTAAAGCTACAGGACACGAAATCAACTTTGAAGGAGCCAGGTTAATCTCCAAAACAGAACACCTCCACAAGAGAATAATCATGGAAGCCATCGAAATAGAGAAACACCCCCACAGCATGAACAAACGTGATGATACCTCCCGCCTACCAAACATCTGGAAACCAGCCCTAGCCAACAAACGAACACCACCCACCACCCAAGCCGTTAAAATACAAAACAACAATGCACACACAACCTGCACCAATCAGCACCAATCTACCAATCATGATACAACCACACAACCAATCATTCCACTTACTGAAATAAAGCCACCACCCCATCCCCTCCCACCAAGACTTACAGAAAGACGGCAGCTCCGTTCCCATTTTAAGCCCACAGCTTGAAGATGGCAGGTGTGATCCTGCCGAAACGTTGCAAAGACAATCTCAACCTTACATGGGAAAAGACCCGAATACAACAAAACCAGCATATATATATACATACATACATACATACATACATACATACATACATACATACATACATAGATACATAGATACATAGATACATAGATACATAGATACATAGATACATAGATACATAGATACATAGATACATAGATACATAGATACATAGATACATAGATACATAGATACATAGATACATAGATACATAGATACATAGATACATAGATACATAGATACATAGATACATATATACATATATACATATATACATATATACATATATACATATATACATATATACATATATACATATATACATATATACATATATACATATATACATATATACATATATACATATATACATATATACATATATACATATATACATATATATATATATATATATATATATATATATATATATATATATATATATTCTGGTTATATATATATTTGTGGGTGGGTGGGTGGATGGATGGATGGATGGTTGGATGGATGGATGGATGGGTAGATAGGTAGGTAGATAGGTAGGTAGGTAGGTAGGTAGATAGATAGATAGATAATAGACAGATAGATGATGATAGATGATAGAAGATAGATATAAGAGATAGATAGATAGATAGATAGATAGATAGATAGATAGATAGATAGATAGATAGATAGATAGATAGATAGATAGATAGATAGATAGATAGATCGGTAGGTAGGTAGGTAGGTAGGTAGGTAGGTAGGTAGGTAGGTAGGTAGATAGATAGATAGATAATAGACAGATAGATGATGATAGATGATAGAAGATAGATATAAGAGATAGATAGATAGATAGATAGATAGATAGATAGATAGATAGATAGATAGATAGGTAGGTAGGTAGGTAGGTAGGTAGGTAGGTAGGTAGGTAGGTAGGTAGGTAGGTAGGCAGCAGGCAGGCAGGCAGGCAGGCAGGCAGGAAGGCAGGCACGCAGACAGACAGACAGACAGACAGACAGACAGACAGACAGACAATAGATATGATAGACAGACAGACAGACAATAGATATGATAGACAGACAGACAATAGATAGGTAGATAGATAATAGACATACATACAGACAGACAGATAGGATAGATAGACAGACAGACAGAGACATAATTATAGATAACAGATGGATAAATGGATAAATAGATAGACAAAATTGCAGATATATAACAGATGGATAAATAGATGATAGACAGAAGGATAGATAAATGAGAGAGAGAGAAAAATAGAGGGAGAAATGGAGAGAGAAATAGAAAGACATTAAAGAACCTTCTAGTTTTGAGCCATGGAGGAAATGTTGCTGTAATCTCCCTGGCCTAGAGAAACAAGATAACTGCTTGTTTTTGTGGTATCCGAAGCAGGACAACTAGGATTTTGAATTTGTTATCCTTTATCGGGTGACACTGTTTGGTGGGTGGCAGGGTCACTTGTGTCGTTGTTTTTCTCCAAGAGTGAGCATCGGAATGTCATTTTGATGTGTGCCTTTGTTTACCCAGGAAAAGGACCATCAAGGTTATCTTAACCTTAATCTTAACAATGGGTAGCAGGGGGGGGGAGAGAATTGGAGAGAAGGCAGAACAAGAGCACAAAGTTTTCTATGTGGACAAACATCTAAGAAAGCAAAGGAAAAGGACAGGGATTGTCACACAAGGGCTTATCTCCCCTGAAACAGAAGAGAAAACCAAGAAGCAGAAGAGCATCCAATTAAGGTCCATAAGTGGCCATCGTCCAAATTGTGCTCCAGCCAAAGCATCCTGGACTGGATGGTCTAACCTTGGCTTCTTCAATAGCCAGAAGCAGCATGAAAGACAAACCGTTTGAACTGCCCTGCGGAATGGCCCAGAAGTAGCAAATAAGTAAGGATGGAGAGAGAGACCTATTTTTGCACTAAATTTGGAAGCTTCAATTAAGCTAGTGTCTTGGATTGCACTACATTAAACACAGGTGCATGCACACACACACACACACAATCAATCATGAGCACATACACAGAAAGCCCACCCACACCTGATATATTACTTCCACGGCTCTGCAACAGTCTAGTTTTGAAGTAGAAAAGGTGATGCAAAGGGTGAGGAGTTAGCCATTTGATTTAAGTAAAGGTAAAGGTTCCCCTCGCACGTGTGTGCCAGTCATTCCCGACTCTAGGAGGCGGTACTCATCTCTGTTTCAAAGCCGAAGAGCTAGCGCTGTCCGAAGACGTCTCCGTGGTCATGTGGCCGGCATGACTCAACGCCCAAGGCTCAGGGAACACTGTTCTCTTTCCACCAAAGGTGGTTCCTATTTTTCTACTTGCATTTTTACATACTTTAAAAAATGAACTGCTAGGTTGGCAGAAGCTGGGATAAGTAACGGAAGTTCCCTCCATTACGCAGCACTACGGATTCAAACTGCTGAACAGCCAACCTTCTGATTGGCAAGCTCAGCATTTTACCCACTGAGCCACTAAGTCCCCTTGATATAAGGAGATGCCATAAATGAACATCCACCCTAAAAGTCTCTTTTTCAGATCTTGATTTTTTGCAGAGATTTTCCCACTGTAGAAATGATGTTACTTAAACATCGTGCTTGATTACTGCATTGTCGTTTACATGGGATGATTTAATATTCTTCTTCCAGGCAAATTCCCCCGGGTGCAGGGTCTGCTTTTTGGATACGCTAGGAAGAAAAAGGAGATTAAATCAGGCCATGTAAAAGACATAGGTTGATGTAATGTACACATTAAAATAATCAACAGGCTTATCTTCCCATTAAAATAGATAGAGAGATAAAGATAGATAGATAGATAGATAGATAGATAGATAGATAGATAGATAGATAGATAGATAGATGATAGATAGATAGATATGATAGAAAGCTAGAAAGATAGGTAGAAAGAAATATTTATAGATTGATGGATTGATAGATTGATGGATTGATAGATTGATAGATTGATAGATTGATAGATTGATAGATTGATAGATTGATAGATTGATAGATTGATAGATTGATAGATTGATAGATTGATAGATTGATAGATTGATAGATTGATAGATTGATAGATTGATAGATTGATAGATTGATAGATTGATAGATTGATAGATTGATAGATTGATAGATTGATAGATTGATAGATTGATAGATTGATAGATTGATAGATTCTAGGGAGATGAAAGATGATAGAGAGAAAGATGATAGCTGCTGATAGATAGATAGATAGATAGATGATAGATAGATAGATAGATAGATGATAGATAGATAGATAGATAGATAGATAGATAGATAGATAGATAGATAGATAGTAGTAGAGAGAAATTTATGTTGCAATTTTTGTTCATCCTTCTAGATTTATCCTTACTATATTAGTTTTTTTAAAATTTTGAAGGGTTTCATTAGTAGACCTAAATGCGTCTCTGTCTCTGTCTCTCTCTGTCTCTGTCTCTGTCTCTCTCTCACCTCCATGTTTTCATTTGTATTATGTTTTTTTTTTAAAAATCATGTTTTTCACTGTATAATATTAAGGTAACGAAAGATCAAAAACACATTGATTAGTAATAAACAAAGAAGTTGAGGCCCAAAAAAATGAACTTCAGATTTTAAGCTCTAAGCCTAATACTTTTCTTTACCTTATACATTTTAGAGACCTGAATATCTATCTATCTATCATCTATCTATCTATCTATCTATCTATCTATCTATCTATCTATCTATCTATCATCTATCTATCTATCTATCTATCTATCTATCTATCTATCTCTATCATCTGTCTGTCCATCCATTTATCATCTATCTATATTGATCTATCTGTCTGTCTGTCCATCCATCATCCATCCATCCATCCATCCATCCACCCACCCATCCATCCCTCCACCCATCTTCTGTATATTGAGAGAGAGGGGGGCGGAGAGAGATAATTAGTTTAAGATAAAATTGCTATCATTTTGCATTGTCCTCTTCTGTATGGCAAACCGATGGTTTCTGCATCTTTGTTGAGGTACAAAATCTACAAGCAAATATTATGGAAGATTTTCTACTCATTGCATCATTAGTATGATCAGTTGAACTCCTCAAGAAAAAGATAATGTTGCTAAGTTCTAAGTTGGTAAGGCTTAGAGTCATAAAAATGTGCTTCTCCTGGATTTTTTCCCAAACTGAATGCACCTTCAGCATCATAATGTCAGTAGGAGTGGGTTGTTTGTTGCTTCTTTCATCCTTCCTCCTCTTTTCATTTATCAGAATCAGTTGCCAGGGCTTCCAATTTCCTATTAAGGCAATAAGAATGATTAACTTTAAAGAACAGCAACAACAACAAAAATGAACCTTGGATGGCTTGGTGATAAATTGGGCTTTGGGGAGGTTTGCTTTACACTCTGCCTTCTTGGCAGGAAAAGAAATTCACAGACTTTGTATCCACAACCCACATCAAATGCTACCTCAGTTGCAAAACAGAGAAGCCTGTGTACCCATGTCCTCACAGGTAGTCCTCAACTTACAACCACAGTTGGGTTTGGAATTTCCACTGCTAAGAGAAATGGTTATTAAGTGAATCATGTCTGATTTTACACCGTTTCCCCAGCCCCCACAGTTGCTAAGTGAAAAATGGGGTGGTTAAGTCCCCATTTGCTTTGCTTGCGGGAAGTTATTTGGGAAAGTCACAAATGGTGATTATATGATGCCAGCTTCCTTCCTCCCTTCCCTTCCTACCCTTTCTTCTTCCCTTCCGCCCTTCCCTTTCTTCACTTCCTTTCTTTTCTTTTTTCCTTCCTTCGTCTCATCCTTCCCTCCTCCATCCCTCCCTTCCTTTCTTCCTCCCTCTCCCCCTCCTTTCCCTTCCTACTATTCCTTCCTCCCTTCCCTCCCTTCCTTTCTTTTCTTTTTTCCTTCCTTCATCTCATCCCTCCCTTCCTTTCTTCCTCCCTCCCTCCCCCTCCCTTCCCTTCCTACTATTCCTTCCTCCCTTCCCTTCCTTTCTTTTCTTTTTTCCTTCCTTTGTCTCATCCTTCCTCGCTCCCTTCATTCTTCCCTCCCTTCCTTTCTTCTTCCCTCCCCTTCCTTCCCTTCCTTTCTTTTCTTTTTCCTCCCTTCATCCCATCCTTCCTTCCTCCATTCATTCATTCATTCCTTCTTTCCTTCCTCCCTCTCTCCCTTTATTTCCTTTCTTCCCATCCTTTCTTTTCTTTTTTCCTTCCTTCATCCCATCCTTCCTTCTTTCCTCCCTTCCTCCTTCCCTCCCTTCCCTTCTTTCCTTCCTTCCATCCTTCTGTCCTTCCTATGGTAGGCTGCCTATCTCAAGTAAAAAGGATGTATCTTACAGTCCAGTGCATTTATTAAAAGGAGCATTAGCAACTTAATCTGTAGATCTCTATGAAATTCACAGTAGTGCAAGACACATTGACCTCTAAGCTGTAAAGGAAGTATGTTCTTTCTAAGGGATCCAGAGAGGTTTTGTGAAGGTGAAGTCATTAAAAGTAGTAAGATATTTAGCAGATATTGCTGGATTTAATCTCTGGACTTTACTTGAAATAGCAGTAAAGTGTCCAGATATGTAGAATAGAAAGAAGATGTGAATAGGAAAAAAATATAATGGCTGGGTAATTTAAGACCTTTCTAACGTAGCGTGAAAAACTAAGATGGATGGAATGAGGGAGGGAGGGAGGGAAGGACAAATGCTACAGAATGAAGGTCAAAATTCAGTTTCACATCCAGACTTTCAAAGGGCTACATTTGCAAACTTGGTAATTTGGCTATGGGCCTTGACAATGAAAGTTGGACCATAAGAAAGACTGAGTGCCAAAGAATTGAGACCTTTGAACTCTGGTGCTGGAAAAGACTCCTGTGAGTCCCTTGGCGATCAAACCGGTCAGTCCTAGAGGAGATCAATCCTGACTGCTCTTTAGAAGGCCATAGCCTGAAGAAGAAACTCCAATACTTTGGCCATCTAATGAGAAGGAAGGACTCCCTGGAGAAGAGCCTAATGCTGGGAAAGATTGAGGGTGACAGAGAATGAGGTGACCGGATGGAGTCACTGAAGCAGTAGGCATAAGCTTAAATGGACTCCAGAGGATGGTAGAGGACAGGAAGGCCTTGAGAAACGTTGTCCACGGGGTCGCGATGGGTCGAGCACGATTTCACAACTGACAACTTTACAATGAATCAATATAATTAACAGAATTCTTCAAATGATTTTGGAACTATTTTCTGCAAATAAATTCTATACAATGCGTGAGTTTATAATCCAAGCTACAAAATTTGTAAATTGTGCAAGCATTTAGAAAATGCTGGCTTTCAGAAGTTGTGTGTGCTCCATTGGTGGAGGTTTTTAAGAAGTGACTGGAAGGCAATTTGTCCAGAATGGTATAAGGTCTCCAGTTTGAGCAGGGGGTTGAACAGAAGACTTCCAAGGTTCTTTTCAGCTCTGTAAAATCATGTCCTCTCTCACTCACCATTTTTTTCCAGCCAAAAGTTCCAGATATTACAGCCAGTTCTTGTACAGAACGAGATTTATAACTTGGGGTTGAAATACTCAAGATATTCAAGTCCCACAAACCACGTGGGATATCTCCTGTCCTTTCCCCAGTTCAGTTGCTTTCTTTTTCACACATTTCCAAATGCATTCATACCATAGTTTTGTTTAATGACATTAAAATATTGGGGGTTTTTAAATGTTATTTTTTACCCCTAGAATTGACTTTGCCATTCTCATAATTGCCAACCACTAGCTACTATGAACTGTTGTCAGTTAGAACAATTAATCAGTGGAACAACATGTCTCCAGAAGTTGTAGGTAGTTCAACACTGGAGATTTTCAAGTAGACAGCCATTTGTCCAGAATGGGACAGGCTCTTCTGCTTGAGCTAAAAGACCTCTGAGGATACTTCCAACTCTATTATTCTGTTGTTCTTCTGGATTGTTTCCTCTTGGTTATTAATAAGCAGATCAGACTCTACCAATCTATGTGTGAATCATCTTAAAAGTAAAGGTAAAGTTTCCCCTCGCAGATGTGTGTTAGTCCTTCTAGGGGGCAGTGCTCATCTCCATGTCAAAGCTGAAGAGCCAGCGCTGTCCGAAGAAGTCTCTGTGGTCATGTGGCCAGCATGACCAAATGCCGAAGGTGCAGGGAACGTTGTTCCCTTCCCACCAAAGGTGGTTCCTATTTTTCTACTTGCATTTCTATATGCTTTCAAATTGCTAGGTTGGCAGAAGCTAGGACAAGTAACGGGAGCTCATTCTGTTAAGTGGCGCTAGGGATTCGAAGCGTTGAACTGCCAACCTTTCTGATCGACAAGCTCAGCATCTTAGCCACTGAGCCACCGCATCCTGTGAATCATCTTACAATGACTTAAATTCAATTGTATTTATCAATTAGCTGACTACTAGGCACTTCATGTGAAGAGAGTCTTATGGAACTCTTTCTAGAAACATTTTTTCAAATTTCCATCTTGAATAGTTTGGTATCATCTGCAAACATGGGCAACTCACTACTTCGCCCAAAGTTAAGATAATTTCTGAATGAGTGAAAACCATTGGTCTCAACACATATTTCTGAAAACTATATTTCTTAGCTACTGATTTATTCTTTTTATTTGTTCATTGTCTGCTTGTCATCCCCAGCTCTTCATGACCTGATGGATATCATTTTACCAGTGTTTCCTGTTAGTGACTGCTTCTTTAAATCCTTCTATTTGTACTTATGCCATCAATCATACTATTCCTACTCTTCTCTCATCCACTTTTCTAACTGTCTTTGAGTTTCCCAGAACTTTCTCCAATAGCCCTTTCCCACAAATTTTGACATCAGAAAGAAAGAAAGAAAGAAAAAAAAGAGAGAGAGAGAGACAAAAAAGAGAGAGAGAGAGAGAGAGAGAGAGAGAGAGAAAGAAAGAAAGAAAGAAAGAAAGAAAGAAAGAAAGAAAGAAAGAAAGAGCATCCAAATTATTCTACTGCAGGAACTTGTCATACTAGTCTCTGAATTGCCAAATTTTGATTTTTTTTAACCAGCCTGATTGCTTACTTAATCAGTCACACACACACACACACACACACACACACACACTCACACACACACATATCCAAAGTAACCTATAAAGGTTAGTATCTCCCTCTATAACTACTTGACTGGCTATTCTTCAGCATTTTACGTGGATACAACTCAGGGTGACATAAATCCATCTTTCCATGGACTGAGAATCAGATGAAGGCAATTTCACAGTGCAGAAAGAAGGTATTATTAGTTCGCATTTGTGCTGCACTTAAGTCCATGCAAGAATATGGAGCTTCGGAAGAGAAAATTGCACTAGATGATGGTTTGATCTAATCCAGTAGAGATCTTCTACAGATGATTGTTTTCAAGGTTTTGTATGCAGCAATTTGCTAGATCTAAACAGAAAATGTCCGGTGTGAAATTTAGGAATTATGAATCACAACTTGCAATATTTTTCCCTCTTTTTTGTGAGATTTGTCTGGCAATGAAGAGAACTTCTGGAGTCTTAAAAGGTAAAAGTACCCCTCGCACATATGTGCTAGCTGTTCCCAACAGTGACGTGCAGTCAGGGGAGGCAGGGGAGGCGGAGCCTCACCACTCTCATCATGAAAATAAAAAAGAATTACTCCAGGAAGCCGTGAAAGTGGCTGGGAGAGGCGCGCGGCTTGGTTTAGCCTCCCTGGACATCTCAGCAGCAGCCCCAAGTGTGCCGATCTCACCATTTTTTACATCGGGCGAGCCCAGGATCCTTGCAAGGGGAATGGGACCACGTGTGCAGGAGGCTCCTCAGCTCCAGCCTCAATCAGCGCAGCCGCGGTCCCCTTCATCTTGCCTCAGGAAGGAGGGGAATGGGACCACGTGTGCAGGGGAAGGGGATCGCGGCTCTGCTAATCTGAGGCTGTGTGCTGAGGAGCCTCCTGCACACGTGGTCCCATTTCCCTTGCAAGGATCACAGGCTCGCCCAATGCAAAAAATGCCTAGGTACCATGTTTCCCCGAAAATACAACCTGTCCTGCGCTCACTGACCTAGCGTTATCCCGAAAGTACCAAGTTACAGGAGCCGGGGGTGGGGGGAGCGCTCACGTTGCTTGCCGCCTTCAATATACCGCTAGGTTGGGGAGTGGCGTTCTGTCCGGCCAGAGGGGAGAGTTGCCGGGTGGCTGCTCTCTTGTGAACTGGCTCCCGAAGAGCCGGGCACAGCCTCAGGGGCGAAGTAGCCATGAGGTAACTATGCTCACGAGCAGCCGCCCGGAAAATCCCCTCTCTAGCCGGGAAAAGCGCCATTCACTGACCTGAGCAGCCGCCCGGCAAATCCCCTCTCCAGCCGGGTAAAGCGCCATTCACCAAGCCCTTGCGCAGCTCTCCCAGGCGACAGCCGCTGGCTGCTGCTGCCCGCCGCCGCCCGCCGCTCCGCTCCGTGCATAACTTCCAAACTCCAAAACTTCCAGCATCACCCGCTCTAGGAGTGCTCTCTATGGTGGGCCGGCTGCTGGAAGACTGTCCGGAAAACTCTCTGTCCAGCAGCCGGCCCACCATAGAGAGCACTCCTAGAGCGGCTGATGCTGGAAGTTTTGGAGTTTGGAAGTTATGCACGGAGCGGAGCGGGGCGGCGGCGGGCAGCAGCAGCCAGCAGCGGTCGCCTGGGACAGCTGCGCAAGGGCTTGGTGAATGGCGCTTTTCCCTGCTGGAGAGGGGATTTGCGGGGCGGCTGCTGAGGTCAGTGAATGGCGCTTTTCCCGGCTGGAGAGGGGATTTGCGGGGCGGCTGCTGAGGTCAGTGAATGGCGCTTTTCCCGGCTGGAGAGGGGATTTGCGGGGCGGCTGCTGAGGTCAGTGAATGGCGCTTTTCCCGGCTGGAGAGGGGATTTGCGGGGCGGCTGCTGAGGTCAGTGAATGGCGCTTTTCCCCGCTGGAGAGTTTCCCGGCAACTCTCCCCTCTGGCCGGACAGAACGCCACTCCCCAACCTAGCGGTATATCGAAGGCGGCAAGCAACGTGAGCGCTCCCCCCACCCCCGGCTCCTGTAACTTGGCGCTTTCGGGATAACGCTAGGTCAGTGAGCGCAGGACAGGTTGTATTTTCGGGGAAACACGGTACCCAGGCATTTTTTGCATTGGGCGAGCCCGGGATCCTTGCAAGGGGAATGGGACCACGTGTGCAGGCGGCTCCTCAGCGCACAGCCTCAGATTAGCAGAGCCGCAATCCCCTTCCCCTGCACACGTGGTCCCATTCCCCTCCTTCCTGAGGCAAGATGAAGGGGACCGCGGCTGCGCTGATTGAGGCTGGAGCTGAAGAAATTTCTCCGTTTGGGCTGCGCCCCTGCGATCGGAGCAACCACGTGGTTTGATGACGTCACCAGCCTCACCAGTCATAAACGTCACCGCACGTCACTGGTTCCCAACTATAGGGGGGAGCGCTCATCTCCGTTTCAAAGCCGAGGAGCCAGCGCTGTCCAAAGACATCTCTGTGGTCATGTGGCCGCCATGACTAAACGCCGAAGGCACACGGAACGCTGTTCCCTTCCCACCAAAGGTGGTCCCTATTTTTCTACTTGCATTTTTACATGCTTTCAAACTACTAGGTTGGCAGAAGCGGGAGCTCAATCCATTACGCGGTGCTAGGGATTCAAACCACTGAACTGCCAACCTTTCTGATTGACAAGCTCAGTGTCTTAGCCACTGAGCCACTGAACACTGCGTCCATTCTGGAACCTTAGGATACACATATTTAGAACAAGAAGCTGACCCACTGATCTTCCACCAATTTAGTTTCTATTCAATTTCAGTGCTAGATTGAGAGGAAGAGAAATTGCTCATTCACATTTCAAAGCCCGTAGTATTTCCATCTTAAATATTTTACACTAGAAGGTGAGCAGTGACAGTTTAGATATATAGTGTTTGGTAATCTAATTCTACATGCCCAGAAATTAACTATTTCTGTTAGCTGCTCACCTTTGCTTCTTACTATGATTCTCCTGAGGCTAAGAACTCAACTTTATTACTAAGAAGCAACCAAAAACCCACTTAGATATTTTGTGCTGGGAGAAATTTCAGTAGTGTTTTACAGTCAGATGAAAAGATATGCATCAACCAGATGCAGTGCTTTTAACATGTTAAAACAGTGTGTGCAGAATCCTCTTCCTCCTCCTCCTCCTCCTCCTCCTCCTCCTCCTCCTCCTCCTCCTCCTCCTCCTCCTCCTCCTCCTCCCTTGCTTCTCCTCTTCGTCTTTCTTCTCCTCCTCTTCCTCCTCCCTCCTCCTTCCTTCCCCCCTTCTTTTTTCTCCACCTATTCTTCTTCCTTCTCCTCATCTCCTCCTCCTCTTCCTTCCTTCCTTCTCCCCTTCTTCTTTTTCTCTTCTTATCCTCCTCCTTTTCCTTCTCCTCCTCTCCTCCTCCTCTCCTCCTCCTCTCCCTCCTTCCTCCTCCTCTTCCTTCCTTCCTCCCCCCTTCTTCTTTCTTCTCTTTTCTCCTCCTCCTTCCTCCCCCTCCTCTTCTTCTTCCTCCTTCCTTCTCCCCCTTCTTCCTCCCCTCCCCTCTCCCCCTCCTCCTCTCACAGGACTGATGTTATTCACGTTTCGGAAAATAAATCTGAGCTTTTTTCTGAGCTTCCCCCCCCCCCTTAGCTCCGGATGTCACTAAAGCCAGTCAGGAGAATGACACTATTTAACTAGTTTTCTTTACATTTGGCAGCTTTAGACAAAGTGGAAAGCCCACCGGCCTTCAGATGACACAAATCGTTTGGTCTTTTTTGCAGTACATTTTGCCTTCCTGCATTTCTTTACTTGTGAGAAAACGGTAAATGTGACTAAAAGCGAAAGAGGGGAAAAAAAATAGCTGACTGTCAAGCAGAGCACCAAAGAAAAGAAATTTCCTTTTTACCTGTGGGGATGGCTGACGAGTGGCTTGATGGCCTGTCAATGTTTATTGCCTCCAGCAATGGAGATTTGGTTGAAGAAAAGAAAATGTGCTGGGATCAGTTTTCTGCCCCCAAAATTTAAATGGGGAGAGGTAGGGGTGGTAAAATGCTTCTGTTTCAGAAAGAAAATTGCTCAGATGTTACCCATAAAGATGCATTCATGAGGCAGCTGAGGAGACGAGAATGTCGGGTTCCAAGTAACACCCCCAATTGAAGAAGACTCCGAGGCTGGAGCTTCCTCAAAGTTCCATTTTATTAGAGATGTCCTATTGGCACATCTGGGAAAACCCAAATCTGAAAGCTTCCAGGTTTTCCCCACCCAAGCGGAAGTTCAAGTCCCTGCCCAGCACCCACATGTCCATCGCATGGTCCAATCAGACACCATCCAAAACCGGAGATGCCTCCCAGTCAGGCCACACTGGTTGCAGGGCAAAGATGTCCTTGACTCGAAGAGAAAGGAATGTTATTTTGACTATATCTACCCCACTCCATACAATCCCCCCTCCCAGTTTCCCACAGCAATAAATGTGGCAGGCCTGAAGGCCTAATACAAAAGATGGCTTCCAGGCCTGACAGTCCTCCCCTCCCCCCAGATCAGAAGATTGTGTCATGCAACAAGAATAATGTTGTACCTGCTGGGAGCACCAGGTACCATTCTGGTACAGTGCTCCAGAGGAGGGCCCACCCACCCACCTGCTCTCCTTACCTGTATTTGAGCCGAGTGGGGCTTTCGCGCACGGGCACAGAGCATACGGCACCTGCATAACACTCCGCCGAGCAGCTGGAGCGTCACGGGCGGTAAGTACGCATGCGCACGCTGCATCTGTGCACGTGGTGGACCCCTGGCCCCATTGCAGCACACTGGTTGCAATGGGATCCAGAACACACCACTGGGTGGACGGTGCACCCAACCATTTTTTAAAGACACTATATTTAGGAAATACAGTGTCTTTTGACATGGTGGCTCAGTAGCTAAGACACTGAGCTTGTGGATCAGAAAGATCAGCAGTTCAGCGGTTCGAATCCCTAGTGCGAGGTGACGGAGTGAGCTCCCATTACTTGTCCCAGTTTCTGCCAACCTAGCAGTTTGAAAGCATTTATATTATTTTCATGTTTTATTTGTTTTATTTATATTACTGTCCATTTCCATCAAACAGTGTGAGCTGGGTAGAGTTATTTGAAAAGTCATAATCCACATATTTGTGATTATATTTGTCACAGTAATGTTAATAATATAACTATATATTAATATAATTACAATAATATATAACATCTTCATCATCAAATTCTCTCCACATTAACATTTCCTCTTTTTATATCTCCTTTCTATGGTCTAACCATTGATAAAATACATCCCACATTAAAAAAATATATTCAGGTTCTTCTTTATCCTTAATCATAAGTGTTAGTCTGTCCATTTCTGCCCATTCTAGTATTTTCTTAATTACATTATCATCTGACGGAATCTCATTGTTTTTCCACTGTTGTGCAAGTACAATTCTGTATTTATATTATTAAATTTACATTTAAAAAGTTTTATATTATTAAAAGAAGGATTAATAATTAATTTTAAAGCCAGAACTCGCACTGTTTTTCTTCTTCTTCTTCTTGAAATATCTGTGGCTAAAGTTAAAGGTGTTTTGATCCGGATTCCAAATCCAGGTCTCTTTCCTAGGAATTCAATTTATTGATTTCAGTGTAACGTCTTGCTGAGGTACCAACAACTGCAAGTAACTTACATTTTATTATGGTCTCATGAATCATTTTCAAAGAGAAGGGTTTGTCCTCTTCGTTATTTGAGTCTCATCGGTAGGGAAATGTCAGGTACAATGATGGAGAATAACTTAAGATAAACAGTCCTCTGATAAATATTTTCCATGGTGGAATTTACTAGATGATGGATGAAGTTGGATCCCAGCCTTTAATCCTTGTTTATTACTTTAATCTTTGAAAAGGAGTATTCTTCGTTGAATTCTACTTCTAACAATGAATACAGTGGCTATGGATACAACAGATATATCAATGGATGATGGAAGAGAGAATTAATATATGTATGACCACCGAGGAATTTATAATAAAAGATCTCTATAAAAATGTCCATCATAAAAATACTAATAATAGTAAAGATATGTAATATAGAACCCAAGTAATTACATATATGGCTCTGTGTGTGTGTGTGTGTGTGTGTGTGTGTGTGTGTGTGTTCCAACATAACTCTGGAACGTTTCAAGCAATTTTAACCAAACTTGGTACACACATGACTTACTCTCTGGAAACAAATACTGTGGGGGGTATGTGACAACAGCTCCACAGTACTCCACAAGGGGGCTCCCTCCCTGGTTATGGGGAAAAATCCAACATTAGATATTACCTTTGGTCTGGACATCCCCCCCCCCCTCTATAAATAAATACCTGGGCAATGCCAGGTTATCAGCTAGTCAATAATAAAATAATACTACATAATAAAATATAATAAAATAATGTGAAAAATATCATCCACTAGAATATTAAGGAAGGAAAATAAAATATTGTATAATCACCAAAATGTATTTGGTTGCAATAAAGGATTACAGACCAGAGTACAATATTTAATAAACCACACTGATCCTTTCCTAGAAGATTTGAAAATATAGCAACTCAACATCAATATTAGACTCTCACTTACAATAAACTTTTGATCACATGATGAAATATGTCTTGGTTGGTTTTAACAATTGTGCAGAAACAGTCAAACGTCCTTGTCATGTAAGTTTCTGGAGGCTGCATTAATTGTATAGTAGACTAGGTGATAACCAGGTGTTGCCCAGGTATTTATTTATAGCAGGAAAATGTCTGGACCAATTTCTAATGTTGGATTTTCCCTCTTACAAGAGGGAGTTGAGGTAATATAACAGTTGCTGGAGATTGGGTCAGTTCCTTCTGCTAAATAAAACTGTTGATAGAATGATGTCCTCAGTCTTTTTGCTCCCAAATTTAACTATGAATAAGTTGCTAAAACAGTCTTAGAAGAGACTAATTGGGAATGAGGAAATAAACTTTTGTTAAATAATCTGAAGAACCCAACTCAAATCCAATGGTGGACCCAATCATGTTTTAAGACGCTGTATTTAGAAAAGGGACGGGTGGCTCAGTGGCTAAGATGATGAGCCTCTTGATCAGAAAGGTCGGCAGTTCGGTGGTTCGAATCCCTAGCACCGTGTAACAGAATAAGCTCCCATTACTAGTCCCAGCTACTGCCAACCTAGCAGTTCGAAAGCATGTAAAAATGCAAGTAGAAAAATAGGAACCACCAAACAAGTAACAGCGTTCTGTGCGCCTTTGGCATTTAGTCATGCTGTCCACATGACCACGGAGACGTCTTCGGACAGTGCTGGCTCTTCGGCTCTGAAACGGAGATGAACACTGCCCCCTAGAGTCTGGAATGACTACCACATATGTGCGAGGGAAACCTTTATCTTATTTAGAAAATCAATAACAGCATACACTAGTATCACCTTGATCTGTTCTTGCTGTAGGAACTAGTGCAGGAATATGATACAAATGTTATTAATAGGCAGACAAAAGAAAACTTTTGAATAATCCTTTAGAGCCAGAAGAAATTCACTTTATATGCAAGTTTCTGTGTGGATAAGACACAATCCCTGCTCATTTGAAAGCTCACCTTAATGTTTGTGGGTTTTTTTTAACTGATTTGATGAGATTCAATTTCTACACATTTGTACTTTATGGAATGTAATAAAATTATGAACTTTGGTTTCCTCAAGGTAAAGAAATAGTTTCACCACTAAATTGAATTGGATTACCTGATGTTCAGTTCAGGCTGTCATTGGATTGTTACTGTATCCCATGATGTGACATTTTCCTGCCTAAACTTTGGCAAAGAGGAAATTTCTGTAGCCAAACAGTGAGTCTTGCACTAGAAGCAAAGGATTTGACCTCATAGACGACCTTCACTCTGTCAAGGACCTAGGAGTACTCATCTCAAACAATCTCAGCCCCAAAGCTCACTGTAACAGCATTGCCAAAAGGCATTAAAAGTTGTTAACCTAGGACTTCCGGTTCCGGCGGCTGACGGCGACGGGCAAGCTTTGCTCGCCCCGCGGTTTCCCGGTGGGCTCCCCACTCCTTGGGGGGCACAGGACGCCCCATAGAGGCTCCTGCCGGAGGAGCAGCACCGCGGGGGATCCCCTGGATCAGCGGCGGCCGGGGGGACCCCCGCCTCACTCTAGGCATCGGGGAGCATGATGGGGGACGCTCCGGCGTCTTCGCTGCGAGGCTGACGGAAAGAAAAAGACGAGCTGAAGGACGCGGCTGCAGTGCGGTGAGGCGACAACTCCCTCCTATCCCTTTCATCAACTTAGAAAAATTACCAGCAGTTTAAACTTGAATTTCGGCTTGGCTGGAGAAGCACGACTAGAGGGAGGGGGATTTTCCCCCCCTCGGACTGGCGGCTAGAAACAATTCTGCTCTCAGCCCTAAGGGAAGGAGGAGGGGGGAGAGCCAACTAAGGATGCCACGCTCCTAATAATGGTGAATTTTCTGAACTTAAAGCTACAATGGAAGGATGATCTGAAAAGTTATTGGGAACTTTGAAAACTTTATTATGCCTCTAAACCCGAAGCTGGCAGGGCAAGATGGCACACTTCCGTTGTCTTTATGAGCTTTGAAATTTGACTCCACCTTTGAAACTTCAGGCTTCCGGTCTTTGTCTCCGTGCTACTCAGACAAATCTCTTGTTGATTGCTACCCTTTGATCTCCCTGGAGTGGAAAACTTTACTCTGCTGCCAGGCTGATTAGAAAAATCCTATTCTGCCTGGACCTTCTGTCTCCTGGACTCTCTTGGCTGTTTCACCTTTCTGACTGATCACTCCCTGTACTGACTGATTCTCTTATTCTACAAACAATGCCTCCTAAAAAACCACCTCCTGGAAAGCCTGGCTTTGCTGCCTCTGCCTCGACATCTGCAACGTCTAGTCCCAGTACACAATCAACAATAACAGCTTTAATGCAACCTAAATCTACAGAGACTGACTTTCAACAAATGTTTCAACAACTTTTACAGGGACAAGAGGAAATCAAAAAACAACTGAAAGAGATGAAAGAAGAAATCAAAGAGAACCAGGCCCAAATTAATAAAAATTCACAGAGACTGGATCTTTTGGAGGGTGGGACGGCTGAGATGAGGGAGGGGATGGAGGTGATGCAGAAGGGAAACAAAGATCTTGATACCCAGCAGATGAAAACAGAATTTGAGAGAATGTCCTTTTATCTTAGATTTCAAAATGTGGTGGAAGCAGATGATGAAGACATAAGGGACATTATGACAAGTATTTTGGCTGAATACATTCACAGAGAGAAACAACAGATGGGATGGGAAATAGACCTGGTCTACAGAGTTAACTCAGCGTATGCTAGAACACATAATGTACCCAGGGAGGTACATATTAAATTTCTCAGAAAAAGTACAAGAGATGAGATTCTGAGTGCACAAAGGGGGCAAGAATTGAAATATCAGGACAGGCATATAACCATTCTAAAACAGATCTCCAAGAAAGTAAGGGAAAAAAGAAAAAGTTACTCGCAGTTAGCGAAGAAACTATACCAGAAGGGGTGTGGTTTAGATGGCAGATGCCTGAAGGTATGTTAGTATTCTGGGAGGACACAAGAGTTAGAATTAATACACCCATAGAGGCACAGGCCTTTATGGACAAAAACAAAACACTCTTAGAAAAACCAGATGACCCTACACCAGATACACAGGACACGGGAGGGGCCAGAGCTCTGCCAGCGGGGGGAGATGGGGCGACATTGAGAAAACTCAGATCACAAATATGAACAAGAAAACTTACTTGACATAAGTTGACCGAATTTATTAATTGAATTTACATGCTGATTATATGTAACTATTTAATAAGGATTTTTTTTACCAATGTATACCTTGAATATGGAGGGAGGGGACACCTACCGCACATTGCAACCGTCAAAATTTGTATCTACCCACTCCTTTTTCCTTGTAAATTTTTTTAAAAAACCAATAAAACGTTGTTTTAAAAAAAAAGAGTTGTTAACCTAATTTTGCAGAGCTTCTTCACAGGTAACAGTGTACTGCAAACTAGGGCATACAAAACCTTTGCCAGACCAATTCTCGAATACAGCTCGTCTGCCTGGAATCCACAATGTATATTTTAATACATTAATACAATTGAAGGAGTCCAGAGGTATTTCACGAGAAGAGTCCTCCACTTCTTTGCTCACAACAGAATCCCTTATGCCACCAGGCTCGAAATTTTGGGCTTGGAAAACCTGGAACTGTGCCACGTATGGTCGAGTGGTGGGTGGGTTTCAAATTTGGCTTGGCAATCATGTGACTGGGTGGGCGTGGCCAACTTGTAAAATGTGGTGAAACTCACTTAACAATGCTCTTGCTTAGCAACCAAAATGTTGGCTCAGGAACTCTGGCATTTGAAGCATGCAAATCTTAAAGCTGTTAAGTTACAAGACCCTTGCACCCCTAACTCTTTAGAAAAAAACCCAGGGGTGTTCAAACTTGACAGCTTTAAGACTTGTGGACTTCAACTCTCAGAATTCCTCCTCTCACTCTTCATCTTGATGATGTGTGAATGGGCGGGGGAAGGGAGCTGGAACCGGTTCTAAATGGCACTCTAGATTTGTGGAACCTCTTCTATAGAAGAGGTTAGAACTGGCAGGAACCCACCCCTGCTACGTTCTGACCTAAGTATAGTACACAAAACTGTCTGCTACAGCATCCTACCTGTCAACGACTACTTCAGCTTCAACCTCAATAATACACGGGGAAACAATAGATACAAACTCAAAGTAAACCGCTCCACACCAAATTGCAGAAAATACGACTTCAGCAACAGAGTGGTCAACGCCTGGAATGCTCTACCTGACTCCGCTGTTACATCCTCAAACCCCCACAGCTTCAACCTCAAACTGTCTACTGTGGACCTCACCCCATTCCTAAGAGGTCTGTAAGGAGGCGTGCATATGCACACCAGCATGACTACTGTCCCTGTCGTACCGTCCCCTTTTATTTTTACTCATTTCCTTTGTTCATGTCCATGTTTATACTTATATCTATTATCTTGCTTGCTATCAGCTGACACAGCAATGGGAGGGAGGGGGCTCATGGTATTTGGGAGGGGAAGCATGCTGGTGGAGACATCTTGAGAGAGGGAATTTTATTCTCACCATCTTCTGCGCATGCTGAGGACTCGTGTTTGGGTTTGGTCAAGGCCAACCGTCTCTGTATACCAGGTGAGTGAGGCCATATGCACCCCATGTGACACCCTTGGGGCTTGGAGATTTGACATTGAGCCAGGGTAACTGGGGGGAGGGATTTGGGTAAACATTTGATATGTACAAGTTTGCCCCTTTTTGCTTCTGATCTTGCTTCACTTTCGCTGTTTTCATTTCATATCCAGTAAAAGTGCATTTTCTCTAAATAAATGGAGTTGGAGGTTTCCTTTCTTGGGTATACACATACAGATTGTAAATCCAAGAAAGGAATTACACATTTGGTGAAATAAAGTGGGGTGTTGTGTTGTAATGTATATCCATTTGTTAGTTTTGATGGAATGGATTACTGCTGCATTTTGGTTCTTCGAAATTCTGTGAACTAGGAGCTCATTGTTTGCAACAAATTCAATGAAATGGTCTTTACCCAGACATTTTGATCTGCAATACAAGGATAATTGTCACAACCTGTTTTACGAGATTGCAGTAAGAATTAGAGCGTTGGTAATATTTTGTAGGTTCAAAGGCCTTTGTCCTGTAAGCATCATTACTGGAGGCGTATAATGAAAAGACTAGTTTTGGATATACAGTAATTTTATATAATTTCCTTAAGTACCTTCTTAAAAAATTCAATCTGGTAACTCTAAGAGGCACATGAGGAAAAAATTGCATGAAGAAGATGTATAAAAGATTTTTAATTAGCCATGTTCATAGTTTACTGACACTAAAACTGTCTGGTGTTAACATTTCCAAGAATTTAATTAACAAGTACAACAAGATTTGCTTAATGCTATAATGTGGAAGTACATGAGTCTGGTAGCTATTTTAATATTGAAATATTAGAATGTCTATATATAGATTAAAAAGTGCAGATTTCTTCCCAACCTATGATATTATGACGGCTTCATTAACATTCAAAAAGTTGATTTGACAGAAAGATATAAATTGCCTTATATTGCTGCTATCATTTTCCTTCCCTTCTCTTACGCTTCTAAAATTACAAACCTAGGAACAATCGTAGAACTTCTGATGGGAATTTTTTTAGTGAATTTCAATGGCATGTGTTCTTATTTGGGGAAATAAGGTGAAAAAATGACAAAAAGTTGTGATGCCTAGGAAGATTCAAGTGGACTTTTTTGGTTTTTGTTTTTCCTTGAAAATGTTTCACTTCTCATTCAAGAAGCTTCTTCATTTCAACCACTAGAGCAGAAGACTGTTCTGACCCAGGCATTTTTAGAAAGCAAGAAATAAAGTCTTGGTCCCAACAAAACCTCTTTTATTTACATGACTGTGAATTCCTTTCAGTCACAGTCAGCAAGGCTTTAGCAAATAGTCTTTCAGAGGAAGGTTTATCCACACGCACCTTATCTCATTTGGAGCGCTGCCAGATAACTAGTTTCCAATCACAGGGCAAAGCAAAACCTGACACAGAGTCTCTTATAATCACAAACAGTACTTTCCACTCTTGACACGATCAAATGAATGAATTGTTTCCTGCAAAAGCCCACTCCCCATTTGTTCCTCTATTGTTTCCTATGGGAGGGGCCAATCACCTCCAAGGTGTGCCTTTACTCTAAGTCCACCCTGCTTTCTTAGTCGTTCTTGTCTTTTGGCAGCTCTGTGCATGCGCACACTGGGAACAGGCTCTACCTGTTCCTCTGCCTTGCCGCTGTCTAACTCCCTCTCTGATTCTGATGCAGAGCCCTCGTCTCAGCTTTCCTTAACCCCCAGGACTGGCCCATGTTCCTCCCCAACTTCCCCAATGTCCACCTTTGCTGCCAGCTTTACTGGCCACCGGTGGGCCACAACAAAGACAAGCCAACCAAAAGGAGGACTAAAAAAACTTCCCAACCCCAAAACATCCCACTCACCCTACATTTAATGAACAAGGAAATACCTAACCACAAAGTCATCCAGAATTTGAACAAACCCCATAAGGGAGGTAACAACTCAATACATACATAACTACTTCAGACTATATCCCTTTAAAGCAATACTCATGCAATAACTACATAGCAGAGTGATAGCTAAAATGTTGTGTCCCTTTGCTGTCATCCAATTGCTCTCTGAATCTTTTGTAGCTCAGATATGGAAGACATATGGACCGGGTATACATTCTAGCCATTGTACTATCCACTGGAGGATGAAGGCTGCTTCTGCATGGTTCCAACAAATATGGTGTTGAGTTTTCTTTTGTCAATTGGGCCCACAATGCTTGCTATCATCCATATTGTTTTAGGATTCTTCTGTGGATGCTTTTTATCACGTGGAATCCACTCTTTGACTGCCTTAGTCCACTTGCCGACCGTTCTTGCTATATAAACAGCCCATTTCCATTTCAATTCTTTTACAAATCCCTCAGAATCCAAACCAACAGCTAACCAGAGACAGCACCGCCCTCAACCAACCTGTGCAAGTGCCTCCCCAACCAGCGCTTCACTTCCTAATGACCCTTCCCATCACAAGGCTCCTTCTGATGATTCACACCTGACCCATCACAAGACCTATTACAATACTCTCGCTTGACACATCCACACCTGAGCAATCACAAGACCTACTGACCACATGAAGCCCTTATAAACAGAAGAACATTGCTACTGACACATCTGCTAAATTCTGCTGAAGATGTTACCTAGCCTGCTAACAACACATTTGGAAACCAATCCACAAGATTGGAGAATGAACCTTAACCCTCATATAAAGTAGAGTAGCGTAAGAATAGAATAGAATATAGAGTAGAGTACAGTAGAATGGAATAGAATAGAACAGAATAGAATAGAATATAGAGTAGAGTAGAATCTTCTTCTTCCTCCATCTCCTCCTCCTTGTCCTCCTCTTCCTCCTCCTTTAGGGCAACACTCGGCTACTGCAGGCAAAACAAGCTGGTCCTTAACTTTGATAAATCAATTTTTTTAGTTTTTTGCTAAAAGACCAAGCCAATACTCCTGGAAAATAGAAATACATAGTTTGGAACAGATTAGAACATTTAGATACCTTGGGGTGGTTTTCCACTCGCAAGGGACATGGAAGGCACACCTGGATCACACATTACAAGTAGCCAATAGGTCCTCAAATGCAATTAAACATTTCTTTTATACAGGTGGAGGTCAGTTAGTACCTGCTGCCTTAAAACCTTTTGAGGCCAAAACATTGGCACAAATTCTATATGGGGCAAAAACAGGAATCCTTGCAAAGAAAGACTTGCTAGAAAACATACAAACCAAATTCCTGCGAGCCATCTTAGCTGCACCCAATGGAACTCCAAATGCCCAGTTAAGAATTGAGACAGGCATGCCTCAAATTCAGGTAAGAGCCTGGAAGATGATGATCATTCGTTGGCTTAAAATGCATTTCTTTCCAGAGGGACTGTCCCCACTAGTGTTGACTGACAATTTCCCCTACCCCTGGAAACAGGCAATTGATCACAAACTGGGCTCTTATGGGCTCTCATCGTTATTCTTAATGACCCTAGGCCAGTGATGGCGAACCTATGGCATGTGTGCCACAGGTGGCACACGGAGCCATTTGTCAGGGCACGCGAGGCACTGCCCTGTCAGCTGGCCAGTGTGCATGCGCGCGCTGGCCAGCTTAGTTCACCCTTTTTTAAAGCCATTTCCCCCCCCCCCGGCTCCAAAGGCAAAAAGAGCCCCCCCGCCCGACCCCCCCAGAGGCCCTCCGGAGGCTTCATGAGCTTCCCTGAAGCCTCTGGAGTGCAAAAAACCCGCCCTACGGGCAAACCGGAAGTTCTGGAACGCACTTCCGGTTTGCTCAGAAGGTCGTTTTGAGTGCTCCAAAGGCTTCAGGGAAGCTTCTTGACGGTCCCTGAAGCCTTCGGAACGCTTAAACTGACCCTCCGAGCAAACCGGAAGTGACTTCCATTTGCTCGGAGGGTCGTTTTGAGCACTCCGAAGGCTTCAGGGAAGCCTCTTGATGGTCTCTGAAGCCTTCGGAGCGCTTAAAACAACCCTCCGAGCAAACTGGAAGTGACTTCTGGTTTGCTTGGAGGGTCATTTTGACTGCTTCGGAGGCTTCAGGGAAGCCTCTTGGCGGTCCCTGAAGCCTTCAGAGGGCTTCCTGGGGGTCTGGGGAGGTTGTTTTCACCCTCCCCATGCTCCTATAAAGCCTCTGGAGCCTGGGGACGGCAAAAAAAGCATGCAAAAATGGGGGAGTCGCATCTGTAGTGCGTGCATGCACACTGGGGGGGCACACATTGCATTATGGGGGCGGCACGCCTGCATACGACCCCCCTGCGCTCCCCCCACTTATGGCACGCGAACCAAAAAAGGTTCGTTATCGCTGCCCTAGGCTTTGATCAAGCAAAGCAAGTAGTAATTAATAGAATGAAGGACATGGAATTCCAAGAAGAACTAAATAGGTTGCCTCTCCACAGTAGGGACAGAATCAAACAGGGTGTGTGGGGATCGACAAGATATCTAAATGGCCTGATCTTCCCAAAACAAAGAATAGCTTTCTTCAGAGCCAGATTTAACATTCTTCCTTCAGCACTCCTCCAGGGCAGGTATAAGAGAACACCTATAGCAGAACGGGTTTGTATATGTGGTGAAGGAGAAGTGGAAGATAATTCACATGTTCTATTACACTGCGAGCTATACAGAGCTTGTAGGTCTGTGTATATTCTCCCCTTATTAGACAGATTGCCAGGGAGGGCAGACAATTTTTATCTAGGCTTTCTCCTCCAGGGCACTAACTCGGTTACCATGCATGCAGTGGCAAAGTTCTGTGCTGCTGCAATGTCCATAAGAAAAAAATTGGCTACAGAAGCATAGTTGTCATCTTGTACCAATTATCTGGACTAACAATCTCTGGACCATTGTATTTACTCCTATACTTAACAGTGCTGCACCCAGGTAAACCAGGGAGTGACCCAAACAATCTGAGGACATGTATGTTATTTTCCACTTTTAATGTCAATACTTTTTAATTATATCTTAATGTCAGTACTTAACATATTGTAAAAACTAACGTGTATTGATGGTCTTTGACCATAATAAAGATTTACTACTTACTACTCTTCCTCCTCCTCTTCTTCTAACTCCTCTTCCCCCTCTTCCTTCTCTTCCTCCTCTTTTTCTTCCTCTTTTTTCAGTTCAGCTGTCGAGAGAAATACAAAGAGAGCTAAAAACCTGAAGGACAATGTCCCAAAACCAGCCAGAGAAATGAAAACTAAGTGAATGTATACATGACATTCTGAAGGACTCAAGCTCAATAGTGAACCTTTCCCTTGGACTTGTTTTGATTTCCTTGGAGATACTGGTAACTCTTGGGAGTTAACCAAACTTTTATCTTCTAAGAGTCAGGCAGCAAAGAGAGCCACTTCAAGTTGAACAACCTGCTTATCTTTACCAAGAAAATGTAGTCCACTCATTTCCCACAGGCTACATTTCGGGCAAGGGATGAAGTCTTGTGCTCAAAGATGATGACAACTATTTGTCCTAGTTTCCTTTTGTTTGCATCCTTTTCTTTCAGGAGGCATTTTTTCTCTTGCTCTACTTTTCACCAGCTTTCTGTTTCTAACACCTAGACTATTCAGAATGTTGGAAACAAGGAAACATCTTCTGTGGCAGATGTTTGCTGACAGGCAGCAGATAAATTCTGCATTTGGCATATGTCTAATTAACACACTCTCCTCCTTCTGAAGTTAAAACATGTTTTCCTTTTTTATTTATATTTCTTTAGTGCATATATTTTTTATTTCGCCTTGCCTCTGTTTCATCATGCAGAGGAAAAGCCCCTTGGAATTTTTACCAGTAGCACAGGGAAGACAGCCCAACTTGCAGGAAACAAATAAAGAACAAAAAAAAGAGTTTAATTATATTGATTATGTGCTTAAGGGCCAGCCAAAAATGTATATGAAGACAGTCATATTTGTAATTCTTATATATCCAATTGAAAGGAATAGCTGGTTGCTAGAAGTAATTGACTGATGCTTGTAACAAAAAGGTTGCCCCCGATTGTTTATAATTTATAGCAAAATAAATATAAAATTGACTGCTGCCAATTTAGTGTTAACTATAATACTGGAACATTGGCCCAAGACACAATAGGATAGAATAGAATAGAATAGAATAGAATAGAATAGAATAGAATAGAATAGAATAAGGAATGGAATGGAATGGAATAAGGAATAGAATAGAATAAGGAATGGAATAACGAATGGAATAAGGAATGGAATGGAATAAGGAATAGAATAGAATAGAACAGAATAGAATAGAATAGAATAGAATAAGGAATGGAATAAGGAATGGAATAAGGAATGGAATAAGGAATGGAATGGAATGGAATAGAATAGAATAGAATAGAATAGAATAGAATAGAATAGAATAGAATAGAATAGAATTATTTATTGGCCAAGTGTGATTGGACACACAAGGAATTTGTCTTTGGTGCATATGTTTAACTTCTAAGGAATTTAAAAAAAAAACATGTCTCCTCTCCCCCCCCCCCCAGTTAGAAAATCAGTAGTGGGCAAAATGGAATACAGGTTAAGAGTTTTAATGAATAGTCTTGAACCTGCTCTCTGGTCAATTAACAATTATATGTTTTCAAGGAGAGTTCTTAATGCATTTGATGTTTTCATATATTAAATAGCCTCCTATATTGTTTTTTTTTTTCAGATTTACTAATATTATACTACAATAGGAACCGGATATCCAACGTAACCCTTTATGTATTAAAAAAAAACCATCCTGGCAAGGGTTGGATTGCTCCCGGCACTAATGCTGGTTTGGCGTGCAAAAAGCTTTTGCATGTGACCATGCACACACGCAAGCCCATGCATGCAAGCCCCCCATACATGCACACGTGTCTCCCACATGCACAGCAGAGATCCAAAAATCAGCGGGCCGGTGGAAGGCACATGCACATGCATGATGGAGTTGAGCTGGATGACAGCTCGTGTGCCCGCAGAGAGGTCTCCATGTGCCACCTGTGGCATCCGTGACATAGGTTTGCCATCATGGTCCTAGTCTATAGGTCACATCATCACACCAATTTGTTTATCTCAGAGCCGGTTGTATATGAAATAGAGGATACATGATAAAAGCATCATCCAATTCCCTAAGGGATTGCAGGAAGGTCTTCTCTCATGGGCTGGAAGCTATGAGTGAACAGAGAGGTTATCTTAGTAAGGCTGCATGGCACTGGGTATTCGGATATTGAGTCCGGAGATTATACCACCTTCACTTTGGCTGGGAATGCAATTCAGTGTTCTGAACAAATACACAATTTGGGGTTTTCTTAGACTTATAGTTCCTGCTAACCCAGCAAATGGCAATTCTGGTCATGAAGTTTCACAAAATCAACATCTATCTGTCTGTCTGTCTGCCTGCCTGCCTGCCTGCCTGCCCGCCTGCCCACCTCTCTTTCTCTCTGATCATTTATTAACTGTCTGCCTGCCTGTCTGCCTATCTGTCTGTCTGTCTGTCTGTCTGTCTGCCCGTCTGCCCGTCTGCCCGCCTGCCTGCCCGTCTGTCCATCCGTCCATCTATCCATCCATGTATCATTATCATTGATCATCTCTCTCTGTCTCTCTGCCCCTCTCTCTGTCTCTATCTCTGCCTCTCTCTCTGTCTCTCTCATACACATTGTCATCATCTATCTATGTTGTTTTAAAACTGACCATCTACATCACAGAGGGACTTAGGTGGTGTACAATACATCTTATGCGCCCGTTGGACCATAGGAGTACCTACCAACAGTAGCTCATGCTTTGACCACTTCATGTGTGGGCTATTTCAATGTGCCCTACAAGAGGCTGTCTTTAAAGACTATGTGGAAGATGGGGCTTTTTCCAGAACATGGTGGGAATGCTAATATGATATCTATTGTTTATGTTCCCAGTAAGCTTTCAAGTGTAATGTTCTACATGGCATAGAGATTCACTATTGGATGGATCCCCAGTCTTTTATGATTTTTGCCTGGCCTGCATGCTTAATTTATTTCATCATTTTTACAACTAACTCTACAGGCTAGAGAGATATCCAATACACCTTCCACCTCCTATTTTTACCACCACAAAAACCCTGTGAGGGGCCTAAGCTCAACCAGCTCTCCAGCTCCAGAACCTGGAGAGAGGAATTCTGTGGCCTGTGACCTGTTTTATTTATAGTTTCATTTATTGGACCTACAGTAGGTCAGCTCGGAATGGACAGCTGCTTTGGTCTAATGCAGTGATGGCTAACCTTATTGTCCTCACATGCCAAAATCATGTGCATGCACGCAACAGTGCATGTGCATGCCCACAATGAAATGTGCATCTCCCACATGTGCAGCAGAGACTTGCAAATCAGCTGGCCGGTGGAAGGAGCTAAGCTGAACAGGGTGACGGCTCATGTGCCCCCACAGAGGCTTCCACATGCCACCTGTGGCACACATGCCATAGGTTCACCATCACTAGTGGTCAAGGCACCAGGCTGGAAACCAGGAGACTGTGAGTTCTAGTCCCTTCTTAGCCACAAAGCTGAAAACTGCACTCCACCTAAGCCAGTCAATTTCCCAATTTCCTTGCAAATGCAAGAAACAAATCAGTTTCCTATTGAGTGTTTACCCTTATTCAAGGGCTGAACAGGACTAAGTAAGCCTGTTATATTTCTTTCCCCTTAATATTTCAGTGTGCTCACCCACTAGTACTTGGGCAAAAGGAACTAATCAGGATTGCATTAAAAGATAAGGACAACATACCTCAAAGGAACATCTGTAGAAACCTATTGAGATGAAAGGGGAAGAACAGAAGGAGACAAAGGTCCCCTTCAGCTTAAATGAGAACTTTGTTTAAAGCCCTCTTTGGCACAACCGTATCCCAGGAATGGCCCCTATTATAAATAAGTGAATATGCATCCTTGGACTTTGCAAGAAATGATTTCCCTGCTTGTACTTTGCAAAACACGCCTAACATCCAGTGCTTATCCAGTTCTCAGGGCAGCTGCTAAAGAAACCACCTTCAAACTTCTGTATTGGCTAAAAACTGCATTCTGACTAATGGGGGCGAGGTCCTCTACTGCTTTAATTCTACTTGCATTGCCTAAGGGGATTCAGATGTTGCTGCGAATTGGATGTTTTCACTTCTACCTAGTAAAAGGTTCCTTTTGAAATACTTCGTTTCAAGAGTCTTCACTTTCTTAAGCAGAAAGAGAGGCACTCCTTGCACATGCCTTGAAGATGTTGGGTGAAGAAGAAAAAAGGGAAGAAATGCTGAGATTGCCCTGGTTTTATGCCTTCACGGGGCTTTTGAACCTGAGCTTGCATTCTGATTGGTTGTCAGACTTTCATGGGGCCACGAAGGAGCAACTCTGTAGGCTGTCCTGAGTCCCAAGCTTGGTTGAGACATTTAGTCATTAAAGTGAACCATCCCATATGGCCATCATAAACATCATCCCCAAAATGTGAGGGGATCTCAAGGTGCTTTGCCCCCAGGAAACCAGTTGTAAAATCTCAGTTGTCACAGGCACTGCTAATAAATCGACTCCAAGGTCCCCCTCCTCCCAATTGAATGGCAATATCACTTTTAGGGATCTGACAGCATGTGATCCTGTCTACCGTTCAAACCATCTTTCCAAGCAGCCACCGTGTTTCCAGTGTTTTTCTCCCCACTTGGAACTGAACCCAGATGGGCATTTCTTCCAACACTAGGAATAATAATAACATCCAATATTTTTAAGCTACTAACTTCAGTGAAGCTAAATCTCTCTAGCCTCTGCCTCTCTTTCTCTTGAATTAAAGTATTCTTTCCTTTTACAACATTCCAAATGTACAGTGCATGCTAACATGTCTTTAAGCAAATCAACTTTTTCCCCCTCTGCTGATAATTCACAATTAAATTCTTGTTGCATAGAGAGAGCATCATGTTGCAGTTCTCTTTTCCCTTTCTTCCTTCTGGGCTGAAACTCCAAAGTGCTGCTCCTACTTCTTTTTGTTGGTTCCTCAAAGATGATTCTCCTCCACCCAATTCACTGGATGACCATCTCAACTAATCCTAATGTCAACTCGCAAAGCATCCCTGGCCTGCTCTCAGGTTGCCATAGGCAAGGGGGAATGGGGAACTGATGAAGCAGTATGGTAGCCACAAACAGAAGCACATTCTAGGCATATCTTTCTCAAGGCTGTCTCCCAGGTTACCCATAGCAGCCTGAGGGGAGTGATCTCTACAGCCCACAAAAATGCTCTGTTGGAGAATGGGGAGAATGGGGAAACAGGCTCATAATTTGGCCATAAATTGTGTGGGGTTAGAGTGGGCTTCACTTGTGTACGTGCCGATATGTTGCTCCTAATAAATAACTGGATTTCTTTTGAAACTTGGCTGGAGGTTCATGATTTAATTAGGGCATCTGTCAAAACCCTGACAGCTAATTTTGTTCGAACTGGGAGGTGTAGTTAGATTGAATTACAATTTATTTAATAAAGGTAAATTCTTAAGCTCTAGTTTCAAACTAGTTGCTGGGACATAATCAAGTGACATAATTTTCTGTCCTTATGTCCCCTCCGTCCAGTAATGAATGCCGACACAGGCATAGCTGGATGCCACACTTTAATAACAGGACTACAATCTTGGTGGCTGAAAGCCCAAACATTAACTCACAGATTTAAACCTTGGCAGCAACCCAGACTCCAACAGATACAGATAACAGCTTCTCCAGCATGTTACAAAAAGGAATCCAAAACAGTTCAGGCCAGACGTACTGCAGATTACTTTAAATGGCTGTATCCTGCAAGAATTCTCCTCCCAAAATCTCTGTTTATATAAGCTTTTGGGAGGGGCCACGCCCCAACCACCTGAGCTTCATTATCTTTTATGAGCTTGTTTCCGGAGCAGCTGTTGCCTTCGTTTCTCTGCCCATCTTAATCAGGCATCAGAGACAAACTCCCTCCAGTCTTCCCCACTGCTCCATGCCTCAGGCGCCTCCTGGTGGCCAACCAGCCTCTCTGGTCCCTGTTCTACATCTGAACCCTGCCCAGGGTCCTCCACCTCCTCCATAGCCGACTCATAGGGGTCATCGCTATCTGAGTCGCTCAGCAGCTGCAAAGGATTCTGCTGGGTCACAACAACTTTCCCACTTTTTCTTTAAAGGTTAACAATTCCTTTTATACCAGTAGAAGAGAATTTGTAGCTCAGGTTTGAACTGTAGGATCCTTGGTGCTCTCTGAGCTTAGTTGGTTTCTTGCAGATGTTTCATTACCCAACTAGACAACATTATCAATCTCAGAAAGGAGTGGTTTTGTTCCTTTCATGTACTAGTGATTTGCCCTGTCCATGTTAATGGACCATTCATGATGGGCTGATGTTTACTGGGTTTTACTTTTTGCTTGTCTGAGTTCATTGTTCCTTGACTGGTGCATTGTTGACTTCTTGATGGTTGGTCCAGTATTAATCATGGTAATTGTTTATCTGGTCTTTATTGTTGGAAAAGAGGTATTTTGGGGTCATTTTGTTTCCTTTTTGGTTTTTTAATTGTTTCTTTTGAATGGTACATAAATCTCATTCATCTCTATGTGTCTGTTGATGGCTGATTTCTCTGAATCCAGGAATTCTCTAGCACTTTTGCAGTTGTCTTGGTCTAAGGTGCTGACAGTTTTCCATTTAAAAATATCATTATGTTTGTGCATGTGTTGTGAAAATTATCACATATAGACAAAACAGAAGAAAACATGCTTTGCTCGGACACAAGTGACCTTACTTTAGCTTTGGGTCTTTTCAATCGTACTAACCTATAGTGTAAGATTACGTCTGAATGAGGGTTATGCAATGATTATAAGGCATGCCCAGAATTGATTATTTGCAATTAACTTTTTCAGCAACTCTTGAGTGAAAGGTTTCTATTACTTCAGGTGAAATCAAATTGAAAGCTCGATAAAATACATCTGTCACCTACTGAAATTATTTTCTTTCAATGCCTCATCATTTGATAAAATATATAACAATTTTATCAGCTCTTTTGCCCCTGAGAATGAATGAAGGCTTCATTTAATTCTTCATGATGGAGAAAGATGGGAGGGGGGGGGGAGAATAATGTTTCTTTTTTTTTCTCATCATACAGCTCATTGGAAGACATTAGTTAGCTGAATTGCATATTCTTTAATGAACTCGAAGAAATGCAAAAGTTTGAAAAATGTTCATTACCATTTGCATACTTGAGTAAAATGGGGAAAATACCCAAGATGGGTGAGATAGATGAGCTAGAAGGGGGAAAAATATTTTCTGAAAATGAAATTGGAGCAGGAGGTGGAAGGGGGAGAAAAGGAGAAAGTGGAGGAGGAGGAAGTGGAAGAGAAAGAGGAGGAAGGGGAGGAGGATAAGAGGGAGGAGAGGGAAGAAGAGAAGGTGGAGGTGGAGGAGAAAAAGAAGAAGGAGAAGGAGGAGGGGAGGAGGAGAATGGGAAGGTGAAGATGGAGATGGAGTTGAAGAAGAAGGAGGAGGAGGAGGAGGAGGAGGAGGAGGAGGAGGAGGAGGAGGAGGAGGAGGAGGAGGAGGAGGAGGAGGAGAGGAGGGGGAAGAAAAGGTGGAGGTGGAGGGGGAGGTAGAGGGGGAGGAAGAGGAAGTGGAGGAAGAGGTGGAGATAGAGAAGAAGAAGGAGGAGGAGAAGAAGAGGAGGAGGGGGAGGTAGAAGTGGAGATGGAGAAGAAGAAGGAGAAGGAAGAGGAGGAGGAAGAAGAAGAGGAGGAGGAGAAGAGGGAAGAGGTGGAGGTGGTGGTAGAGGAGGGGGAGTGGAGGAGGAGGAGGAGGAAGAAGTGGAGGTGGAGATGGAGATGGAGAAGAAGGAAGTGGAGATGGAGATGGAGAAGGAGGAGGAGGAGGAGGAGGAGGAGGAGAGGAGGAGGAGGAGAAGAGGAGAAGGAGAGGAAGCCCAGAAGCTTTTTTTAATTTCTAGACTGTAGAATTACAAAAAGACCAGTGTTGCCAAGAACAAATGAACTGTCTGACTGCTTCAGCAAACGATAATGAAGTGCAAAAAGAAAAAACAAAACACCTGTTCCTCTTATTTCCTGGCAGAAATGCATATTCCACATTCCCCAGCAAAAATGCTGCTCATTGAAGTCTACAACAAGAAATGGAGAGAGAGAGAGAGAGAGAGAGAGAGAGAGAGAGAGAGAGAGAGAGAGAGAGAGAGAGAGAGAGAGAGAGAGAGAGAGAGAGAGAGAGAGAGAGAGAGAGAGAGAGAGAGAGAGAGAGAGAGAGAGAGAGATATGAGGGGCTAGGAGAGGATCTGTCCGTAACAGGGTAACAATCAATTTGTTCAGCAAAACCTTGAAGGATAGGTGGGCATTTCTGCATGAGTCTTCATAGTTAAGAAGTTTATTTGCCTTGCTTAATAGATTCCAGTATTTGTGAAACACAAGTCTGTTAGGTTCTTTTTTTTTTAATAGTATGTTTTCTGCCTTGAATGGAATCTGGGGGGGAAAGGACAGGATTAAAACATAAAATAAAATAAATGCATAAATATTTCTCATGTTGTTTCTCTTGCAGTCATCATCATCATATTTGGAAGGGAGCATAGAGGTCTTCTGGTCAATCCCCTTCTCAGGCAGGAGACCCTTTACCCGTGATGGCCAACCTATGGCTAACGTGCCAGAGGTGGCATGTAGAGCCCTCTCTATGGGTATGCATGCCATTGCAAGTTGGTCTTTGTGGGTGCTGGAGCACCGCAAACGGCCTGAAAACAGCCTGGAAAAGGGCCCCAAATGGCCAAAACCAGAATGCACACCATGCTGGTCTTTGGGTTTCCAGCACTCTGGCATGCGCCCATGCACATGCATTTTGGTTTGGGCACTTGGTGCCAAAAAAGTTCGCCATCACTGCCCTATGCTATTCCAGACAACTGGATCTCCAATCTCTTCTTAAAAGCCTCCAGAGATGGAGCACCAACTGAAGGCGAATTGTCTAACTAGCTGATTGTTCTCACTGTCAAGAAAAGTATCCTTAGTTTTAGGTTACTTCTCTCTTGGTTAGTTTCTATCCATTGTTTCTTGCCTTGCCTTCAGGCTCTTTGGAAAATAAATTGACCCCCTCATCTACATGGCAGCCCCTCAAATATTGGAGCATTGCTAGCGTGTCTTGCCTAGTCCTTCTTTTCATTGGATTACAGTAGTCATACCCAATTCCTGCAACCCTTCTCCATATGTTTTAGCCTCCAACCCTCTTCTCTGCATTCTTTCCAGAGTCTATATTTTCTTTATACCACGGTAACCAAAACTGGATGCAATGTATCTGGGACACAGATACATTTAAAAAGTTGGGCAAGAAAATATTCTAAGTGTCCATTTAGTTCCTCTGTCATTTAGGAAGACAAAAACCTTGCCTTGCATTCTATCTCTCCTTTTTTTTTTAAATGTTCCTTTTGAATCTCCGTTCCATACTTCAAGAGAAATGTTGCAGCCAGCAAGGACAAACTCAGCTGTGGGAAAGGATAGATTCTTTCTTTTTCCTGATAATAAAACACATTTTCCCTATTGGAAGAGAAGGATAAAAGCCAAACGCCACCTCAAATGATAACCTTGCCGAAATACAGTTTCTCAGCAGCAAAGGAATTATCTTTTCTCTCTCTCTTTCTTTCTCTCTCTCTCCCTCCCCCTCCCTCCCTCTCTCTCTCTCCCCTTTTCCACCCTCCTCTCTCTCTCTCATCTCTCCCCCTCTCTCTCCCTCCCTCCCCTCTCTCTCTGTCTCTCATCTCCCCCTCCCCCTCCCTCCACTCTCTCTCTCTCTCTCTCTCTCTCTGTCTCTCTCTTTGCCTTCATTCTTCTCTAGATATTTTAGTATTATTTGTTTTCCTTTTTAAAAATTCTTTACTCTCTACTTTCTATATTTATCTGTCTCTCTGTTGGTTTCTTTTTTAAGCAATAAAACTTTTATATAATTGTAAAATGATTGTATGGTGTTAATTTTATGCATAGACTGCTAAGGATAAAAATGTTAATCATACTATTTTTTAATCTTCCTCTCTGCCTCTCCTTCTTCCTCTCTCTCCCTCTCCCCCTCTGTCTCTCCCTCTCCCCCTCTATCTCTTCCTCCCCCCCTTGGCCTCTCCCTCTGCTCTCCCTCTCTCTCTCCTTCTGCCCGCCTCCCTCTCCCTCCCTTTTTTTTAACAGCCAGGCAGTGGGTGGGGTTGGGCATCATCTTTGACCCTTCTTTTTATGCAAGGCTCATAAAAGCTTTTTCTTCTAATGACAGCAGGCCTTAAAGAGGACTTCCAAGGGCTCCCTTTAGAAGCGGAAGACTTTACTTGGGATTTCAACATTTGCAGAACAGATTCCTGCTCTTCACCCCACTTGAAACGCTTATGAATCATTCATTCGCCATGCAGTTGGTATTCAAATGTGAGCCTTTTATGTAGTACCGTCCGCACAGGAAAACAGTTGTGGGTAACGCCCTTGTAAAACACCAATTTCTCACTCAGCTTTCATCTCTTCTGCCTTGGTATGCACTTGTCTTCATCCTTTGGCTTCTCATATGTCTGACAGGGAGGAATTGTCAAGTTTTCTTTTTTTTCTTTTAAAAAAGGAAAGCATATTCATATCTCACATTAACTTTTTTTTTTTTGACTTTCAAGATCATATCTCCAGGATGGGCTCAAGATGTCACTTGATCTTGTTTGGCTTGTTTTCTTGCTGCCCAGGGAAATAAATGTTTCTCTTGCCCAGGGAGCTGTTTTGACCGAGGCTTCCCAAGAGCATGAAGCAAACTCCTTGTCCCAACAAAAAACAGTGAAAAAAAATTGACAGTGAATTCTGCTCATTCACATCCGGCAAAGTCTTTCAAGGGAGGATTTCCAGTCACAGACCTTATCTGGCTTGGAGAGCTGCCAGGACAATATCTGCAAAACTTGGCAAGGAGCCTCTGAGAGTCACAAACCAATTAAGCAAACTAATTGTCTCCTGCAAACTCCCCTCCCCTTTCACTGCTCTTTTATTTCCTCTGGGAGGGGCCATTCATCGTCCACCTGTGGCCTTACTTCCAAGTCCACCCCTGTGGTTTAGCTGTTCCCTTCGTCTGGTGACTCTGCACATGCGCACACTGGGAACAGGCTCCAGCTGTTATTCTGCCTCACTGATGTCTGACTGTGAAGGCAGCTGATAACTGGCATATGGCTCTGCCCCCCTCCCTGCCTTCGACATAGAGCCCTCATCAGAGCCTTCCCCAGACTCCAGGACTGGCCCAGGTTCCTCCCCAACCTCCTCACTGTCTGACTCTGCTGCCAGCTGGTGGGCCACAACAGGAGCAATCCAAGGAGAACACTGTAAACTACATTGCATCATCCTTTAGTCTCAATCATCAAATGCGAATGTTAAATATATTTCAACTGTTTTTCTGCTAGTTGTATAGTCACAGGAGTTGGTATTGACAATAAGTAATCTCCAAAACTTTAGAAAGTTCTTCTCCTCCTTTTCCTTCTTCTCCTTCACTCCTCCTCCTCTTTCTCTTTCTCCTTCTCCTCCTTCCCCTCTTTCTCTTCCTTCTCCTTCACTCCTCCTTTTCCACTATATTACTCCTCCTTCTCTTTCTCCTCCTCCTCCTCCTCCTCCTCCAAAGCAAGGAGCCCCCTGTTCCATATTGTTGCTATGAAACCTACATATCTTGAGTAAGTGACCAGAAATGAATATTAGTTCCAGAAGACTTTTTATTTTGCTGCTTACACACAGCATGCTAAATTTTCAACTCTAAGAGAATATGCTTGAAAAACGTGTTTTAAAACCCCTTAAGCTTTGCATGCGCCCTCACCTTTCTTAAGCATAGGCAGGATGTGAGCACATTTTTAAGATTGGTTTTGCTTGTCTATCAATGTAGCTCTATTTTTTTTATTAACACGGGTATCCTAAATGTATTCTGTGACAATAAATACTCTTGAGGCAATCGTGTCCCCAATGCCACCAAATACATTTCATGCAAAGTTCTAAGGTGTAAAATGTGGTGGTAAAATGTACTTTATTATTATGTTTGTCAGAGAGGTGTCACAATGATTTTCTGCTTTAGATAAACCTCAGATATAAAAGAAATTCACAATAGATTTCTTCAACAGCAAAATATAATTCATCGAAGCATGCTATGTCCAGTCACAACCATAATGCATTTAGTTATCCGTTTATTCAGAGGACGGTATTGACTCTCATCGGCCCTGTGGTCTAGAAAAGTTCAAAAAAAGCTATTGGATTGTATATTTGGAAAAGTATTGCATTAAAAAGAATAGGGCATAATGTCCTGGGAATAAACTATCAATTTCAGAATACCTCATAGTTGAAAAGTTTAATGACCAAGAGATCTAAGTCTCAAAATTCATCAACTCTGATAAACCATTTTTCCCCATAAGAATTCAGATTAATTTATACTCACCTGAGCTATTTTAATTTATTTGCACACTCTAAAGCAGAACAAAACACTTTGTGGTGTGTTTATAAACAACAGCTCGGTTGAATTACACTGACCTACATTTGAGTTGATGTTGGGTTCTACGAAGAGGTAATTGTGCCTATTACGCAATAACCTCTGTCCCACAATCAAATATTTCCAGCAAAGAATACCATATAAATTAGTTTTAGTTTCAAATAATACTTTACAAACTAGGAACTGAGCAGTGCCATGCAGTTCCATCAGAAAATTGCTTCCTAAGCAAAGTGTAGCAATTTAATACTTCACAGGTTGATTCCTTCCCTTGGCAATAGTTGTGTTGACTAAAACACCTCTGTGAATTAATTCAAGTAGGACAGAGAAAATTCTGCTTGGTGCCATTGATCTGGAAAGAGATGGAAATTTTTTCTCCCTGCTTTCCATTTCTTAGCATTACTGTGATTTCAATAAGTTTCTGACTCCATATTCCATTTTGTTCATTGCATTCTCATTTTCCCCCACGTGAATTTATGAAAAAAAAAAAAAACCACCAAAACAAAATAAATTAAGGGCACCATTCTATTCATATAAGAGCTAAAATCCAATGGATTTCGGCCAGGAAGATTTAACCGTAGACTTAATTCACTTATTTAAATACATAAAAATATTGTTAAATGCAGCTAGCCTTCAACTTACAGCAGTTTATTTAGTGACCGTTCCAAGTTACAACAGCACTGAGAAAAGTGACTTTTTATATACAGTGGCTTGCCGTGTCAGCATTGGTGAATGATCTTGGTGGTTCCTTGATTAGGCTGTTGTTCAGTGTTAGTTTGTCTGGTGTTAATCCCTGCTTATCTGAGAGTTGATTGCTCATGAGCAATGTTTTGGTTTGTGGTTTCCTTTTCGGTTTTCAAAAGAGACCATGAAAAAGCCAACCAGGGAACAACAACAACAAAAAGTCCAAAACACCTGAACACCCAGATAAACAAACTCCACCAACATTTGCAATTGGAGTTACAGTTCAACTCTGAGATACAAATATATTCTCTCCGATCAAGAGCAGAATCTGGAATCCATGCTTGCCTCTGTTTTCAAACTCTGCTCTGTGCTACTGATTAGCATCGCAGCCTAGATGGGTATAATAAGCCAGCCTGAAGACAGACGAGTCAGGTGTGTCTAGTATCTCTTTCACCCCAGCACCTGCAGCGCATTTGTTTAATCCATTAATAGAGGAACATTTACACTGACTCTAGTGATATTTGTTGACACATTAATAGCACGATTCCAAGGTTGTTGATCGCAGCCCCATAATTGCTTCACAACATCATTAACACATACCTGATCAAGCAGCTGGAAATGACTTGTTTCTTCGGTTTGAGCTAAATCTATGGAGGCTGATATTCTGAGGTGGAATTGTGTGTGTGAGAGAGAGAGAGAGGGAGAGAGAGAAAAGAGAGGGGGAGAAAGAGACAGGGGTGGAGAAAGAAAGAGAGGAAGAGAAAGGGAGAAAGAGAGAGAGGGAGGGAGAAAGAGAGGGAGAAAAAGAGAGAGAGTAAGAAAGAGAGAGGGAGGGAGAAAGAGAAACAGAAAGGGAAAGAGAGAGGGAAAGAAGAGAGGGAGGGAGGATGACAACAAGAGAAAAGGAAGGTCAATAGCAATAGAAATAGAAATAGTACTTAGTACTTCACAGTGCTTTACAGCTCTCTCTAAGCAGTTTACAGGGTTGGCATATTGCCCCCAACAATCTGGGTCCTCATTTTACTGACCTAAGAAGGATGGAAGGCTGAGTCAACCTTGAGCCAGTGAGAGTCGAACTGCTGGCAGCTGGCAGTTAGCAGACGTAGCCTGTAGTACTGCATTCTAATCACTTTGCCCAGTGGTGGGATTCAAATAATTTAACAATTGGTTCTCTGCCCTAATGATTTTTTCCCAACAACCAGTTCACCAAATTGCTCAGAAAGTTAACAACTGATTCCCCCGAAGTGGTGCGAACCGCCTGAATCCCACCACTGAGTGGGCCACCACCCAGTTATTTGTAGAAATAACTCAAGGCAAGAAACATACCCGATACCCATTTCTCCTCCTCCTCCCATTTCCCCCACAAAAACAACACTGGGCTGGGCTGTGAGAAAGGAACTGGCCCAAAGTCAAATGGCTTCCAGGGCTAAGATGGGACTTGAACTCATCATCTCTTCATGATTGGATCTAAGTCACCCAGATGTCTTTCAAGAGTAGGACAGCCCTTGAACTGCTGGTCTCCTGCTTTCTAGCCTCGTGCCTTAAATGCTAGACCTGTGATGGTGAACCTATAGGAGGTGGAGCCATATTTGCTGGCACGCCCGCCATCAGCTTGGGCGTGCATGCGCGCACTGGCCAGCTGATTTTTCAGCCTTCTGGAGAACCAGGGAAAGCCATCTTCACCCACCCCCAAGCTTCAGGAAAACCTCCAGAGCAATTGGAGCAAAATGGTGTGGAAAGCCTCCACACTAATTCAATCCTCCCTGCCCACCTGCACAGGTGCGTGTGATTTCCCTCTCCCCCAATGGATGCACACACGACCCCTCCCCAGGCTCCAAAGGCTTTCCTGAAGCCTGGAAAGGGTGAAAAATGGCCCGAACAGGCCAACCGTTAGGGTTAGGGTTAGAGTTTTTGCCCTCCTCGAGCGTCGGAAAGGTCATGCGAGCATGCACGGGCTGTGTGTGTGTGTTTGCACATGCATGTACAGGTGGACAGGGAGAATTGAATTGGTGTGGGCACGTGCAAGAACACACAATTTTGGCACGCCATAAGAAAAGGGCGTGCCATCACTGGGCCAGACCAAGCTGGCTGTCCACCACATGCCATCTCCCTGCTCCTTTTTCTAAAGCACTTAAAAACAAGTCCGAAATAGCAATTGCAATAAATCAAAACCTTGAGTTAAGAGGAATCAGAATACGGCTTAATCTAATGGGCACCTAACATCAGAAATGCCATCATAAAAGCACAGCAAAGAATGTTCTTTCTGCGCCAACTCAGGAAGTGCAAACTGCCCAACGAGTGGCTGATTCAGTTCTACAGAGGAATCATTGAGTCTGTCATCTGCATTTCCATAACTGTCTGGTTTGGCTCTGCAACCCAACAAGACAGTCACGGACTTCAGAGGAGAATCAGAACTGCAGAAAAAAACAATGACTGCCAACCTGCCTTCCATTGAGGACCTGGACACTGCACGAGTCAAGAAGAGGGTGTAAAAATATCTACAGATCCCTCATATCCTGGACATAAATTGTTTCAACTTCTACCCTCAAAACTATAGGGCACTGCACCAATGTTCCCTCTAATTTTTTTTCAATGTGAGCAGAAAAGTATAGTGTTTGAGCGGCACATTTTCATGCCTGAGCACCTGAATTTTTTTCACAGATGTCACCTAAGACAACAACAAAATCAGTATTATTTGAAACTCAAAGTTATGTTTCTTCAAGGTACCCGCTTAATTAAAAGTGTTATATAATATCAGTATCACTTAACAACGCTCCTGCTTAGCAACCAAAATTTTGGCTCAGAAACTCTGGCATTTGAAGCATGCAAGTCTTCAAGCTGTCAAGTTACAAGACCCTTACACCCCTAACGCTTTAGAAAAAAAAACCCAGGGGTCTTCAAACCTGACAGCTTTAAGACTTGTGGACTTCAACTCCCAGAATTCCTCCTCCAGTCATGTTGGCTCAGGAACTCTGGCATTTGAAGCATGCAAGTCTTAAAGCTGTCAAATTACAAGACCCTTGCACCCCTAACCCTTTAGAAAAAAAACCCCAGGGGTCTCCAAACCTGACAGCTTTAAGACTTGTGGACTTCAACTCCCAGAATTCCTCCTTCAGTCATGTTGCAGCGACGTCATCTGCATGGATCTGCTCCATCTTTGGTTTCTTCATTGTGGGCAGGGCTGCTGCTGAAGATGCCGACGAGTACGAGTTGCCACCAGAATAACTGCTGCTACCTCCTCCTCCTCCAACAGCACCACCGGATTTGCACCTGAGCTCAGCGCCGCATTACCCCTGCCCCCTCCTCCTCCTCCTCCATGCTTTTGAGGAGCCATGAGGCTTTTTTCCCCCCTGCTACCACCCCCCGCCTTCCTACTGGCTCCCGCAGCCTCATGGCTCCTCAAAAGTACGGCGGAGGAGGAGGGGGCAGGGGTAACACGGCGCTGAGCTCAGGTGCTCCGAGCGGAGGGGAGGCGCCGCTGCCATGTGCGGGGATGCTGGCTGGAGCTTTCACGGCTTCACCTCAGCCGCAAATCCGGCAGTGCTGTTAGAGGAGGAGGAGGTGGCAGCAGTTATTCTGGTGGCGGCGGGGGCTTTGGGGCTTCACAACTACGAGTCTCCTGTGCTCATCAAGACAAGTCTGGGGAGGTCCTTTGCGGGCGGCCAGTTCTAGCTGCCTGCAAAGGACCTCCCCAGCTTCCAGAGCCTGTGGCAATAGAAATCACTGCGCGGCAGTTGAAAAGTGCTGTGCGGTGTTTTCTTGCCATGTGCGCGGCCGCACAGCCGCGCACCTTAGAGGGAACATTGCACTGCACACCAGAACAACTAGACACAAGGACAGTTTTTTCCCAAACGCCATCACTCTTTTAAACAAATAATTCCCTCACCACTGTCAAATTATTCACTAAGGCTGCATTACGATTACTATTAATTTTTTCATCGTTTCTATCAACATCTCCCCCCACTTATGACTGTATGACTGTACCTTTGATGCTTGTATCCTTACAATTTATATTGATTGTTTCCTAGTAAGATTTGATTGCTTATTTGTACTCAATGACTATCATTAGGTGTTGTTGTATCTTATGATTCGTGACAAATGTATCTTTTCTTTTTATGTGCACTGAGAGCATCTGCACCAAAGACAAATTCCTTGTGTGTCCAATCACACTTGGCCAATGAAGAAGTCTATTCTATTCCATTCCATTCCATTCCATTCCATTCCATTCCATTCCATTCCATTCTATTCTATTCTATTCTATTCTATTCTATTCTAGTTTCCACCAGGACCATTCCTGACACCTATCCTTAAAAACTGTCATTAAATCTGCCATGTTCGTATAAAACTTTGTACATTGACTTTTGTGGTAAGATACACATATTATTAAATTGATCACATGAGTTCCCCCATAAAAACAGCAATAACATTGCAACTGTTTAAAATAATATTCTGACTCAGAATAGATTTGATTAGGCTTGTTAGGCTTGTCCTGATTAGAAAACAATTCCAATTCCAACATCTATTATTACCTTAAGTGATTATTTGAAATTACTAGCACTAAGTGGCAAATATTCACACATATTTGAATAGCAACAGGCAAGTGGTTAGGTTTCAATCAGAATCAAACAAGAAATGGATATCTTGAAATTGTTCCAAATTGAAAATAAGGGGGAAGATAATTTATTGGAAGTCAAGAGATTAATAACTTGAATCGGTTAATTTAGAACAGTCATTTTAAGAAATTTGAACGTCTGTAACTTATCAGAACCATCTGCTTGGCAGTATATGCAATTAAAATATGTACTGGTAAAAGAGATGCAGTGGCTCAGTGGCTAAGACGCTGAGCTTGTTGATCAGAATGGTCAACAATTTGGCGGTTCGAATCCCTAGTGCCGCGTAATGGAGTGAGCTCCCGTTACTTGTCCCAGCTTCTGCTAACCTAGCAGTTTGAAAGCACGTAAAAAATGCAAGTAGGAAAATAGGAACCACCTTTGGTGGGAAGGGAACAGCGTTCCATGTGCCTTTGGCATTGAGTCATGTCGGCCACGTGACCACAGAGACGTCTTAGGACAGAACTAGCTCTTCAGCTTTGAAGCAGGGATGAGCACTGCCCCCTAGAGCCAGAAATGACTAGCACATATGTGCAAGGTTAACCTTTACCTTTACTGGTAAAACATTATAATCCAGGTACTTCAAAATAGTCTATTTGGAATACTGTAAAAGGTGTCTTTTTGTTTGTATGTTTGTGCCTTCAAATCAATGTTGATTCCTGATCTCTGCCTAGACAAGTTTTCTTGGCGAGGTTTTTCAGAAGTGGTTTGCCATTGTCTCCTTCCTAGGGCTAAGAGGAAGTGACTGGCCCAAGCCGCCTAAAGTAAGACTAGAACTCACAGATTTTCAGTTGCTAGCATGAACCTTCACCTCTACACCAAACTGCTCAAGAAACATTGTCCCAGAGATGAAACCAACAATCCAAGGTTTATACAAGATTTCATTATATATGCATGTATATATCTATTTATTGGGGACACAGTAGCTCAGTGGCTAAGACGTTGAGTTTGTCGATCAGAAAGTTTGGCAGTTTGGCAGTTCGAATCCCTAGCACTGCATAATGGAGTGAGCTCCCGTTACTTGTCCCAGCTTCTGCCAACCTAGCAGTTCAAAAGCATGTAAAAATGCAAGTAGAAAAATAGGAACCACCTTTGGTGGGAAGGGAACAGCATTCCATGCACCTTCAGCATTTAATCATGCAGACCACATGACCACAGAAACATCTTTGGACAGCGCTGGCTCTTCAACTTTGAAATGGAGATGAGCACTGCCCTCTAGAGTCAGCAACGACTAGCACATATGTGAGAGGAGAACCTTTACCTTTACCTTATATATTTATTTATTTATTTATATTTGGTGCTTCTAGACCGCCCCCTCTATTTATATAAAAGATAAGGGTAAATATATATGTTATATGAAATAAGGAGCTAGAATATCAACCTTGGCACAAGCAATGGGTAGCAATTGCTTTTGGAAATCAATTTTTAAGAAATGTAAAATAGATTTCATATCATCTAGATGTGAACTAAATTACCAGGAAATTTTAAGTTAGGTGTATTGGAATGTTGAAATATTTTTTTTTTAAAAAAAATCAGATATTTCATGTAGGCAATGTAAGAATTTTGAGAATTTATATGATTTGGTCATGACTTTTGACAGGGCATTTTTTTTTTACTTCAAGTCAATTGCATATATAAAGATAACACTATGGGAAATTTTAGGGTTGTTTTAGATTTAAAGGTGATGCTGAATTATGGTTTTTAGTTTATAGATATTAAATTTCATAATGAACTTTGACCCTATTGAGTCAGAAAGCTGATTCTGTGGTCTATAGGTTTTGTTCAAACATTTTAACACTTTATGTCTGTCTGGGCAATTATGTACTGTTACAGTGTTTCCCAACAATGCTATATAGAAGAACTGCTGATTTTGTCAAAATTAATTTATTCTACCTTCGTCATTCAATTTTCTTTGAAATAGCCATTTTTAATTTTTTTTAGACTTTTTAATTATCTTAGTGCCGAGATTATATCTTTTTTCAAAGTTTGCCTTGATCTTATTATTTCCCAATTTTCTTTCCTTCAAATTCTTCTCGTTGCTGATATCAGCTTGTAATTTATTGATCTTTTCCTCTAATTGAATCTTCCATTTTGGAAGATTGATTTTGTTGCTTTTGTTTTACAGCGCTGTATTCTAACTCTGATGTTATCGTTGCTCTGTACTATAAATTAGTTGATTGTTTTTAGCTATTGTGTTCATTTCAGCATTTTTTTACAAGCAAAGTTGCATCTTTGAGAACTTTTGATAGCCCTTTTCTACATAGGTCTTTCAGTGGTAGAGGACTTGAGGAAGAAGATGAAGACATTTTGCTTCTCACCCAAGAAGCTTCATAGGTTGTGATGATCATTTTTGATAGCCCCTTTCTCCTCATGTCTTTGAATGGTAGAAGACTTTCCTTATTATGGACGTTCTCCATCAACCAGGTCATAGTTACCTCAAAGGTGCTTTTACCAAAGGGAACTGGGCTGTTTTTCCTTGAGGAAGGAGAATAAGACATTTTATTTCTTTTTTGTTTGTTTGTAAAAAGTTTTATTGGTTTTAAAACATTTATAGGGAAAAGGTAATAGGGTACATAGAAAATTTTAGTAGCTCCCATGTTAGCAGTAGAAATCCCCCCAAATCTCACACTTCTACAATTTTAGAAATAACATGTAAAGGATAGCATAAACAGAATTCTTACTTTATATCAGCGGTTCTCAAATAGTGGGGCGCGCCCCCCTGGGGGGCGCGAGGCTCCGTAAAGGGGGGTGCGAAGGCTCCCTTTCCATCTGGGTGCAACGGCGGCGGTGGCGTGGGCGAGGCATAATATATCCCGCCTGGAAGTGGCAGCACTTCGGACTGTGGATTTTCATTGGAGCTGCGGGCTGGAGCTGTGCAAGAAGCCTGCTCGGGCGGGGGTGGGAGGGAGGGAAGCATGGCTGTCCCAGGCTTCCCTCCCTTCCCCCCCCCCAGCCCAAGCAGACTTTTTGCACAGCTCCAGCCCGCGGCTCTGATGAGTCTCTGAGCAGTCCCCAGCGCTGCCACTTCCAGCCGGGATATATTCTGCCATGCCCTCGGCGGCGTCTTTATGCAGGTAGCTCGCCTCCCCGCCAGCAGCTCCACCGCCAGCATTCCGTCTGGAAGCGGAAGCGCAACAGCCGCTGTTGGGGAAGGGACAAAGGGGCGGCGGTCACCCGATCTTGCCACCGCCACCCCTTCGCCCCTGGTAACGACGACCGTTGTGCTGCTGCTTCCAGCTGGGATGCTGGAGGAGCTGCTGGCAGGGAGGGAGGGGAGGAGGGAGTAAGGATAGACAAGCAAGAGGGAAAGAGGAAAGAAGGCAAGCAGGCAGGAAGGAGGCAGAAGGAAGGAGGGAAGAATGGAACTGGAAGGGAGGCAGGGAAGGAGGGAGGGAGAAAGGAAGGATAGGAGGATAGGGAAAGAGGAAAGAAGGCAGGCAGGGGGAAAGAGGAAGGAGGGAACTGGAAGGGAGGCAGGAAGGAAGGGAAGGAGGAAGGGAGGGTGGAAGGAAGGATAGACAAGTAAGAGGGAAAGAGGAAAGAAGGCAAGCAGGCAGGAAGGAGGCAGAAGGAAGGAGGGAAGAATGGAACTGGAAGGGAGGCAGGGAAGGAGGGAGGGAGAAAGGAAGGATAGGAGGATAGGGAAAGAGGAAAGAAGGCAGGCAGGCAGGGGGAGAGAGGAAGGAGGGAACTGGAAGGGGGGCAGGAAGGAAGGGAAGGAGGAAGGGAGAGTGGAAGGAAGGATAGACAAGTAAGAGGGAAAGAGGAAAGAAGGGAAGCAGGCAGGAAGGAGGCAGAAGGAAGGAGGGAAGAATGGAACTGGAAGGGAGGCAGGGAAGGAGGGAGGGAGAAAGGAAGGATAGGAGGATAGGGAAAGAGGAAAGAAGGCAGGCAGGCAGAAGGGAGGGAGGTGCAAGGAAGGAAGGAAGCATAGATAAGCAGGAGGGAAAGAAGGCAGGCAGGCAGGGGGAAAGAGGAAGGAGGGAACTGGAAGGGAGGCAGGAAGGAAGGGAAGGAGGAAGGGAGGGTGGAAGGAAGGATAGACAAGTAAGAGGGAAAGAGGAAAGAAAGCATGTGACTATGGTGGGAGACGAGGAAAGACCGGTGTGCTATGTTATGCAGAGGTGTACTTATAACAATTTTATAGACAAATTATACTATTTACAGTCGTGCGGGGGGGGGGGGGGGGCGGGCGAAATGTTTTCTTCTTCCTGGGGGGGGGGGCATGACAGAAAATAATTGAGAAGCACTGCTTTATATCAACAATGTGTTCAATCATCTCTTTCTTTGTCACTTTCTAGTATATCAACAATTACAATAATATTTCAGATATATTTATTTTTGTGACCTGAGTCTTTTCGATATTGCTCCCTCCTCCCTGCCCCCAGGTGGAGCCATGCCCCTCCCCCTTCTCCATATCTTGTACGTTGCTGCCTTTTTCCCCACCTCCAGTATCTTCGTCCTCTGGGAGAGAAAAATGTTTTTTAATAAAGGCCTCTGCCTCATCCACTGTCTTAATTCTAACTCAGCTTCCCTCCCAGAAAATCAGCATTCCTTCTGGCAATAACCATCTGAACCAAATTCCTCTATTGTATAGTTTCTTTGATAAGGAAGAGTACTTCCTCCTTTTTTCTCTTTTGGAATTTGCTTAAACATGGTAATTTCTTTATCTTGGTATTTTAGAGGTCCCTCCCTTTGGGCCCCTAGCACCTCGTCTCTCATGGTCCTCCTAAGAAATTTAACATGTACCTCTCTTGGAACATTATGAGTTCTGGCATATGCTGAATTAATTCTATAGACCAGGTCCATATCCCACCACATCTGCTCTTTGTTTCTCTTAAGGTATTCTGCTAAAATTGTGCTCATGATATCCTTAAGATCTTCATTTTCTGTCTCTGGTAGATTTTGGAACCTGAGAAAAAAAGACATTCTTTCCAATTCTATTTTGGCCATAAAGTTTTCCAATTCTAAATTTCCCTTATGGACCTCCTTAACCCTTTCCTCCATCCCAGCTGCCCCTTCCTCCAGTACCACAATCCTCTGTTTATTTTCTGTTGTGTTATGTTGTACCCCTCTGAGTTCATTTTTGAGGTCTGCCACTTCCTTCCTCAGTTTGTTTTGGCCTCTCATAATTTCCTGAAACATTTGGTTGACAGATAATTCTTTTGAACTTTCTCCAGCCCCTTCTTTTTGTAGCAATGAAGTAATTTTTGGCTGCTGGGTACTTGGGCTGGAAGTCGCCGATGCAGGAGCCAAAAGTGACTTGCCCGTTGGTGGTTTCTTAGGTCCCATTGTCTAAGGCATTTTATTTCTCATTCAAGAAGCTTCATCAGTTGTGATGATCACTTTTGGTAGCCTTTTTCTTCTCATGTCTTTGAATGGTAGAAGACTTGAGGAAGAAGATGAAGACATTTTGCTTCTTACCCAAGAAGCTTCATCGGTTGTGATGATCACTTTTGATATCTCTCTTCTCCTCGTGTCTTTCAACGATAGAAGACTTTTCTTATGTCAATGGAGGTTCTCCATCATCCAGGTCATAGTTTCCTCAAAAATGCTTTTACCAAAGGCAAATGGGCTGTTTTTCCTTAAGGAAGGAGAAGAAGACATTTTGTTTCTCATCCAAGAAGCTTCATCAGTTGTCACAAGTAAAATATTCTCAAGGAATGTTGCCATCCAGTTGCCTTTTATAAAAGCACCTTTGAGACTTTGCTTATGATTAGAATTTTTCATATCTTCAATACATTTTCCTTTCACTTCCATCTGTCTGTTAGGGAGAGTCTATTCATCATTATTTTGCTCAATGTTTTCCTTTTTACCCCTGTCAAAAATTTCCTTCTTACCATCAACATAAAATGGAGCTTGCTCAGAAGCTGAAATACACCAAGTAAATGAGATGAAGAGTGGGAAATAGAGGAGAAAGAGGGAAGAAGAGAGGGATAGGAGAGAGGAGAGAAATGAGGAGTGGAAAGGGGAGAGAGGAGAAGGAGAGAGGAAGGGGAAGTAGAGAAGGGAAGGATGACAGAGGGAAGAAAGGAGGTAGGGAGGGGGAGGAGAAAGGGAGAAAAAAAATGATGGATAAGGTACAAATATGGTGTATGGAGAGCAGAAGAGCCAATAATTGTTTTCGAGTAAGTATAAGTATAATCTTTATTGTCATTGTACTTAAATACAACGAAATTGGTTTTGGGAGTTGGTAAGATGAATTGATGTAAACATTTAATAATACAATATGTTGTTGGCTATATAATAGTATACATGTGATTATATGTTATGAAAATGAAAAAAAAAACTTTATAACATTAAAAAAAATTCCTTCTTTCGTTCTTTTTATCTCTGTCAGAAATTTCATTCTTTTGTGGTTTTTCAAAAATCATTCATCCATTGTTCTTCATTTATTTATTAAATTTGTAGGCCAGCCATCTCTCTTATAAGGTGACTGGCCTAGTCATTTGTATTCTTATCAATGCAACCAAATTCAAAATATTTCAATATATAAATTTCTTCCAAGGCAAAAAAAAAAAAAAATGGAAGAAAAACTTCATCCTAAAAATAGGAAAAACTGGAGGGATTGTTCAAGACAATGTGAAAAGTTGTGGCAAAAAAACAAAATAAAAAATGAACATGCCTAAGACTCAAAGAAGTCAAGATGTCGCAGTGGTACTGTGGTTAGAGTGCAGTACTGCAGGCTACTACTGCTGGTCACTGGTTGCCTGCAGTTCGGAAGATCGAATCTCACCAGGCTCAAGGTTGACTCAGCCTTCCATACTTCCCAGGTGGGTAAAATGAGGACCCAGATTGCTGGAGGCAAGAGGCTGACTCTGTAAACTTCTTAGAGAGGGCTGTAAAGCACTGTAAAGTGATATATAAGTCTAAGTGCTAGTGCCGTGATGGCGAGCCTATGGCACGCGTGCCAGAAGTGGCACGCAGAGCCATTTCTCCTGGCACATGGAGCCATTTCTCCTGGCACGCAGAGCCATCTCTAGTTCCTCTTCCGGGTTCGGGTGCAGCAGCCAGCTGGTCTTGACACGCATTGGCGTGCCAGAAAGCAGAAGTGGAGCCGCCCGGTGCGCATGCACACGCTAGGAACGTGATCTTTTTGTTTCCAGGGTGCACATGCCTGTCGGCCATTTGGTGATCTGGTTGCTGGCACGCATGCACACCAAAATCCAGCAACAGGAAGAGCAATGGCCGGGCGTGCCCAAAGACACAGAGAGGGGTTCCTGGCCATCGCTTCTTAGTAGAGCTGTGGTCGGGGCTTCCCTCCCTCCCCCACCTGAGTGGGCTACTTGCATAGAAGCAACCGGGCAGCCACCGGCTGGAAGCAGCAGCACAACAGTCTCCATTACCAGGGGCGAAGGGGGGCGGTGGCGAGAACGGGCGACCGCCGCCCCTTTGTCTCTTCCCCAACAGCGGCTGTTGTGCTTCTGCTTCCAGCCGGGATGCTGGTGGAGGAGCTGCTGGCGGGGAGGCGAGCTACCTGCCGAGGGTCTGGCAGAATATATCCGGGCTGGAAGCAGCAGCGCTCCAGACCGTGGATCCTCATCAGAGCTTCAGGCTGGAGCTCTGAAGAAGTCTGCTCAGGCGGGGGGGGAGGGACACCTGGGACCGCCCGTCCTTGCCATCACTACTCCTTTGCTGTTGCGCTGCTTCTTCCAGCCGGGATATATTCTGCCAGACCCTCGGTGGTGTCTTTATGCAGGTAGCTCACCTCTCCGCCAGCAGCTCCTCCGCCAGCATCCCGGCTGGAAGCAGAAGTGCAACAGCCGCTGTTGGGGAGAGGATGAAGGGGCGGTGGTCGCCCGTTCTCTCCACCGCCACCCCTTCGCCCCTGGTAACAGCAGCTGTTGCGCTGCTGCTTCCAGCCGGGACGCTGGATGAGCTGCTGGCAGGGAGGCGAGCTACCCGCATAAAGACGCCGCCAAGGGTCTGGCAGAATATATCCTGGCTGGAAGTAGCAGCGCTCCGGACTGCAGATCTTTATTAGAGCCGCGGGATAGAGCCGTGCAAGCAGCCCGCTCGTGTGGGGAGGGAGGGAAACCCCTGCCCACGCTTGCCACCACCGCCCCCTCACCCCCAGCGGCTGTCACAGTGCTGCTTCTGGTTGGGATGCTGGAGCAGCCAGAAGAAGGAGAAGCTGCAGTGGGGGAGGTGGGCGGGGCAGACACCAATTGCAAATGCTTCTCCCCCAGTGCAGTACGAGAGTCAGCAAAGAGCCTCCGGAGGGTGGGGGAGGCTGTTTTCACCCTCCTCAAGCTCCTTGAAAGCTTCTCGAGCCTGGGGAGAGTGAAAAACGGGTCTATCGCTTGCCAAAAGGGAGGGGTCACACGCACGCGCAGGGCGTGTTTGTGCGCATGCACAATGGGGGGGTCATGCACATAACATTATGGGTATGGCACGCCTGCGTATGACCCCCCTGCGCTCCCCCCGCTTTTGGCACGGGAGCCCAAAAAGGTTCGCCATCGCTGTGCTAGTGCTATTGCTATGTAGAGAACAAATATTGAATTCATGCCCCCCTTTTTATTCCTCTGTAATTCCATTGGTTTAATTGTTCCCTCCTAACCATACCCCTGTCTTTCTATTTTAAAAGCTTCCAAAGTTTTAAATTTGTTGAAAGAATTAGAACATGTGCAGTCTGCAGCAACATTTTCTCATTAACAACTTGCTTTTTTTTTTTTTGCTTTTCCAAGTTTTATATGTCTATGAGGGCATTTGCACATTAATTAAAACATAATTCAGAAAGGAATTGGAATTAAACAAACAAACAAATTTATTGATTTTGAGATATTCTTAATTTGCATGATTATACTAAATTATTAGTTAGGAATATAATCTCTCTCCATGATGATGTGCTATTAATAAAAATTGTTATAGTATGATGATGATGGTGATGATGATGATGTTAATCTTTGGTGAGATTCAGAGCCTTTGGGGCTGGTTGGTAGGTCAACAGCTCGAGTCCTAACCAAGGACCTAGGAACTGTTAAGGTAACGTCGGAGGATATAAATTGTTCCAAGTAGGGAGGTTTTTTGAAGAGTCAGAACGTTCAAGTCAGTAAATTTAGAATTTTCAAATAGCAAGATAGCTATTATTATTATTATTGCATCAACAGAAGTGTATCACAGCGGCCAGTTGTTTCGCCGGATTTGGCATTAATTACTAGTCGGGCCCCACCCAGGGGCCTAGGACGTCGTAACATATTTTCGTAATATGTGTGCAGATCCAAGCAGTGCAGCCTTTTGCATTTGACTGATGGTGATTTTGTCAATTTTTAACTGTTTTAAATGTAATTCCAGTGCTTTTGGAATAGCACCCAGTGTGCCGATTACCACTGGAATTACCACTGCTGGTTTGTGCCATAATCGTTGGATTTCGATTTTTAAGTCCTGGTATTTTGTGATTTTTTCATATTCCTTCTCGGTGACCCTGCTATCACCTGGTATTGCGATGTCTATGATTGTAACCTTATTTTTCTCAACCAGTGTGATGTCTGGTGTATTATGCGCCAGTATTTTATCCGTTTGTATGCGAAAATCCCACAAGATCTTGACCATCTGACTCTCGATGACTTTTTCAGGCTTATGTTCCCACCAGTTTGTTGCTGTTTTAATATTATAATTTTTGCACAAATTCCAGTGGATCATTTGTGCCACTGAATTGTGCCGCATTTTATAGTCAGTCTGCGCAATTTTTTTACAGCAGCTGAGTATGTGGTCAACAGTTTCATCAACTTCTTTGCAGAGTCTGCATTTGGCATCATCAGAGGATTTTTCGATTTTGGCCTTAATGGCATTTGTTCGGATAGCTTGTTCTTGCGCAGCCAGGATTAGTGACTCTGTTTCTTTCTTTAATGTACCTGTTGTTAACCATAACCAAGTTTTTTTACTGTCCACTTTATCTTTTATTTTTTCCAGAAATTGACCATGTAATGCTTTGTTCTGCCAACTCTCCATTCTCGATTTTATCACATCTTTTCTGTATTCTTGTTTCGTCTGTTGGGCCTTCAGTAGATTTTTGTTCTTTACTTCGATTAATAGATGTTCTTGACTTTCTTTTAAATAATCAGCCAGTGCATGTTTTTCTTCTTCAACTATTTGCTTCACTTGTAATAATCCTCTGCCACCTGATTTTCGGGGCAGGTATAGTCTATCAGTGTCACCACGTGGATGTAAACTGTAGTGCATTGTCATTAGTTTCCTGTTTTTTCGGTCCAAAATGTCCAAATCAGTTTGTGTCCAGTTAACTATACCAGCTGTGTATCTTATAACTGGTATTGCCCAGGTATTTATGGCCTTGATTGTATTTCCACCATTTAATTTAGATTTCAAAATTTTCCTAACTCTGTTGGTGTACTCTCTCCTGACAATAGTTTTTACTTCTCCATGTTTGATGTTATCCAACTGCAAAATGCCTAAGTATTTGTAGGCTTCATTTTCATTGCATTTAATTAGTTGGCCATTGGGCATTTCAATTCCCTCACATGTAGTGATTTTGCCCCTTTTTATGGATACAGTGGCGCATTTTTCCATGCCAAACTGCATTGAAATATCGGTGCTGAATACTCGGACTGTGTTTGTCAGTGATTGGATTTCTATTTCTGACTTTCCATAGAGTTTCAAATCATCCATATATAATAAATGTGAATTTTTTTCAGCTTCTTTGGCTGTTTGGTAGCCTAATTTCATTTTTTTTAAGATTACTGATAGTGGGATCATTGCGATGATGAAGAGAAGAGGTGAAAGTGAATCACCCTGGAAAATTCCTCGCTTGATATTGACCATTCCGTAGTTCTCATTCCCTACTGCCAACTCAGTTCTCCATTGTTTCATCGCCTTTTCAGTGAAGGATGTAATATTTTTACTAATGCCAGTTGTTTCTAAGCATTTTATGATCCAACTATGTGGCAATGAGTCGAATGCTTTTTTATAATCAATCCAGACCATATTCAAGTTCGTTTTTCTTTTCTTACAATTTTCTAATATCATTTTATCAATTAGGAGCTGATCTTTTGTGCCCCTACTCCTTCTTTTGTTGCCTTTTTGCTCTACTGGCAAGATGTTGTTTGTTTCCAAATAATCCATAATGTTATCTGCTATTATTATTATTATTATTATTATTATTATTATTATTATTATTATTATTATTATTATTATTATTATTATTATTGCATCAACAGAATTGTATCACAGCGGCCAGTTGTTTCGCCGGATTTGGCATTGATTACTAGTCGGGCCCCACCCAGGGGCCTAGGACGTCGTAACGTATTTTCGTAATATACGTGCAGATCCAAGCAGTGCAGCTTTTTGCATTTGACTGATGGTGATTTTGTCAAATAGCACCCAGTGTGCCGATTACCACTGGAATTACCACTGCTGGTTTGTGCCATAATCGTTGGATTTCAATTTTTAAGTCCTGGTATTTCGCGACTTTTTCATGTTCCTTCTCCTCAACCCTGCTATCACCTGGTATTGCGATGTCTATGATTGTAACCTTCTTTTTCTCAACCAGTGTGATGTCTGGTGTATTATGCGCCAGTATTTTATCCGTTTGTATGCAAAAATCCCACAAGATCTTGACCATCTGACCCTCGACGACTTTTTCAGGCTTATGTTCCCACCAGTTTGTTGCTGTTTTAATGTTATAATTTTTTGCACAAATTCCAGTGGATCATTTGTGTCACTGAATTGTGCCGCATTTTATAGTCAGTCTGCGCGATTTTTTTACAGCAGCTGAGTATGTGGTCAACAGTTTCATCAGCCTGTTTGCAAAGTCTACATTTGGCATCATCAGAGGATTTTTCGATTTTGGTCTTAATGGCATTTGTGCGGATAGCTTGTTCTTGCGCAGCCAGGATTAGTGACTCTGTTTCTTTCTTTAATGTACCTGCTGTTAACCATAACCAAGTTTTTTCACTGTCCACTTTATCTTTTATTTTTTCCAGAAATTGGCCATTGCAATGGAAAAAAATATTATTTTTATTATTATTTTTATATAATAATATAATAAATCTATATAATAAATTAATAATAATTTTATTATTAAATAATAATAATAATAATAATTATTATTATTATTATTATTATTATTATTATTATTATTATTATTATTATTATTATTATTATTATCAGAAGTGTATCACAGCGGCCAGTTGTTTCGCCGGATTTGGCATTAATTACTAGTCGGGCCCCACCCAGGGGCCTAGGACGTCGTAACGTATTTTCGTAATATACGTGCAGATCCAAGCAGTGCAGCCTTTTGCATTTGACTGATGGTGATTTTGTCAATTTTTAACTGTTTTAAATGTAATTCCAGTGCTTTTGGAATAGCACCCAGTGTGCCGATTACCACTGGAATTACCACTGCTGGTTTGTGCCATAATCGTTGGATTTCGATTTTTAAGTCCTGGTATTTTGTGATTTTTTCATATTCCTTCTCGGCGACCCTGCTATCACCTGGTATTGCGATGTCTATGATTGTAACCTTCTTTTTCTCAACCAGTGTGATGTCTGGTGTATTATTCGCCAGTATTTTATCCGTTTGTATGCGAAAATCCCACAAGATCTTGACCATCTGACTCTCGATGACTTTTTCAGGCTTATGTTCCCACCAGTTTGTTGCTGTTTTAATATTATAATTTTTGCACAAATTCCAGTGGATCATTTGTGCCACTGAATTGTGCCGCATTTTATAGTCAGTCTGCGCGATTTTTTTACAGCAGCTGAGTATGTGGTCAACAGTTTCATCAACTTCTTTGCAGAGTCTGCATTTGGCATCATCAGAGGATTTTATTATTATTATTATTATTATTATTATTATTATTATTATTATTATTATTATTATTATTATTGTGTTCCTTTCTTTATTTTATATTATACAAATGAGTAAAGATACTCTTTATCTTTAAAATCATTACAATAGTAACTTTAATATGTATGTAAGTATGTATGTGATGTGGTGGCTCAGTAGTTAAGATGCTGAGGTTGTCAATCAGAAGGTCGGCACTTCAGCGGTTCAAATCCCTAGCACTGTATAATGGAGTGAGCTCCAGTTACTTGTCCCAGCTTCTGCCAACCTAGCAGTTTGAAAGCATGCAAAAATGCAAGTAGAAAAATAGGAACCAGCTTTGGTAGGAAGGGAACAGCATTCCATGCACCTTAGGCATTTAGTCATGCCGGCCACATGACCATGGAGACGTCTTTGGACAGCGCTGGCTCTTCAGCTTTGAAATGGAGATGAGCACTGCCCCCTAGAGTCAGGAACGACTAGCACATATGTGCAAGGGGAACCTTTACCTTTACCTTTATGTGTGTATGTATTTTATTTTTAATTTGTCAAGTTCTTATTGATAATAAAAACCTTTGTAGTAAGAGTCCATCCAATTTCCAGTGGAATCAAAAAATATCCTGATCCATACATGGGCAGGTGGCTATTTGCAGTTTATACTACGATCAATAAGACATCCTCATTATACCAGGTAAACCTACTGGAAAATGAGCAGTTCTTCCAATGACTTGATCATGTCTTCGGTTACACCACAGCATAAAAACGAAACTGTTCCGATATATTGATCTTGAAATAAATTTTACAAATAGTTGAACAACATAGGTCTTAATCAGAACACCATTCTGGATTGACACCATGCTTGCAATGAAGATTCTCAGTCATCCAGGTCACAATTGTAGTTCTTTTTCAAGAGGCAACTGGATTTTCTGGTTTTTCTTTAAAGATATTTTGGAAGAAGGAGGAGGAGGAGGGGAGAGGAGAAGAAGAAGAAGAAGAAGAAGAAGAAGAAGAAGAAGAAGAAGAAGAAGAAGAAGAAGAAGAAGAAGAAGAAGAAGAAGAAGAAGCTTGGATGAGAAATGAAATGTCTTCAAACAAAAACATTTAATAGTGTATAGTTCATGTTTGATTCACTAGAGATTTGTATAAATGTATGAAAATTCTACAGAGTTACAACCTTTAAACTAGTGGAATATTCTCACATGATGTTTAATATCAGACCTTGGGATCTAACTCCACCTGTTTCCTTGCCCAATAAAAGTTACCCTTGAGGTTAGGAAAAAGCCATTCCAGAATTCAATCCAATCTTGACTGCAATCCAGATTCATCTTGCAACACTGTCATTCTAAGTTGAGTATTGGGTGATTGTTAGCAAAAACATTTTGACTTCTATCAAGATTGTCTATCTTTACTTCTTGAAATGCAGTAGAGATGTTTCCATCCCTCACAACCCCTCTTTGAGATTAATCTATGTCTAGAAGTACTTGGTTCCCCTCTTTCCCCTTCCTCATCAGTTACCTTCAATAAACCATTATGGACAAGAAGGTTAGCATCCACAGATTGTAGAGGCAGAACATGATCCCATAAATTAGAAAATCAACACACTTAAGGCTCTATATTGATCCTGATATCTAGAGTCACAGTGAAGATGGATGTTTTGACTCAATGCCTAGCAAATTCATTGCAAAGAGATTCTAAGGGCAAAAATATACTATTAGCTGGGCAGATGATGACATACAGAATACACAAACACACACACACACACACACACACACACACACATTTTCTGTATCAATCTTCATCTGTCTCTGACATAGCAAATTCTCAGAACTCCTCTTCTGGCAGATGAGTTTCTCTGGGCATCCGGATCATTGTTGATTCAATACATACATTTGATTCAGTCCAGGGATGGTATTCAGCCAGTTCTGGAGAACTGATAGTGGAAATTTTGAGTAGTTCAGAGAACCGGAAAACAGGCTGGCTCTGCCCCTGCTGCCTCCCAGCTGATCTCCTTTTGTTGCCCTGAACAGGAGAACAGAGTTGGAAAGCATGTTAGTGGGGTGGGGAAGGAATGGGGATTTTGCAGTATCCTTCCCCCAGGAGTGGGGAGGGAATGGGGGTTTTGCAGTATCCCTCCCCTGCCACACTCACAAAGCCACACCACACCCACAAAGCCACACCCACAGAACCAGTAGTAAAAAAATTTGAATCCCACCTCTGATTCATATAATTGATCAAATGACTTCTGTGAGTAAATTACACGAACGGCTGCTCCATACTTTGTTTAAAATCCATCAAAATCATATCAGCGGTGGAATTTGTTGTCTTTTCATTCAATTTCAAGAGAACCAAATTCATGAAAGAAGTCCTCATGCTCATTGCCTAAGTTCCAAGAACAGTGAGGTGGATGGACAACATTTAAATATGAGCCAGCCATGTGCAGCAACTGTCAAAAAAAGCCAACACAGTTATAAGCTGCATAAACAGAAGGATAGAATCAAGATCACATGAAATGTTAATACCACTTTATAAAGCCTTGGTAAGGCCACACTTGGAATACTGCATTCAGTTCTGGTCACCATGAAGTAAAAAAGATACGGAGACTCTAGAAAGAGTGCAGAGAAGAGCAACAAAGAGGATTAGGGGACTGGAGGCTGAAACATATGAAGAATGGTTGCAGGAACTGGGTATGTCTAGTTTGATGAAAAGAAGGACTAGGGGAGGCGTGATGGCAGTGTTCCAATATCTCAGGGGCTGCCACCAAGAAGAGGGAGTCAAGCTATTCTCCAAAGCACCTGAAGGTAGGACAAGAAGCAATGGGTGGAAACTAATCAAGAAGAGAAGCAACCTAGAACTGAGGAGAAATTTCCTGACAGTTAGAACAATTAATCTTTCCTCCAGAAGTTATGAATGCTCCAACACTGAACATTTTAATAAGATGTTGTATAACCATTTGTCTGAAGTGGTGTAGGGTTTCCTGCCTAAGCAGGGGGTTGGACTAGAAGATCATCAACGTAGCTTCCAACTCTGTTATTCTATTTTGTAAATTTTGGATGATGGAACTTCTTAACTACTAGGGCAGCGATGGCGAACCTTTTTTGGCTCGTGTGCCATAAGTGGGGGGGAGCGCAGGGGGGTCATGTGCGGGCATGCCGCACCCTTAATGCAATGTGCGACCCCCCCCAGTGCGCATGCACACACTACAGGCACCCCCACCCATTTTTTGCATGGTTATTTTTCCCTCCCCAGGCTCCAGAGGCTTTATAGGAGCCTGGGGAGTGCAAAAACAGGCTCCCCCGCCCCCCCCGGAAGCCCTCCGGAGCAATCAAAAGGAACCTCCGAGCAAACCGGAAGTCCGTTCCTGAACCTCTGGTTTGCCCGTAGGGGCGGATTTTTGCGCTCCGGAGGCTTCAGGGAAGCTCATGAAGCCTCTGGAGGGCCTCCGGGGGGCGGGGAGGCTCTTTTCGCCCCCCCGGCTCCTATAAAGGCTCTGGAGACTGGGGAGGGTGAAAAATGGCTTTAAAAAGGGGTGAACTCAGCTGGCCAGTGTGCACATGAGTGCTGGCCAGCTGACAGGGCAGCACCTCGCGTGCCCTGACAAATGGCTCTGTCTGCGACCTGTGGCACGTGTGCCATAGGTTCGCCATCACTCTACTAGGGGCTTAACCTTAGGACCAACATCTGTTTGGGTGGTTCTGACTGACAGGCATGGTCTCAGCAAACCCATCTGGTGTACATTTATGGTCTCTTGGCTTTTCAAAGTCTTAGCCATCTGTCACCATGGCACCCTGCCTTCTGACATGTCAGCAGGGTTGCTAAGATGTAGCTTCCAGACAAATATGAGCTTAAATGAGTGAGCAGAAGCTCAGTGTCATTTATGAGACCAGATATTCCTCTATGATGGGGCTATGAAAATATATTTTAATATGTTGCATAGATTTCAGATAATTTATTTATCATATCTCTATCAACCCTGCTCTTGAGGGTGATCTGAGCTGGTCAATCAGAAAGGTTTTGCAGTTCGGCCATTTCGAATCCCTAGCATCATGTAACAGTGTGAGCTCCCGTCACTTGTCCCAGCTTCTGCCAACCTTGCAGTTCGAAAGCACGTAAAAAATGGAAGTAGAAAAATAGGGACCACCTTTGGTGGGAAGGTAACAGCATTCCCTGCGCCTTTGACGTTTAGTCATGCCGGCCACATGACCACGGAGACGTCTTCGGACAGTGCTGGCTCTTTGGCTTTGAAATGGAGATGAGCACCACCCCCTAGAGTCGGGAACGACTAGCACATATGTGCGAGGGGAACCTTTACCTTTATCCACTCTAGAATGGAATAGGAATGTGAGACAATATGAGATAGTGGCTAATGTATTCCACATGGGGGCTCCTTGGTGCTCTCTGAGCCTGCTTGTTTTCTTGCTGATGTTTCATTACCCAACTAGGTAATAGCAGGAATGAGAGGAAGGCAGGGAGAGAGGGAGGAAGAGTGTGGGGTCCTTGGTGCTCTTTGAGCTTGCTTGTTTTCTTGCTGATGTTTCATTACCTAAACTAGGTAACATCATCAGGGCTAGTCACTGATTACTAGCACTGAGGACTAGCACTGAGGATTAGCACTGAGAACTAATCAGTGACTAGTACTGATGATGTTACCTAGTTTGGGTAATGCAAAAAAAAAAACAAAAAAAAAAACAAGCAAGCTCAGAGCACCCCTCATGTCAATGCTTAGCCACAAATATTACTGGCAGGGTTCCAAGTCATATACCCATAGCGCAAAGTACCTTCCCTACCAGTTTGCATATGTGAGCGCATGCATGCATGCAGCTGCAAACTCAACATTCTTTGGTTGCACACCGTTGCATCTGCACATGTGCACTGCCTTCTCTGCATGTGCAGTGGTTGTGCATTACGTCCAGGTAGGTGGGCGGAGCCCAAAACGGAGAGAAATGGCTGAATACCATCTCTGCCATAGCCTGACTGAGGCCATTTGGAGACTTCAGTGCTGACAATTATCTTTTATTAAGACTGAGAAGCTTTGATCTGTTCTTAATCATAGAAGCTCCTTGCGTGACTCTATGCTAACTGCACCCCCTCTGTCAACCTGCCTCACACTACCATTAGGTATCTCACCTTCTGTATGGAACCAGAATGTAGGTTAACTAACTAAATAATAATATTTCTCGGTGGGTTCACAGTAAGGATACAAGCTATTTGTGATTATTAAGAACATTCAACAGTCACTTCTGCAGTGCAAATGGTTCTTTTCTTGATGTGTTCTCAAGACTTCATCTTCATCTGATCTTCAACCAGAGGTGGGTTGCTCCCAGTTCGGCCCAGATCACTCAAACTGGTAGTAGTGGCGGTAGGAGGCTCTGCCCACCCACCCAGACACTCCTGTGCATGCGCAAAAGCCTTGTGCATGAGGACACGTAGGAGCGCTCCCAAACTGGTAGTAAAAAAATTGGTAACCCTCCTCTGTCCTCAACCTTTCTGTTGCTGATGTGGCCAAGCATTCCTAAGGGTTAGGACTGGCCCAGCTCCTATTAGCTATTTTACAAGGATGAGGGCATATCTTATTTCCTCTGGTCCCTGGGAGTATGAGAGTTAGTTGTTTTTAAATTAGACCAAATATCTCTTTATTCTCCATGACTATAAGCCCGTAGAGATTCTCAGTCCTCCAGGCCATGGTTGTCCCATAGGTGCTTTTTCAGGAGGCAACTGGACTTCCTTGTTTTTTTTTTCTTTGAAGATGTTTCACTTCTCATCCAAGAAGCTTCTTCAGCTTTGACTGGATGGTGAGGAATGGAAGGATTCCTATTCCTTGAAGACAGCTGGTCATTTGCATCCTTTTAGAGGGTCATTGACTAGAACCATATACCTATAAGACTATGACTATAAGCCTATCTTCAGTTTAGAAACCTAAAGCAACAAGTGACCACTGGTTTAAAAATGTTTGTGTATGGAGGAGATGCCTTGTGAAGCAGGAGAAGGAGGGAGGGAGGGAGGGAGAGAGAGAAAGAGAGAGAGAGAGAGAGAGACAGAGAGATACAGAGAGAGAGACACACACAGAGAGTACAAGAAGAGTATTCAACTCCTCTGCTCATAATAAAATTCCGTATACCACCAGGCTTGAAATTTTAGGCTTGGATAACGTTCAATTACGCCATCTACAGTACATTCCGACCTGAGCTTACTGCACAAAATCATCTGCCTGTTAATGGCTACTTTTACTTCAACTGCAATAACACAAGGGCTATCCATAGATGCAAACTAAATGTAACCTGCTCTAATCTTGATTGCAGGAAAAACGATCTCAGCAATAGAGTAGTAAATGTGTGGAACACCCTACCTGATCCTGTGGTTAGTTCCTCTACCCCGCCCCCATACCTTTTACCTTAAGCTATCTACCGTGGACCTTACACCTTTCTTAAGAGATCCCTAAAGGGGCGTGCATAAGTGCACCAGTGTGCCTACCATTCCTGTTCCACTGTCCACATTGATGCACACTCTTTTTATGTGTTTATGGCTATATTTTGCTTATTTGTATCCATTTATTTGTGCCATTTTTTCATGTGTTTTCATAGTTGTTTCTTTGTACTTGTTGACAAATAAATAGAGAGAGAGAGACAGAGAGAGAGACAGAGAGACAGAGAGACAGAGCGAGATAGAGAGAGAGACACACACACACATACACACAGTTTAAAAAATAGTACTATTAACATTTTTATCCTTAGCAGTCTACATTACTATGCATAAAATTAACACCATATAACCATATTACAATTATATAAAATCTCAATTGCTTAAAAAAGAAACCCAGCAGAGAGATAAATAGCTATGTATAGCCTATATTCCTTTGTAGATAAAAACCCATAAATCCATAAATTCAGGGTACAGTGGCTCAGTGGCTAAGATGTTGAGCTTGTGGATCAGAAAGGTCAGAGGTTTGGCGGTTCGAATCCCTAGTGCCACGTAACGGAGTGAGCTCCCATTACTTGTCTCAGCTTCTGCCAACCTAATAGTTTGAAAGCACGTAAAAAATGCAAGTAGAAAAATAGGAACCATCTTTGGTGGGAACGGAACAGCGTTCTGTGTGTCTTCGGCATTGAGTCATGCCAGCCACATGACCACGGAGATGTCTTCGGACAGTGTTGGCTCTTCGGCTTTGAAACAGAGATGAGCATCACCCCCTAGAGTCAGGAACAAATAGCACATATGTGTGAGGGGAACCTTTACCTTATCCATACATTCACTTTCTGCAATAGATATTTATTTCTTGCAAACAGATTTTCATTACTTATTTAAATACACCAAAATAGCCAAAGGACAATTTCTGGCTTATTTCAAAATTTCCAACACTCAGTTCCCAAACAGTAAGCCATCTCAGAGAGAAATATAATTCAATGGCCTTTCTCTAAAGTGAACGAAAAAGTCATCGGTCAGCTGGGCCAACCCTCAAATGGAAGCCTACTAAAATAACATTATCCTGATTCTCAGGATCATCATCTTTGTTGAACAGCCACAGGTCAAAATCAAATTGCTAGCTGTGGGCAGTTAGCCGACAATATTGCATTCTAACCATGGAGGGAGGGAGGAGAGGGAGGGAGGATGGAGGGAGAGAGGACTAGCAATAACACTTAGACTTATATACCGTTTCACAGTGCTTTTACAGCTCTCTCTAAGCAGTTTACAGAGTCAGCCTCTTGCCCCTAACAATCTGGGTCCTCGTTTTACCAATCTCGGAAGGATGGAAGGCTGAGTCAACCTTGAGCCTGCTGAGATTCGAACTGCCAAATTGCAGATACTGGCAGTCAGCAGAAGTAGCCTGCATACTGCACTCTAACCACTGCACCACCATGGATCACTTTGCTTGTCAGAAGGTCGCAAAAGGTGGTCCCAGGACCCCAGGACCCCGGAACCATCATAAATATGAGCCAGTTGCCAAGCATTTGAATTTTGATCACATGACCAAGGGGATCTTGCAAAGGTTATAGGTGTGAAAAATGGCCATGCGTCACTTTTTCAGTGTTGTCTATGGAGACTCTCAGTCATCCAGGTCACAGTTGCCCCAAAGGTGTTTTTTAAAGAGGCAACTGGACTTTCTGATTTTTTTTTCTTTGAAGACATTTCTCATCCAAGAAGCTTCTTCAGCTTTGACTGGATGGTGGGGAATGGAAGGATTTATATTCCTTGCAGACAGCTGGTCATTTGCACCCTTTCTGAGAGTCATTGAGGCTGCTTGGATGTTTATCTGCATCCTCAGAGTCAGCACGGCAAGTGGGTGTGGAAACTTCTTGGAACTATACTCTAGACGGGAGATAGATGATATCATACCCCTCCCCCTATGTTGAGAAAGGGTTGTTCAATTTTGACATAGATGGCCTCTCTGACCCTTTTTCAAACCAGCCATCCTCTCTGTCCAAAATGTGGACTTTGCTGTTTTAAAAAGAGTGCCCTGTGTCTTTTGAATGCGGATGGACTACTGAATCTTGTTCTAATGGGTTTGTTCTCCTATGTTGTACCATGTGTTTATGAAGTTGTTTCTCAGTGTCGTTGTAGCTCTGAGCTAAATGAATTGTTGTATGTCAAGGACTACCTCTAGATTGGAATTGGACATTTTCAGAAGCCTGTTCTGACCTAGGCTTCCTGAGAAAGCATAAATCACAGTCCCCCAAATCCTCTTTTATTTATAGGGCTGTAAATTATTGTCATTAACAGTCTGCAAGGCTTCACAAACAGTCTGACAGATGTCTGCTCAAATTGCCACAGTCTTTCAGGGGAATGGTGATAAGCACCCACCTTATCTCCCTTGGAATCCTGCCAGAGACCTAACTGCCAAATGCAGAGCAAGGTCAAACTTAGCACAGAGTCAAACAGAACTTTTCAAAGCTTGAACCGACCAGATGAACTAATTGCTTCCTGCAAAAGCTCACATCCCATTCGCTCCACTTTTATGTCTTATGGGAGGGGCCAATCATCTCCAAGCCTTACTCCCGAGTCAACCCTCTTTTCTTAATTGTTCTTGCCTTCTGGGAGCTCTGTGCATGCGCACACTGGGAACAGGCTCCCCCTGTTCTTCTGCCTCACTGAAGTCAGACTCTGTAGGCAGCAAATAACTACCAGATGGTCTTGGTCCCCTCTCTGCCTCCGACACAGAGCCCTCATCAGAGCCCTCCCCAGATTCCAGGACTGGCCCATGTTCCTCTCCAACCGCCTCACTGTCTGAATCTGCTTCCAGCTCTGCTGGCCACTGGGGGGGCCACAACAAAGCCAAAAAGCATAATAAACCAAGTCCCATCTGTCTGTTCTACCTCAGTGAGATAATGTCTTTTACTTTACCTTTTATTAAGTTCTTCCAATGCATGATCTTGAAGTGATGTGGTGCTGGAAATGTGCTAATTGGTGGCAGAGAAAAAAATAATGGAACTCAGCATGTTTCAAATTTGTCATTTTAACTCATGTTTGATTTATTATTCAGAAATGTCTGGATAGAGTGCCCACTTTACATTAACCAACATTCAGGGGTGACGTTGGCATGGTAATGTCTAAATCTGCAAATGCTGGACACATAGATGATTCTATTACCTTCATGAAATTCTGTATGGTAATTGAGGTTCATGGAAAAGCACAAGTCAATATGTAGAAATACATTTCTAAAATAAGTTTAATTTTTATTCCACAGATCACAAATTGAAGAATGACTTTAGAAAAACAAGATTTATTTACTGCTGACTGGCATGGTGCATTTTAATTTTTTTTATGTATAACACCTTATTAAAAAATAGGTTTTTCATTTTTTTAATAACACACTTGGCCGATAAACGATTCTGTTCTATTCTATTCTATTCTACTCTACTCTACCCTACCCTACCCTACCCCACCATACCCCATCCTACCCTACCCTACCCTACTATACTCTATACTCTACTCTAATTATTCTGTTCTGTTCTGTTCTGTTCTATTCTATTCTATTCTATTCTTAGTACCATTTAGTACCATTCAGGAATACATATCAAAGAGTCATTTGTTTTGAATACTAGCCAGTTTCTTTTAGAGGATTCTAAAAAGTTCTTTCTGTAGCATTGGAGCCGAAAGATCAAATGAGATTTTATAAGGGGAGACAATGAAAAATTAACTAATAGTTATGATTTATTGCATGCAATTGCCTCACTATTACTTATTATCATCTCTCTGGTCTGGCCAAAATTGCTTGCTGTGGTGTTGGCATTTCTGGAAAAGCTGTTCTTTATTTGTGCAGAATTAAGTTTAAAAAAAGTTTACCAGAAATTAAGCATCTCAGAATGAATTCCCTCTCGTGAGTATCTGCCAGCGCGCTCGCATACCGCTTCAATATCTCATCATTTTGAAATAACATCCGATTGCCCCTAAGCAATGCGTAAACGTTAATAAAGAATAAGTCGTTATGGGCTGGTTTCAGTCCTGGACAGAAGAAAACAAGAACTCATTATGCAAACTGGTTGAAGTGTTCTCTGAAGCCCTGGTTGAGTTGAATTTCTGTCACCTTTTGCGTGACAGCAATAACAAAGAATGAGGGAACGGATTCCTAAAGATAATTAAGCAGCGTTGATCTTAGGACATTCTCTTTTCAATGCAATGCTGATTGCATTGTTCATAACCAAAATTACCTCTGCATGACAGAATGAATTAGTGACCATCTGAACTTACTTAGCCAAACTCAAAAGTGGAGGGGAGGTGGGGGGGGAGGAAGAAGCAATTAAAAATGCCGTCATCACTGGATCTATCAGGCGAACAGCTGGTTAGCTTGATAAGCAATTCTTCCAGTTAAAGCTACTTTAGTAGACAATGGGACTTAATCTGCTTGTTAAGTAGCAATTAGGAGGCAATGAGAAAAGATGAAATTACCGTTATTATGATGCAAACAACTTTCAAAAGGGGGTTTTATATTTAAAGAAATAAGCATTCATCCCTGAATTGGCTTTTAAAAATGGGTGGCCATAGCTGAGCGTGCGTGGCTGGGGGAAGGCTATTGCATTTTGACAATTGGAGAAACCTAACAGAGACATATCAAATGATTCTCCAAATGGGTTCTGTAGAGCTAATTTGTTATGCGGTGGCTTGGCTCAAAATGTCATGCCATCTTTGATTGTAGTTCACATTTGGAGCTAGGGTATTTGGCTGCACCCCACTCCAGAATCTCTGTTGGTATGACCCAAGGAAGCATGGTACTTCCCACTTGCTTGCTCATCTTGATGAATCCTATTTCAACAACAGTGCAGAGTTGGCATTCAGCAGGTTCTGACCAGTTCTGGAGAACCGGTAGTGGAAATTTTGAGTACTTTGGAGAACCAGTAAATACCACCTCTGAGTGCCCCCGCCCCCCATTCTCTGCCTCCTGAGTCTCAGCTGATCAGAAGGAAATGGAGATTTTGCAGCATCCTTCCCTTGGAGTGGGAAGGGAATGGAGATTTTGCAGTATCCTTCCCCTGGAATGGGTTTGGAATGGAGATTTTGCAGTATTCTTCCCCTGGAGTGGGAAGGGAATGGAGATTTTGCAGTATCCTTCCCCTGGAATGGGTTTGGAATGGAAATTTTGCAGTATTCTTCCCCTGGAGTGGGAAGGGAATGGAGATTTTGCAGTATTCTTCCCCTGGAATGGGTTTGGAATGGAGATTTTGCAGTATTCTTCCCCTGGAGTGGGAAGGGAATGGAGATTTTGCAGTATTCTTCCCCTGGAGTGGGAAGGGAATGGAGATTTTGCAGTATTCTTCCCCTGGAATGGGAAGGGAATGGAGATTTTGCAGTATTCTTCCCCTGGAGTGGGAAGGGAATGGAGATTTTACAGTAACCTTCCCCTGTAGTGGGTTTGGAATGGAGATTTTGCAGTATTCTTCCCCTGGAGTAGGAAGGGAATGGAGATTTTGCAGTATCCTTCCCCTGGAGTGGGTTGGGAATGGGGACTTTGCAGTATCCTACCCCTGGAGTGGAAAGGGAATGGGGATTTTGCAGTAACCTTCCCTGTCATGCTCACCAAACTATGCCCACCAAGCCACACCATGCCCACCAAACCATGCCCACAGAACCGGTAGTAAAAAAAATTGAATCCCACCACTGCAACAGTGCAATAATTTTTCAGCAGGCTATTTCTGCATAAGAATGTGTTTGTGGGAAGTTAGCACCCACCCCGGTCCTAGAAAAATGAAATATTGTAAAAAATACTTTAAAAGGCAGAATATTATATTTTCTCCTAACATATAAACATGTTTCTAAAGACATACAGTAAACTCAGAGCCTCAGCTCCCTGCCACCCTCCCCAAGCAGGTGCCAACATATTTACAAGACTATCTATGGTTTTCCCAGTTGCAATGGATGGCTATTAAAGTTGGACCATAAGAAAGGCCAAAGAATTGAGGCCTTTGAACTATGGGGCTGGAGAAGACTCCTGTGAGTCCCTTGGACTGCAAGGCAATCAAACCGGTCAGTCCTAGTGGAGCTCAACCCTGGCTGTTCTTTAGAAGGCCAGATCCTGAAGAGGAAACTCAAATACTTGGCCACCTAATGAGAAGGAAGGACTCCCTGGAGAAGAGCCTCATGCTGGGAAAGACTGAGGGCAAAAGAAGAAGGAGACGGCGGAGAAGGAGGTGGCTGGATGGAGTCACCAAAGCAGTCGGTGTGAGCTTCAATGGACTCCGGAGGATGGTAGAGGACAGAAAGGCCTGGAGGAACGTTGTCCATAGGGTTGTGATGGGTCGGACACAATTTACAACTAACAACAAACAAGATTATCTACAAAACAAAAGACCTTCACTCTCAGGACATGATAGGATTAGCCCTCACTCAACATCCAAATGAGGACAAAGCCATTAAGCCATAAGCCATTAAGCCATAGGAGTTGCCCAACACCCTTTTCGAACACAAGCCTCTTCATTACATCATTACATCATCACCCAGCAAGATTCAACCAACTCTGGGACTCAAGACAACCTACAAAGCTTCCCCTGCATGGCCCCATGGGAATCTAACAACCAATGGGATACCTACTCTTACACAGAAACTGAAAGCTCCAAGGCGAGAGAGAAGGTATAAATCTCTCTGCCACCCATGTGCTCCATTGCCCAGGACCTCAAACCATGTGGTCCACCATTAAACCATCTTTTGAAGCAGCCTCCATGTTTCCAGTGTCTTTCTCCCCACTTGGAGCTGAACCCAGATGGACATTTCCTCCAACAGGTAAATGTAATGTTATAATCTCCTGATATCTTATAGTCAACAAGGATCTGCTGTGCCTTGTCTGCTCCTGAATCCTCTAAGCAGCCTAACTGGCTAAATAATGGAATATCTTTCCTTTTCATTGGCTGCTTCTGTAACCATCCATGACTTAATGTGCATCTGGTTCTTTTTGATGATGTTGAATCGGGGTGGTAAGGTCATGGAACTGAGCCAACATAGTGGCCATTCCTTTTCACATTATTGCCGTTAACAGAGCTAATAATTTAGGGTAGCTGGAATTGGGTAGGTCTACTTTAATGAAAAGAAGGAGCAGGGGTGGCATGAGAGCAGTGTCCCAATCTTTAAAAGCTTGCAATAAAGAAGAGGGAGTCAATCTATTCTCCAAAACCCCTGAAGGAAGGACAAGAAGCAATGGATGGAAACTCATCAAGGAGAGAAGCAACCTAGAACTAAACTTCCTGACAGTGAGAACAATTAATTATTGGAACAACTTGCCTCCAGAAGTTGTGGGTGCTCCAAGTTTTAAGAAGAGATTGTTTTTAGGAAGAGATTGGACAACTATTTGTCTGAAATGGTAGAGGATTTCCTGCCTGAGACCGGGGGGGGGGGGTGGATTAGAAGACCTCCAAGGTTCCTTCCAACTCTCTTATTCTGTTATGATGATGAGTGGAAATACATGTAAACTGGTCCCATGTTTATTTGTGCTATACAGAGACACTTTTGATCAACTTGAGTCAACATTTGGATAGAAGAAGTTATCATCACTCGAAGTGCATACTTCAAATACTGCAGGCTCACCATTCTCTAGAGCAGTGATGGCGAAGTGCCATCGAGTGCCCAAACTGCGCATGTGCATGCCCAAACTAAAATGTGTGCGTGCATGCAAACATGTGCATGTGCAGACATGCATTTGCATGCACAGTTGTGAACTCGCATTTGCAAACATGCAAGTGCATGCACAGACATGCATGCCCAGCAGAGATCTGAGGCCATATGGCTGGCAGGAGACGGGGCATCCCAACACTGGCAGCGCGGCAAAAGACAAGATCTTTTTCTTTTCTGAGCTTCTGTTTCATTGTTTGCAGAGAAGCAGAAGCTCACAAAAGAAACGCCACAGAGATCTGCGTGCCACTCCTGACACATGTGCCCATCGTCATGGCTCTAGATGGTGAACGTCACGTCTCCAGCTACAGATAAATGAGAATAGGTAACTTCTCTGCACCGTAAAGTTTAGCTTAAAAATGCCACACACACACAAATCAATAATAATAATAATAATAATAATAATAATAATAATAATAATAATAATAATAATAATAATAAATTTGAATTTATTAGCCGCTCCCTCTCCACACAGGACTCGGGGCGGCGTACAATAAAAAATATAAAAACATAAAGACATATGTGCAAACACATAAACATCCAAATACACACATATATACAGAGACATACATGCATGGAGGAGGTAACAAATTACATCACATTAAGAATGTTAAAAATCAGCCTTCAAAATACCCCATTAATAAAAACACAATTTAAAATTCAAAAGGACTGTCAGGAGGAATAAGAAAGAAAAAAAAAATTACGGTTAAGCCAGGCCAGATAATTGAAAGAGGTGGGTCTTCAGCTGTACACGGAAGGAGCGGAGATTGGAAGTAATCCTGATGTCAAGGGGGAGGTCATTCCACAGGGCTGGGCCCATCACAGAGAAGGCTCTGCTCCTGGGTGTCGCCCCCCGACACTGTTTAGTGGACGGCACCCGAAGAAGTCCCTCTCTGTGTGAGCGGATTGGTCGTAGGGATGTATGGTGCAGGATGCGATCCCACATGTAACTAGGTCCTGTGCCATGAAGCGCTTTAAAGATCGTAATCAAAACCTTGAAACGCACTCGGTAGACCACAGGAAGCCAGTGCAGCTCGCGCAGGAGAGGTGTTACAGGGGAGTATCTAGTCCTCCCCATAATCACCCGCGAGGCCGCATTCTGGACCAACTGCAGTCTCCGAGTGCATCTCAAGGGAAGCCCCATGTAGAGAGCATTGCAGTAGTCCAGGCGAGACGTCACCAGCGCATGGGTGACTGTGCGTAGGGCATCCCGGTCCAATAAGGGGCGCAATTGGCGCATCAGGCGAACCTGATGGAACACCCCCCTTGCCACGGCTGTTACATGGTCATCCATGGACAGCCGGGCATCCAGGAGGACGCCCAAATTGCGCACCCGTTCCACGGGGGCCAGTTGCTCGCCCCCAATGGCCAGAGATGGAAGCAACTGGTTGAACCGGGGGGCCGGAAGCCACAGACACTCCGTCTTGGAGGGGTTGAGTTTTAGTCGGTTGCCATCCATCCAGACCCATACGGCCTCCAAACACCGGGACATCATTTCAACGGCCTCGGTGGGGTGGTTCGGGGTGGAAATGTATAGCTGAGTATCATCAGCATACAGATGATATCCCACCCCAAAACCACGGATGATCTCGCCCAGCGGTTTCATGTATGTGTTGAACAGGAGAGGCGAGAGCACCGACCCCTGTGGCACCCCACATGTGAGGGGGCTCAGGGTCGATCTCTGCTCCCCTGCCAACACACGTTGCGTCTGGCCAGAGAGGTAGGAGCCAAACCACCGTAAAATGGTGCCCCTGACTCCCAGCCCCTCTAGCCGGTGCAACAGGATACCATGGTCGATGGTATCGAACGCCGCCGAGAGATCTAATAGGACCAGGATAGAGGAACAACCCCTATCTCTGGCCCTCCAGAGATCATCAACCAACGCGACCAAGGCCGTCTCCGTGCTGTGCCCGGGTCGGAAGCCGGACTGGCGCGGGTCTAGATAAGACTTTTGAAAGGAAAGGTTTGCAAGAGAGCTGAAGACGATTGCTGGAAAAGCTGGCAATATTTAAGGGCAGTTATCAGTTTGTCAAAGATAGATCAAGTGGTGGAAATGCATGGAGATGTAAAAATAGCGCCCGCATCCCTGGAATGTGTTAGATTTGTATTGCATTGCATTTCCATTGCACTGAATCTTACATTTTTCATAACAGCACTTCATAATTCGGTGATAGCTTTTATCCCATTGCTTTGGGAGAGATTCATTTGCAGATGAATATCCAAACAATTCAGCACCCTGTGGAACCTCAAGGATACTTGCATTGGCTGTTTACACTTTTGTCAAGCAAAAATTGAATATGTCTGTTGGGTCTAATAGATGTTATTGATTTTTTTTTTTTTTGCGGCATTTGTGTTCTCAGTTCTGCTATCTTGGAGACATGGCACTTCAGTGCTGAGTTAAAATCTTTGGGAGCCCTGGTTCTGTTGAACCAGAAATCTAACATGGTTCTTGTTACTGGCCAGTGTCAAACCCTGGCAGGGGTTTGCCATACCTGGGAGGCCAGGGGGCTCTGGAGGTGGTAAGCACGACAAGCAGCAGCAGCAAATGGCAATGGCAACCCTGGCCGCCTAGAACAGCTGATCGGCGGTGTGCTGGGATTGCTGTGTGGCAACACCAGCAACCGCCCAGAGGTGGCGGCATGTGATGGCGGCATTTCTGGTTGCCTGGCCCACCTGATCGGCCGGCCGGCGGAATGCCGAAAGCCATTAGTGGTGGTTCCAGTGCTGAGCCCTGGAAAATGGCTGTTGGGGAGCACCGGAAGACTGGATACTGTGGCAGGAAAGCAGAGTCCTTGCTGATTGTTCACTGCAAAAGGTAATGAAGCCAGCTAATGGTGGTTGAGTGGTCAGGCAGAGAAGGTGTAGACCCCGCTTACAAAAGACGCTGGGAGGCAGCAGCTCCCAGGGCTGACTTTACAATGGACTTATGACCTTGATCAGAGCTCAATGTGTCCTTAGGCTGCAGCCTGAATAAATCTGGATTCTATTTCATGTTTCCAGAGTTGTTGTGCTGCTGTTTTGTTCAGGTTAGGTGAAATTCCAAGACAATCCCCCCCCCCCCTCCCCAAAACCTGGAAACCTAATTGCAAGGCAAAAAAAAAATATCCAAGATAACCTACAAAACAAATTAGCTTAATTAAATGAATCACCTATATTAATTGTCACATATACCTCCAGTTGAAAAACAGCAAGCTGCAACAATTATATGTATATATATATATATATATGTATATATGTATATATGTATATATGTATATATGTATATATGTATATATGTATATATGTATATATGTATATATGTATATATGTATATATGTATATATGTATATATGTATATATGTATATATGTATATATGTATATATGTATATATGTATATATGTATATATGTATATATGTATATATGTATATATGTATATATGTATATATGTATATATGTATATATGTATATATGTATATATGTATATATGTATATATGTATATATGTATATATGTATATATGTATATATGTATATATGTATATATGTATATATGTATATATGTATATATGTATATATGTATATACATATGTAAAGGTAAAGGTTTCCTTGCACGTATGTGCTAGTCATTCCTGACTCTAGGGGACAGTGCTCATCTCTGTTTCAAAGCCGAAGAGCCAGCGCTGTCCGAAGATGTCTCTGTGGTCATGTGGCTGGCATGACAAAATGCCGAAGGCACACAAAACGCTGTTACCTTCTCACAAAGGTGGTCCCTATTTTTCTACTTGCATTTTTTACATGCTTTCGAACTGCTAGGTTGGCAGAAGCTGGGACAAGTCACGGGAGCTCACTCCGTTATGCAACACTAGGGAGTCGAACCGTTGAACTGCCGACTTTACTGATCAACAATCTCAGTGTCTTAGCCACTGGGAGCCACCATGTCCTATACACACACACATAGAGTAAATAAAATAGACCAGTGCCCAATGAATTACATGATTTGGCAGATGGACAGATCTACTAAACATTTTGGAGTTTCTTATGCAAATGAATGGTAATTAAGGGCAAAGTTATCATCATGGCTGAAAATGAATAAGTCAAGTGTTAGTGTATGCATGTATGAGTGTGACTACATGTCTTATCTTGGTGTTTGGCCATTCTTTTGGCTTCTACAGCTGTTTTAATATGTGAAAAACTGTGGCATAAGCTGCCTATATTGAAAATTCTATGCAACAATGAAAATATACTTTTAAAACATCAATGCGTCATTTTTCCCTCCAAATATCAAGATGTTTTTCCTAACTGTCACAAAAATGTACTTTTCATTTAAAAACATGTCCTTTTAACTTTATAGTGGCTAATGATAACTCTAGTCTTACATTTCCCCCCTCTGATTGCAGAATTCCAGTTATTAGAATAGCTATGCAATAAATGGCAGAATTATGAAGTATTGTGAATTGCATGCCAAAAATAGCATTTTAAAACAGATATGACTTTTCCTAGGATTACATGGTTATCCCGTTCTGGTAACTAAAATTTATCTTTGAAATGCAAAAATAAAAGTAAAGTTTTCAATGCAACAAAGTAGGATTAAAAAATAGGAACATGCAACTAATGCATTCCTTAATTTTTTTTCAAAATGCACATTTGCAAACCACCTTCTACATATGCAAAACAAAGCTTGTTTCTCAGTTACTTGCACCTTTCTTTCAGTAGAAACACAGTTTATAAAATATCCATCAGTACTCGGAATTACGTTTGCAACTGAAATTGAATTAAGTTCCCAGTCTAGTTTAACACAAGAAGTATATAAAGATGGAATTTTCTATGGACTTAAGACAGTACTTTCATTAAATGAGGTATCCAGAAAATTAAAATAAAGTAAATTAAATATTTGGTGAAAACATTTTTGTAATTCTCTACTCTCTTTTCAAAAGGGAGTGGAAGAAAAAAACTATTTACAGTTCGTTTTAGATAGTAACATAGAATTTTTTCACATCATTTATTTTGTGTGTACTGTATAGTTTTTGGTGAGTGGGTTATTATTTTCTGTTTAATCTTCTAGGATATTTTTCATACTTGCTGCTGTGAAATTTCTGGATATCTGCCAAAGCATCTACTCTAATTCATATCAAGCATCTACTCTAATTCATATCATACATTTTTAGTGTATATTCTAATCTACAATAGTTGAGATAACAACTAGCCTCATGATGTTACCGGAACAATCTGAAATTTTGAGTAGTTCAGAGAACCGGCAAATACCACCACTGACTGGCCCTGCCCCCATCCATTTGCTGCCTCCTGAGTCCCAGCTGATTGGCTGGGTCTTCTTTTGTGGCGGAGAACGGAGCTGGAAAGCAGGTTAGTGGGGTGGGGAGGGAATGGGGACTTTGCAGTATCCTTCCCCTGGAGTCCGGAGGGACTGGGGATTTTACACTATCCTTCCCCTGCTGTGCCCACCAAGCCATGTCATGCCCACCAAGCCACGCTCTCAGAACCGGTAGTAAAATTTTTTGAATCCCACTGCATAGGTCATGCTTGCTGATGATATTTGGAGATCTAAGGATAGAAGTGGTGCAATTGTCTTGACTCTTCTGGATCTCTCAAAAGTTTTGATTTGTTAAATGTAGTCATTGAATTTATATTCCCTCCATATTTATTCATTGAATTTATGTTCCATCCATTTTAGTCTCAAAGATTTTCTTTATCCAGGCAATATTCTTCTGGATTTTCATCTCTGTCCTTATGAGTTCTCCTTCACTAGGAGTCTTCAAAAAAGGGTGGTTGATCATCAGTTAGATATCTTCCTGTGCAGCATTTTTTAATTTGAGCATCTTCCAGATATGTAGGTTAACAATACCAACCCTTCTTAGCTCTTACAATTTTGTCTAGAGAAATAATTGGAATTGAAGTACAAATATCCTATATTGAACATATATTTGGACTAAATAATTGATGAACTCAGTGGTCAGGTTTCATTTCTATCGCTATATGACTGTGGAGAAGGTTTAAAGTTGCCCACTTATTGCCAACTGCATACAACCTGCAATTGTACACAACAACTGCAAAATTTACGATAAAACAGTTGCCCCCAAATGACTTCACAGGTGAGATGAAATCTGAAGGCCACACTTGGAATACTGCATCCATTTTTGGTCACTACGATGTAAAATAGATGTTGAGACTCAAGAAAGAGTGCAGAGAAGGGCAACCAAGATGATTAGGGGACTGGAGGCTAAAACATATGAAGAACAGTTGCAGGAATTAGGTATGACTAGTTTAGGGAAAAGAAGGACTAGGGGAGACATGATAGCAGTGTTCCAATATCTCAGGGGTTGCCACAAAGAAGAGGGAGTCAAACTATTCTTTAAAGCACCTGAGGGCAGGACAAAAATCAATGGGTGGAAACTAATCAAGGAGAGAAGCAACTTAGAACTAAGCACAAATTTCCTGACAGTGAGAACCATTAATCAGTGGAACAACTTGCCTCCAGAAGTTGTGAATGCTCCAACACTGTGTCATAAAAATATCCTGATTAAAAAACAAAAGGAAATGACAAGCAACCACAAGCAATAACTCTTACTTTAAGATCAGAGGTTTATTGTTTCATGCACAATTTGGAACATGAATAGCATTACTTACACTAACAACGTATTGCAATAAGGTCCACTGACATAGCTGAATCCAGGTGAATTAGCTAGGGCCAGTGGCCCTGAACACTTCCCAAGGCATTCTTTTTATACTTTTCCTGCATGCATTTCACAACTTACTTCCTTGTTCTGTCTTTCTGACATACAGTCTCCACATAGACCCGTGTACATTTGAAGCTCTCAGACACTTGTTATTTTCAGTTCCTCATTTCCCACCATCTCATTCTTCCTGCTCTATACCCATACAAGAACAATCTTTGCAGACAAAGCAGCACAAAAGTCAGACACAATTCAGCACATTTGAAATATGTCTGGTACATTTTGCAATTAAGTTAGTTTAAAACTTTGGTTCAGTGAGGTCTGCAAGCTCACTCCTAGGCCTATTATCTGCAACTTTCCAATGGATATTTTTCTCCGCTCACAACTGGAAGTTTTTAAGAAGAGGTTGGATAACCATTTGTTGGAAGTGGTGTAGGGTTTCCTGCCTAAGCAGGGGATTGGAGTAGAAGACCTCCAAGGTCCCTTCCAGCTCTGTTATTCTATTCTGATTAATGAACTTTAGAAGAAAATATTATGAGAAAACAATTCTTGTAATGTTATTAGGCTAAGAGGTGAGGAAGCAGAGGTGAGAGATAAACACATTTTAAAAAAAAACAGTACCCAAAGTTTAATCACGTTGAATTGCAATCAAATCTGTGCATGGAACAAAGTCCATTGAATGTTATTTGTGGAGAATATTTGTAGAGAATCTGAAGTCCACGGTTATATTAACCATCTTACTAAAATTGCAATTGTTACTCTTCAGAAAATTCTCATCTCCACAGCAGAAGCAATCTCCTACCATCCTACCAGATGGAATACACAATTCTCACATAGGCAGGTTAATGAATAATTGCCCACCATGAGATTTCACACTTCATGTGCAATATCTCAAATCTCAGCTAGATGGACTATTGGCTTGATTGGATATGACAATATCTGAATTCAGATGACAGGAAATGAATGCTAATTACAACGTTACTAAGGTTTCTCAACTCAGAGATATAGATAGATATGCCATCTCACAAGCTTTAACATTCTCCTCTGTTCTTGCAATATATATATATATATTGAAAGTAACGTGTGTGTGTGTGTGTGTGTGTGTGTGTGTGTGTATTGAAAGTAACATGTAAAAAATTAAACAGATTAAAAGGAATATGCTGCATTCAATATTTTTTAGAGTTCAGAAAACTAAATTTAACAGCTCTCTGAAAGCGAAGGAAGGACAAAATAATTCTATCAGGTAGAAGTAGATAATTTGGGACTAAATGGTCAACAGCAAATAGCTCAAGTACTTAATTATTTGAATGAAGCCACTTGACCTAATCAAACACCCTATTTTATTAAGTGTTGTAGCTTTCCCTAAAGCTTGAGTCCAGCATGTCTCTGTTAAGAATTACATTAGCTTTGTTTTCTTTTGCTACTACAAAAGTCTTTTGTGCAATGAATGGAAATCTTATCAAAGAGAGATCTAATCCAATCCAAGAATTAAGGAGAAATTTCCTGACAGTGGAAACAATTAATTAGTGGGACTCTTTGCATTTGGAAGTGGTGGGTGCTCCATCACTGGAGGGTTTTAAGAAGCGATTGGGCAACTATTTGTCTGGAATGGTATAGGATCTCCTGCTTGAGCAAGGGGGTTGTATCAGAAGACCCCCAAGATCTCTTCCACAATCTGTTATTCCTTATTCTGTATTTTGTTTCTCTTCTTCTCATCATCTCCTTTCTCTGCCACTTCATGTATCTTTAGTCGTTAAGCCTGAGGATAGCTGGGAACCCTTCCATTTGACAGAAGTGCATTTAACAAATAATAGGAAATGCTTGCTAAGACAAATACTTGACTAACTTCAAGGAAAAGCATCACGCTTAAAAACTTTGTTGGTCCTAGAGAGCAGACCATACTTCTCCTTTTCCCCCATTACTGCATTTCGCCTAAAGTAATGTTTCCAAAACAAATTGGAAGGTTGCAATTTTGCTGACACATACCTGACAAATTTAAAGAGAAGATTTACAAAAGTAGGTAATAGCAACTCTATCATGTATCTATCTATCTATCTATCTATCTATCTATCTATCTATCTATCTATCTATCTATCTATCTATCTATCTATCTATCTCGTACACAGGGTGGGGAAGAGGAGTGCATGGGAGGGGGAAGGGAGAGGGCAGGGATGATGGGCATGGGAGTAGGGGGAAGAATGATAGGAATGGGACACTTACAAGAGAGATAGTTTCACCTGCTTGCAAATGCAAATGACTTCTGACACAGTTAAAATGTTTCACAAAAAAGTGGTTTGTGTGTGTGTTTGTGTGTGTGCGAGAGAGAGAGAGATGAGAGACAGAGTCAGACAGAGAGAGAGAGGAGGGAGTGAGAGAGGGAGAGAGAGAGAGAGAGAGAGAGAGCAGGGGATATTCCCTGCTCTCCAAATATTATCATAGTTATGAAATTTGTATCAATCAGCGGAAACTGTGCATTTTTCTATACATGAATGCCAATATCTAGTGTCTCAAGGAATGGATACATCATAATCAGATGGCAATTCTGAGACTTTGAGAATCATGACACATTACTCTACCCAAATGGAAAAAAAAAACCTCAATGCTTTGGAGCTCATCAGATTAATAATCCGCTGTCCATATCATTCAGTAGAAAATGATTAATATGCACTGGATGTTGGATTCCCCTTTCCTTGTTTAATGAAATTTAAATAATAAAAACATGACACAAAGGTGAAGATACAGATTTCAGCATAAGAAATCAGGAGATTGCTTCCATTTAATTCATTTTATTTCAAGACAACTGGGAGTCATTTAAGAAGGCAATGTTGACATGTCATTTAAATTAGCAGCAAGACTGGATGTTGGTTCCTATCTGGTTGAAACATAATTGTTGAAGTTATCTTTTCTGATTGTCCTCTGTGCCTTAGCTTTCTTTCAACATCGCAGACTCTCTCTTTTACAAGGAATGCAACATATGAAGACTAAATGGGCTTAGCCACATAAAGTAAGGAGGAATCTCCATTCCCACCCCACTCCAGGGGAACGATACTGCAAAATCTCCATTCCCTCCCAACTCCTTGGGAAGGATACTGCAAAATCCCCATTCCCTCCCCACTCCTGCGGGGAGGATATTGCAAAATCCCCCTTCCCATCCCACTCTGGAGTCAGCCAGACGTGGTATTTGCTGGTTCTCTGAACTACTCAAAATTTCCGCTACCGGTTCTCCAGAACCTGTCAGAACCTGCTGAATTTCACCCCTCTAACAAAGGTATTGTCAACATACTTACAACAAATCCATACTTTTGGTCATATGCATGGAAGTACTATAGTTTCTAGATACTGCATTTAAGTCTCTATTGTGAGTCCTGAGAATGGTGATTCCACAGGTGTTCCTCTGATTTCTTGATATTTTGTCCTTCAAATTGAAATACGTAGTGAGTCAGAACTTGATAAGATCCATGAGTCTGGGAATTCCAGTTTTACTATATACATGGCTAGGTTCAGAAGTGGTATTCTACCAGTTTGGACCGGTTTCACCCAGACCAGCAACAGAAATCATGGGAGGCCCCACCCACCTGCCCTGGCTCATGGTATTCCATTTCGACCTTTTTTTTTAGCCAAAAGTGCATGCACGAAAGGCTTAGTGCATGTGCGGAGGTGGCGCCAGATATGGGTTCCTACTGGTTTGGATGAAGAGGTTTGTGCTTTTTAGACGAGTGGGAAGATGGCTCCCTTTTCATCTATTGCTGTTCTTTTTTAATCTGACCTTTCTTAGTTAGGTCATCAAGGGTCATCTTGATCACCACACAAGGTATTAACACCAGACAAATGATCAAGCAGAGAACAATATTCTAATTAAAGAGCTACCAGGGAGAAAAGTTGATTTCCATGCGGTAAAAATTTAGGAGACTCTTATGTAAAGAGCTGGCTTTTCCACGATCAGTTAAATATTCAGCATATTGTTGCCAGATCACGGAAAGATATTTGAAATGAAATCAACTTTCCGTTTTTGACAATGGCTAGAAAGTTATGAATTGAGCTACATATTGTGCAAACCTCAATTCAACAGCTGCCTTTGTTGAGATTCCTATGGTCTCATCTATGGCTAATCCCTTTTGCCACCTGTCTGTCTATAGATCTTCTCAATAGCTTCACCGATCCTGGATGCTCCAACATTTTAGGAATCACTCACTTCATCTCGGAAAGGAAATTCATTCCTTTTACTTCTTCAGCTGAACTGTATTTGCGTCTCTCCAAGCGATGGGTTTCACATTTTGTTGCCACTGATTCGTGGGTGCACAGTCTAGGGGTGGGTTGCTATCAAAAATCAAGATGGCACCGCTGTAGGAGAACTGTTTCGGATGCACGGCAGGCCTGGGCTGCTGCCAGTCTCAGTGGCCCAGGCTGCCAAATTACTACCGGTACATTCAAACCAGTTTGAACTGGTAGGAACCCACCTCTGGCACGCTTCCCTTCTGCGCATGTGCCTGAAATTCTATGCATGCACTTTGCTTGTGTGTGCACCTTCTATGCATGCGCCCAGCCTCAAACATGTGCCTAAATAGGACGGTGTAGAGCCAGGGCAGGTGGGTGGGGGCACCCATGATTTCTGCTAACGATTCGGGTGAACCGGTCCAAACTGGCTGAATCTCCCTCAAAATTAACTTGTTTTGGTGGAGAGAAAGGGAAAAAGAGGCTTCCAACCTCTCTTCAGAACCTTGATTTATCCTAGCTTGTCATTTCTATCTTAGGATACGGCAGTTCAGGGCTAAGACTTCCCACTGAGTGGAAATTAGCACCACCCTTTCTGGAATTGTATTGTTAAATCATTGAAGGCTCTTGAAATTTATTTTTTTTAATTTATTTTGTAGGCTAAGGATTTATACCTCGAATGAAGAAGGCTACCCTGGCTATTTATATTCAGAAGAAAATATGATGCAATTTGTCAATGTCAGCATTTATGCACTATGTTCACAGATGCTTCTGTGTCGTTATGTTTTTAAAGATTACATTATGCTGCAGCATGTTGGGTTTCCTGAAGCAAAAAATAGGATATCTTGCTGTACTATGCTTTTTTTTTTACGGCATGTCATTTTTCCCCTTATATCCTTCTTCCTCCTTTTGTTGAGGGACGTGGTGGCTCAATGGCTAAGACACTGAGATTGACTATCAGAAAGGTCGGCAGTTCAGCGGTTCGAATCCCTAGCGCTGCGTAACGGAGTGAGCTCCAGCTTCTGCCAATCTAGCAGTTCGAAAGCATGTAAAAATGCAAGTAGAAAAATAGGAACCATTTTTGGTGGGAGGGGAACAGCGTTCCGTGAGCTTTCGGTATTTAGTCATGCTGGCCACATGACCATGGAGACGTCTTCGGACAATGCTGACACTTTGGCTTTGAAACAGAGATGAGCATCGCCCCCTAGAGTTGGGAACGACTAGCACATTTACAGTAAGTACAGTCAGGAGTCCCTAAAAGAACAACACACTTCTTTTTTTTTTTGAATTTGAGAAAAAGTAAGTAGCAATGAGTATATGGCAGTATTCATACAATGCTTCTTGGTGGTAATGTTGGTTCATTTCTAGTGCTACTCTTTCATGTACACACCTATAGGATTTTGCATTTGTGTTGATTCCTGGTGACTGATTAGGCAAATCCCTGCAGTTTTCATGGTGAAACTTTGGAAATAGTTTGCCATTGTCTCCTTTCTATGAGCTGTGGTGGCTCAGTGGTTAGAGTGCAGTACTGCAGGCTACTTCTGTTGACTGCCAGCTGCCTGCAATTTGTCAGCTCAAATCTCACCAGGCTCAGCCTTCTGTCCTTCCAAGGTGGGTAAAATCAGGACCCAGATTGTTGGGGGCAATAGACTGACTCTGTAAACCGGTTAGAAAGGGCTGTAAAGTGGCATATAAGTCTAAGGGCTATTGCTAATTATATGGAAAAATGGACTTGATCCGCTCTGCCGTGTGAATCAGCTGAGAAGATATAGGTCAGTGTACAGCAGGGGCGGGGGCGGGGGCAACTGCTCATCGGAGCAAACTGGTTTGCTCCCAACTGATTGTCAGAGCTACCGGTTCACCCAAACCATTCTGAACCAGTAGAATCCCACCCCTGGTCCTTTGCTATTTCCAGGCCGGCTTGCGGGCCTTGAGTTTGACACCCCTGCTTTAGACAAAGGATGAGCTCCAAAGGTTATGAAGAGCCCTGGTATCACAGTGGTTAGAATGCAGTATTACAGGATAACTCTGCCCATAGTCTAGAGTTCAACCCTGACAGGACTCAAGATTGACTCAGTCTTCCATCCTTCTGAAGTTGGTCAAATGATGACCAAGTTGTTGGAGACAATATAATGCCCTACCTTATAAGCCAACTAGGGCCGTGATGGCTAACCTTCTAGTTGTTGGGTGCCCAAAATGAGATGGGACACATGCAAGGGCGCACACAAATGCCGGCACCCATAATGCAAAGTGCGCTTCCATATGCACATCGTTTTCACCCTCCCTGGGCTTCAGGAAACCCTCTGAAGCCTGGGGAGGGCAAAAAATGGGCCAACCGAAAGTTCAGAAATAATCTATATTCTATTCTATTCTATATTCTATTTGGAAAGAAACTTCCAGTTGACTCGTTGGACCTGTTTTTCGCCCTCCCCCAGCCATCGGAGGACAGAAAATCAGTTGGCCAACACACGCATGCCTGCTGGAGCTGAGGGTCTCATGTGCCAGCAGATATGGTTTCGCTGCCATAGGTTCACCATCACGGACATAGGGACTGCTGTAAAGTACAATGGGGCAGCTTATAAGTCTAAGTGTTACACAGGGGTAAAATCCTCCCCGTTCGGCCAGGTTCAGCTGAACTGGTAGGGACGATTGTCGTTGGTTCTGTGAACCGGTAGTAGAAAAAAGCTACTTCTGCCTGCAATTTGCTGCCTACAATTTGACAGTTCAAATCCCACCAGGCTCAAGGTTGACTCAGCCTTTCGTCTTTCCGAGGTGGGTAAAATGAGGACCCAGATTGTTGGGGGCAATAGGCTGTCCCTGTACAGCACTTAGAGAGGACTGTGAAAGCACTGTAAAGTGGGATATAAGTCTAAGGGCTATTGTTATTGCCCTCCCTCTCCCTTCCTTCTGGCTAGAATGCAGAATTGCAAGCAACCTCTGCCCACAGTCAAGAGTTTGATCCTGACCGGCTCGAGGTTGACTCAGCCTTCCATCCTTCCGAGGTGGGTAAAATGAGGACCCAGATTGTTGGGGGCAAGAGGCTGACTGTGTAAACTGTTTAGAGAGGGCTGTAAAAGCACTATGAAGAGCTATATAAATCTAAGTGCTATTGCTATTAAGGTGGCATCTGTTATGCCATGCAGGGGCATAGAAGTCTCATGCGGAGGAGACCAATCTTAGTGCTCCCACCAAGGAAGGCCACCATTGAAACTTTTCTTCAATAGGAGATTTCACAGGGGAGACTTACCTATTCTTTGTCTGAAAGAGGTTCTGTAAATACATGAAGCTCACCAGTCAGCTTTTAATGTCTTTGCACCTGGAGAATCTGCGTCTGGAGAAAAAAATCCCACCCAGTCACATGACACCTCCCCACTAAGCCACAGCCACAGAACCAGTGACAAAAAAAATAGATTTCACCACTGATTTTACGCTATTACCATTGCGATTATATTCATATCAATTATATTAGGAAGGAAGACGCCAAGTTTTATCTACATTTTAAAAGATGGATATTATATATCTTTATTATGCCTGAAGGTGAAATGAAGATTTGTATTATTATGCTTCACAGCATCTAGATGACTGAGCTCAGAAACAAAACAGAGATTGGAATTGGATGAAAATATCCAGCTGATTAAAATACCATTCTTTCAGGTTTTGTTGCTGGTCCCATTAACATTGCAACTGAATCACCACAAATCACCACAAATTCTACAGTTCTGAACATTGGAACAATGTGCAGAAGCATCCACAGCTTTCTATTCATCAACTGTGAACTAAGCCTTCAGCTAATTAAAAACAGTCAGGCACTGAAACACTCCGGAGGAAAAGAAAAAAAATAGCTGGTGCATCCTGACAATCTGCTTGTATAGCTTCCTCTAATCTTTCTTTGACACAGATATATACCAAGAAATGACTAATCTGCAAGGTACTGCTTTGGGTTATCTCCAGATGTCGGTGATGCTACTTTCCACGGGTGCCTTTCATCCAGATGTTATTAGGAACTGAGATGAGGAAATGTGGTACTTCTTATTGATACAAGGGGAGAGGAACCTGGGTGGAACACAAAGATATGAATATGGATATGAAAGATGAAAGAGAGAGAGAGAGATGATAGATGATAGATAGATGATAGATAGATAGATAGATAGATAGATAGATAGATATAGAGATAGATGATAGATAGATAGATAGATAGATAGATAGATAGATAGATAGATAGATAGATAGATACATAGATAGAGATGGGTGGCTGGCTGGATGATAGATAGATTAAATAGATAGATAGATAGATAGATAGATAGATAGATAGATAGATAGATAGATAGATAGATAGATAGATGATAGATAGATAGATGGATAGATAGGATCAGTAAATACAATAGATAGATAGATAGATAGATAGATAGAGAGATAGATAGATAGATAGATAGATGATAGATAGATAGATAGATAGATAGATAGATAGATAGATAGATGATAGATAGATAGATAGATAGATAGATAGATAGATAGATAGATAGATAGATAGAGATGGCTGGCTGGCTGGCTGGATGATAGATAGATTAAATAGATAGATAGATTAAATAGATAGATAGATAGATAGATAGATAGATAGATAGATGGATGGATGGATGGATGGATGGATGGATGGATGGATGGATGGATGGATAGATAGGATCAGTAAATACAATAGATAGATAGATAGATAGATAGATAGATAGATAGATAGACAGACAGACAGACAGACAGACAGACAGACAGACAGACAGACAGATGCTGGGAGGCAGAGGCCAAAGGGTGGGGGGCAGTGGGTGGGTAGGGCTGCATTCGGTGTATAAGATGCACCCAAATTTTCACCCTCTTTTAGGGAGGAAAAAGGTGCGTCTTATACTCTGAAAAATACGGTACTTACTTGCAGCTGTAGAGGTGGTCAACAGTAGTAAGTGTCCAGAGGTGCAGATAACTAACAATCTGAATTGGTCTCTCCACATGTCATCGTTAGTGAAGCATGCAGCATTTGCATTTCCTGCATCTAATGAGGCGAGCACATCTTTTGCTTTCTCTCCTGGCCACTTTTTACAAAGACACAATTGTGCATGTTTTTTTTTAAAGAATTTTTATTGGTTTTTAAACATTTATAGGGAAAGGTTAAAAGGGTACATAGAAATTTTTGGTAGCTCCCGTGCTAGTGGTAGAAATCCCCACAAATCTCACAATTTTTACAATGTTAAAGACAACGTATAAAAGATAAGCAAAACCAAAATCTTGTTCCACATTATATCAACCATGTGTTCAATCATCTCTTTTTTTGTCACTTTCTAGTATATCAAAAATTACAATAATATTTCAAATGCATTTATTTTTGTGACCTGAGCCTTTTCGATATTGCTCTCTCCTCCCTGTCCCCAGATGGAGCCACAGCTCCTCCCTCCCTCATATCTTGTACATTACTACCTTTTTCACTACCTCCCATATTTTCGTTGTGAAAGCTATTTTACAATTTCTGAAAAGAAAACTGTCATGGAATTGTTCTTCCTCTTAAATTTTGAATCATGTAAACAGCAGCAGGATTAAAAAAGGAAGATAAAGAAAATGCAACATGGGTTTTTTTTTTTTTAATTCATCGAATGAAATATAGTCATCAGGGAAAAGAATATCTATTTTCATGTCATTAAAATAAAAAAATTAGCCCCTTCTGGATGTGCTTTTGTTTATGTCTTTCTATTGAATAACTGGATATCAACTTATTTTGCATTTTTGTTTAGCATATAATAATATAATTATTACCTTATAATATATCCAGCTGCCCAGAATTAGTTTAGAGTTGGGTGGCCCTGGAATTGAATGAATGAATGAAAAAAAAAGAGCTATCAACAACATAATGGACTCATAATTTCTTTTTCTTTCCAGATGCACAGAAGTAAAGGGATTATTCCTAAGGGAAAAAATAAGGAAGAAGTTTAGAAAACTGAAGGATAAAAATTTGAATACCACAAATTGGAAAAGAAGGAACCAATCAATATCCATAATGAAATATTGTTTCATGGAAGTAATAAGAAGCTGACATTGGATAGCAGATGTAAGTGATAATGAACTAGGAAAAAATGAATGGAATAGAATAAAAGTGTTGAAAGGGACCTTGGAGGTCTTCTAGTCCAATCATCTGTTTAGGCAGAAAAACCTACACCATTTCAGACCAAAGGTTGTCCAACATCTTCTTAAAAACTTCCAGTGTTGGAGCATTTACAATTTCTGGAGGCAAGTTATTCCACCGATTAATTTTTCTAACTGTCAGGAAATTTCTCCTTAGTTCTAGCTTGCTTCTCTCCTTGATTAGTTTCCACCCATTGCTTCTTGTCCTGCCTTCTGATGCTTTGGAGAATAGCTTGACTCCCTCTTCTTTGTGGCAGCCCCTGAGATATTGGATCACTGCTATCATGTCACCCCTAGCCATTCTGTTCATCAAACTAAACATACCCAGTTCCTGCAGCCGTTCTTTATATGTTTTAGGCTCCAGTCCCCTAATCATCTTTGTTGCTCTTCTCTGCACTCTTTCCAGAGTCTCCACATCTTTTCTACATCGTGGCAACCAAAACTGGATGCAGTATTCCAAGTGTGGCCTTACCAAGGCGTTATAAAGTGGTATTAACACTTCACGTGATATTGATTCTCTCCCTCTATTTATGCAGCCTAAAACTACTGTGTTGGCTTTTTTGGCAACTGCAGCACACTGCTGGCTCATATTTAAATGCTTGGAAAGATACGGGGAAGTAGAAAAAGGGAAGTAGAAAAAGGGATGGTTAGGTGGATAGATGGGACTAAGAAAGAAAATTACAGGACTATCTGTGATAGAATGTAGCCCTGAGGTCCAGAAGGAAGAGGCTGATTCCCAGAGGATAAAGAGACAGGAAAGAATGCCGATTGTCTGGTAGGCAGGAAGAAGGCAAAGATGGACCCTCCACAGCTGCTCACAGAGGATGTCTATTGTTGTGCAGATATTTACCTTAGTCTGGCAAGATACTGTTTATAGGTGAACAGCAATGGAGAAACAATTCAAAAGTAAGTCTACATGTTGTTCTTGCTTTTTTGGGTCTGACCAATGATGAGATTCAGCCAGTTCAGGCCAGTTTAGGTGAACCAGTTGTTAAATTGCTGGCTGGCCCTACCCCTTCCTAACCTGCCCCTTCCAGGAGTCCCCACGCTCCCCATTTTAGCTCCCAGGTAGGTGCATGGAGGCCTACTAGGCCCAATATGGGGTGTGGGGGAAGGTGTGGTGCAGCCCTCGCCCCATGGCTTGTTTTTGCTCTGGGGGGGAGGGGCTGCAGGAGGCCGAATGCTGCCTGACACAACCCCTGGCCATGCCCAGCAAGGCCACGCCCACCCAGCTGGTCATTAGGGCAGAGAACTAGTTATTAAAATATTTGAATCATACCACTGGTATTGAGATGATGAGCACCTGTCCATGTAGTCACCAGTTGGTGACCTGACTCAATAGTACTAATTTTTGATCAGGTATTTTTTTTAGATGTAAGATATGAAAAAAGAGCACCAAGAAGGGCACACCCAGTCTGCTTTTATTTCTATTCATTTTATTTTCTTGCATTTTTTTGGACTTCTGTAAGGTGTCGTGGCACCTTGGCTTTAGACTTGCCTTCTCTTCTGCAAACTGTCTTGGTGAAGAACTGTTTGCTACAGAGGCAACGCGGTTTTCTTTAATGAGGCAGGGTGTCTCACCTTCTGCCTCTTCCTTCATAGCTTCTAAGGCAGAAGCCACAGAGCTCCAGAGATGATAATTTGATGTTTTAGTTACGTTAGGAAAGAACTTGACAGCTTTGGGTCACAGCTTCTTTTTACAAAAAAAGTTTGGCATGAAAAAAGGCAGGCAGGAAGGCAAGAAGGCAGGAAGGCAGATTGGAAGGCAGCAGTGGCGTAGCGTGGGTTGTCAGCACCCAGGGCAAGTAATTTGCGCCCCCTAACCCGAGGGCGGCCCGACTGCAGTTGCCCCTTGGTCGGCATCAGTCAAGTGAGGCTCTCCATGCTGGCCTCCTGCCTTCCTCCCGAGGAGGAGCTCGACAGGGCAGCGGGAAAAGGCTCGACTGAAGGGAAGCAGGTGCCGCGGGGGTGGGAGGTGCACCGGGGGCTGCGGGAAGGCGCCGGCTCCCCGGGGCGCTCCAGGCGGAGCGGGAGGACGCGGTAGCGTTGCAGCCACGGGCAGACGGAGCGCAGCGCCGCTCTCCTTCGGCTCCCGCGGGGGCGGTGCGGCGGGTCTTGGCGGCTCCGCTGGGAGGTAGGCGGTGCGCAGGAGGGGCCTGGGTGGGCCGGGGCCGGGGAGCTTAGTTCGCGGGCCAAGCCGGGCGCGGAAAGAGGCGGCCACAGTCCGGCAAAGGGCGGCGCGGGGCGAGTCAGGGCGCCCCCCCCAGATGTTGCGCCCGGTGCGGCCGGCACCCCCTGCACCCCCCACGCTACGCCACTGGAAGGCAGGAAGGGAGGCAGGCAGGCAGGAGGAATGAAGGAAGCAAGGCAGGAAGGCAGGCTGGCAGATTGGAAGGCAGGAAGGCAAGCAGGGGGAAGGAAGGCAGGGAACATGAAGGCAGGAAGGAAGGCATATAGGAAAGCAGGCAGGACAGCAAGAAAGCAGGCAGGCAGGAAGGAAGGCATATAGGAAGGAGGGAAGGCAGGAAGGAAGGCATATAGGAAGGAGGGAAGGCAGGAAGGAAGGCATATAGGAAGGAGGGAAGGCAGGAAGGAAGGCATATAGGAAGGAAGGAAGGAAGGAAGGCATATAGGAAGGCAAGAAGGGAGGCACGAAGGGAATAAAGCAGGAAGGAAGGCAGGAAAGAAGGCAGGCAGAAAGGAAGGAAGGAAGGAAGGAAGGAACAAAGGCAGGCAGGCACGGAGAGAGGGAGGGAGGGAGGGAGGGAGGGGGGACCTGTCTTTTCCTGTTATGTCAGCTGCTTTTATTTTCATATCTTGCCTTTCAAGATTTGATATCTCAATGAAACTAACATCTGACACATCTTCCTCCCCTTTCAGCCGGAGGGATATAGTTGTGCAAACAGCAGCTGGAATGCAGAACCAGGTCACCATTTTTGCTGTGCCAACATATTAGAAACACTCTTTCAACTTTTCTTTTCTTTTTTCATTTGCACGTGGCATTTAGTAATAGGAAACAGCCCCTCTCCGTATTGCTTCTGTGACTCAAGTCCATGTATGGACTTCCTCCTTCCACCCTTTTGCTTCATCACCAAATGCATCGTTCCCTCATTTGTTTTTCCCCCTCCTTTTGCTACAACCTCTGCTCATTAATGAGGATAAAACCATTTTCCCCTTCTTGTTTTAAGCATCTCGGCTGTCTTCCTCTGGTCCATTTTTTCCTTCTTTTTTTTTTTTGCCCAACCTCAGCTGTGTAGAACAGAGTTTTTGTTCCGAATGTGTTCTCGGTTCAGAATAAATGAGCAAGAGAGGGAGACAAATCGAGAGAACCCAGAATACTTTTAAAGAGCATTCACATCACCAAATGCAGAAGGCAAATCACATCGATGAGAGGAAGACTGTGAAGAAAAACTCAGCACTGAAAATGACGGTCGGAGCTCCTAGCTAGTTGTGATGGTTCAGATCCATCTGGCAATTGTACATTTTTCATCCTATTGATTTTAGGCAGTTTACGGACATCCAGCTCAATGCTGGAATGTGTTCATTGAATTCACAGTAATTTGACTCAGAGGAGAGCTGCAGATAGATGGAATATCAGCATTCATGTGTAAGAGAGAGAAAGAGACAGAGACACACACACACAGAGTGAGAGAGACAGAGAGAGAGAGAGAGACAGGCAGAGAGACAGGGAGAGAGAGAGAGACAGAGATAGACACACACACACACAGAGAAAGACAGAGAGGCAGAAAGAGGCAGAGAGAGACAGAGAGAAACACACACACACACACACACAGAGGCACAGAGAGAGAGAGACACACACACAGAGAGAGAGAGGGAGACAGAGAGAGGGAGACACACACAAACAAACATACACAGAGAGAGAGACAGAGACAGACAGACACATGCAGACAGAGAGACGGACAGAGAGACGGACAGACAGACAGACAGACAGACAGACAGAATAATCCTTTAACGTGCCGCTTTGGAAGAATAGAATTGAATTGAATAACAGAGTTGGAAGGGACCTTGGAGGTCTTCTAGTCCAACCCACTGCTCAGGCAGGAAACCCTACACCACTTCAGACAAATGGTTGCCGAACATCTTCCTTAAAACTTCCAGTGTTGGAGAATCCGCAACTTCTGGAGGCAAGTTGTTCCACTGGTTAACTGTTCTAACTGTCAGGAAATTTCTCCTCAGTTCCAAGTAGCTTCTCTCTTTGATTAGTTTCCACCCATTGCTTCTTGTTCTGCCCTCAGGTGCCTTGGAGAATAGTTTGACTCCCTCTTCTTTGTGGCAACCCCTGAGATATTGGAACACTGCTATCATGTCTCCCCTAGTCCTTCTTTTCATTAAACTAGAGATATCCAGTTCCTGCAACCATATATGTCTTCGCCTACAGTCCCCTAATCATGTCACCCTAGTCCTTCTGTTCATCAAACTAAACATACCCAGTTCCTGCAGCCGTTCTTTATATGTTTTAGGCTCCAGTCCCCTCATCATCTTTGTTGCTCTTCTCTGCACTCTTTCCAGAGTCTCCACATCTTTTCTACATCGTGGCAACCAAAACTGAATGCAGTCTTCCAAGTGTGGCCTTACCAAGGCGTTATAAAGTGGTATTAACACTTCACGTGATCTTGATTCCATCCCTCTATTTATGCAGCCTAAAACTACTGTGTTGGCTTTTTTGGCAACTGCAGCACACTGCTGGCTCATATTTAAATGCTTGGAAAGATACGGGGAAGTAGAAAAAGGAAGTAGAAAAAGGGACGGCTTAGGTGGATAGATGGGACTAACAAAGAAAATTACAGGACTATCTGTGATAGAATGTAGCCCTGAGGTCCAGAAGGAAGAGGCTGATTCCCAGAGGATAAAGAGTTCCTGCAGTTCCTGCAACCATATATGTCTTCGCCTCCAGTCCCCTAATCATCTTTGTTGCTCTTCTCTGCACTCTTTCTAGAGTCTCAACATCTTTTTTTACATTTTGTTGACCAAAACTGGATGCAGGATTCCAAGTGTGGCCTTATGAAGGCATTATAAGATGGTATTAACACTTCATGTGATCTTGATTCTATCCCTCTGTTGATGCAGCCTAGAACTGTGTAGGCTTTTTCCCACCCCACTCCAGGGCAAGGATACTTTAAAATCCCTCCCCACCCTACTAACCTGCTTTCCAGCCCCGTTCTCCTGTACAGGACAACAAAAGAAGACCCAGCCGATCAACTGGGACTCAGGAGGCAGCGAATAGATTGGGGTAGAGCCAGTCAGAGGTGGTATTTGCCTGTTCTCCAAACTACTCAAACGCTACTGGTTCGTGAGAACCGATCAGAACTGCTGAATACCACCTCTGGAACAGACATAAAATTAGAGCTTTTTAAAAACATGGTACAGGTGCCATTTGATTTTCTTTAGACACACAAACATACACACACACACACACACATACACACACACACACACACACACAGAGGCAGACAGACAGACAGACAGACAGACAGACAGACAGAGAGAGATGTAAATATTCCTGTTATTCCTGATTCCCACAATGGTCTGATATCCTAATAAATAGGTAAACAGAAAAGTAATGGTTGAAATCAGAAAAGAAGAGTAATGGGGGAAAATAGCCTTTTGTTCTTGAATCAACTACTTTTTAAAAATATGCACAGAAGCCAAGTTGTTTTGAGGACTTAGGAGAGAGAAGCAGAGAAAGAAAGCCAGAGCACTAGGATTAACATCTAAAAATAAACTAGTTTATTTTCCCGAGGGGAAAAAAAAGGAAGACGAAAAATCCGTAGGCTTTGGGAGTTTCTGAACTAAACTGCTTAGGCTGCTAAATGCAGCTTCTCCAATAATGTGTCAGTATCTGGCCATAATTCTTAAGCTGCTTACTCCAGAGTAATGCCGAAGTGACGGAAATACTCTGGAGTGTATAATTTTGCAGACCGCAACCACAACGGACTCATCTAAAGCAAGTCCTGCGATTTTTATCCTAAAAGAACACTGCAAGTAAATGTCAGCAGATTATAGGATCAAAAATGCAGACGGCGAAAAGTTTCGGCTGAAGTTTCCATCAGGATTCCAGGACAGCAAAAAACTGCAAGGCTGTGAGCTTATTCCTTGCCTTTTACTGGACAAATTAATAGCATGAATGGTATGAAGCTCTTGGCAGAGAGAGTTCACTGACATTTCAAGCCAGATGGGAAGAGAGAAGCAAATTCCAATTATTTATCAAAGAAAGCCACACTCAAAACCTTCAACGGGCAATTAATCACCCCAAATTACATTTACTGAACAGATGGAGGCTGGTTTTAATTGAAGAAGCCACCTATATGTGATCATCAGTGACTTAAGGAGTCACAATGTTAATACTGACCAACTCCTTTCTCTCCCTGAACTACGCAAGGTAGAGCTGGGCCTGGATGTAATTGGATGGGAGACGTTTCCCAGTTAATCCTTAGAGTAGTGGTAAAAAACGAGAAGTTGAAAAACAACCTAGAAAAAAAAAGGCAATGACACACCACTTCTGCTTTTGGTGCTCAGAAAATTCACTCTTGTGGCTAAGAACAAACCCATCAGGTCAAAAAAGAGAACAAACCAACCCACCCAGACAAGATTCAACAGTTCATCTGAATTTAAAAGACAAAGGGCACTCTTTTGAAAATAGCAAATCCACATTCTGGACAGAAAGGACTGCTGGTTTGAAAGAGGGGGTCAAAGAGTCTATTCTATTCTATTCTATTCTGTTCTGTTCTGTTCTGTTCTGTTCTGTTCTATTCTATTCTATTCTATTCTATTCTATTCTATTCTATTCTACTTCCTCTACTCTATTCCACTCCGCTCCTCTTCTTTTTCCTCCTCATTCTGTTCTATTCTACTCTACTCTACTCTACTCAACTCCTCTTCCTCTTCTTCCTCCCTATTCTATTCTATTCTATTCTACCCTACTCTACTCTATTCCACTCCGCTCCTCTTCTTCCTCCTCCTCATTCTATTCTATTCTATTCTATTCTATTCTATTCTACTCTACTCTACTCTACTCTACTCTACTCCACTCCACTCCACTCCACTCCACTTCCTCTTCCTCTTCCGCTTCTTCCATTCTATTCTATTCTACTCTACTCTACTCTACTCTACTCTACCCTACCCTACCCTACCCTACCTTACCCTACCCTACCCTAGTTTAGTCTAGTCTAGTCTATTCCACTTCACTCCACTCCACTCCTTTTCCTCATCCTCTTTCTCCTCCTCCTCTTTCTCCTATTCTATTCTATTCTATTCTATTCTATTCTATTCTATTCTATTCTATTCTATTCTATTCTATTCTATTCTATTCTATTCTATTCTATTCTATTCTATTCTATTCCATTCCATTCCATTCTTCATTCCATTATTCTACTTTACTTTACTCTACTCTACCCTACCCTACCCTACCCTACCCTACTCTACTCTACTCTACTCTACTCTACTCTTTGTTGTAGTAAGAATGAGCCACGTATCTTCAAATGTTAAACACTATGCTCAGATTTGAGATATTCCCTTTAGCTATTTAGATATTCCCTTTTTCCAATTGTCCTTTTGTGTTCCTCTAGAAATTGATCCCATCAGAAATATTCACATCTGACTTTGAAAAAGATTCCAGTGCTGGCATTTGTTCAAGCAGAACTAAGCCTCTGAGCATAACAGAAAAATAAGTTCTAACAAAACATAAGCGCCGAGAAGTGGTTTTCAAACTTGAAATTAACTTTTAAGGGAGACTGAACTCAAAGAGGCTTCACAGAAAACATTGCCTTTGTAAGCTGGACACACACCAAGATTGTTTATTGATAGTATTCACTATGATTAAAAAGCATGAGTCTTGATGCTTGTATATAGCTCTACACAACTTCAACATCAACTTTACAACTTATGATGCATCAAATCATATCCAAAGCACCAGCAAACAGGATTTGTCATGTTCCAGGCCAAGCATATACAAAGGGCATGGAGAGGTCATTTCAAATTTTACAAAAAATGCAAACTCACACACATATGCAGTGTAGAAACAAGTTTCCCCATAGTTTAGAAAATTTGCCTTAAAAGAGTCCCAATCCAAAACAGAAGGCATAAGCCTCGTCAGGGGAAGTCTACACGGGCAAACAATAGATACAAACTCAAGGTAAAACACCCCAAACTGTTTATGCAGCCTAGGAATGCGTTGGCTTTTTTGGCAACTGCTGCACATAGCTGGCTCTTATTTAAGAGGTTGTCCACTAGGACTCTAAGATCCCTCTCACAGTTACTGCTATTGAGCAAGGTACCACATACACTGACTGTACCTGTGCATTTTGTTTTTCATGCCTAAATCTGAAGCTGTTTTCAAATATCCTCACCTCCATTGTGCTCACAATATCCTGAAATAACTGAGCTGGAATTTAAAAACCAATGCCATTCCATCAAGTGACTTTGCCTCTAGTTGTATTTATTTACTCAAATAAAATGGAAAGGGAGATGTTGTTCTCCCTCCCTCCCTCCCTTCCCCCCCTCTCTCTCTTTCTCTCTCTTGAGGAGTTATTCAATATTGTTTTATTATCTTATTGGAGCCCCAAAAACCATCCCTTTAAGATTTGTTTTGGTCCTTCTTCCTGCCCTTAAAGAGAAATTTCAAAAGAACAAGCCGGAGATATGAGTTTAAAGGGGTGCTGGAAAATGGTGTGTGGTCAGTGACCCGTAAATAGTTCAGCCAAATGTTGAAATATCTTGTGTCAGCTTTTTCTTTTATCCTGCTCAGATCTGAAGACAATCTAGAGATGCTGCCCTTTTCCGAAAGCTTCCCTCCTTCAGACATTAGCATCATTCAGGTAAGATGTCCCTAATAGGTCAGGGAGAGTTGAGTGATTTGAAGAGGGTGACACTGGATGAAGTATATTGTGAGGGAAGAAGCTTATCCAAGTAACTCTTCTGGATGTGGGTGAATAGAAGGAGTATTTCTTCTACAGAAGAAAGACTGACTCAGCAATTTCCCATTCAATTTTTGGTTTGTTGGAAGAAAATGTCCTTCTGGGTTTAGTTCCAAGTGGGGGAAAAGCCATGGAGGATGTTTGGAAACATGGTTTAATGGTGGACAGGATCACATGGCTTAGAGCGCCTGGGTGAAAAGGGAAGAGTTGCTGAAAGTCCCTGGGTTTCATGCCCTCTCTGGACTTTGAACTTCCTGGGGCACAGGAAGTTTTAATATTTCCTAAAATGTTTCATTCTTCTAGGAGAGGGTTAGGTACTAACTTCCTACAGTTTCTTGTTCTAACTTAGCTTCTGGATTAACTCCGGGAAATCTAAGACTGAAAAGGCTACATGGGGGAGGGGGGAGGGGGAGAAGCAACTTTTGCTTTCATATCCAAGAATAATCCAAATTTTCATTTTAATGTTTTCCTTTCTGCTAATTGTTATGTAGCCGAGTCCTTGGGGAGGGTGAAGGGAAACTCCCCCCTCCCTTTTATCATGTAGTGATTCTGGCTGCTCCATTGACTTGGCTTGTCTGAAGATCACATGATCTGGAGACACTGCAAACATCATAAACGTGAGCCAGTTGCCATGACAAATCTTGGTCATGTGACCGTGAGGATGCTGCAGTGGACATAAAAGGGACATACGTTGCTTTTTCAGTGATGTCATTGCTTTGAATGGTCACTAAATGAATTGCTGTAAATCAAGGACTATTTGTAGCGCCACCATACTCATGCTTGCACATGGAAATGGATATATCTTGGTTTAATTTCCCTTCCCAAGACTGAATAGAATAGAATAGAATAGAATAGAATAGAATAGAATAACAGAGGTCTATGGAAGAGAGTTTGAAGATCTTCTAGTCCAACCCCCTGCTCAGGCAAGAAGCCCAGAGGTGGTATTAATCCTACACCATTTCAGATAAATGGTTATTCAAGATCTTCTTAAAGACTTCCAGTGTTGGAGCATTCAGAACTTCAGGGGGCAAGTTGTTCCACTGGTTAACTGTTCTAACTGTCAGGAAATTTCTCCTCAGTTCCAAGTTGCTTCTCTCCTTGATTAGTTTCCATCCATTGCTTCTTGTTCTGCCCTCAGGTGCCTTGGAGAATAGCTTGACTCCCTCTTCTTTGTGGCAACCCCTGAGATATTGGAAGACTGCTATCATGTCTCCCCTAGTCCTTCTTTTCATTAAACTAGACATACCCAGTTCCTGCAACTGTTCTTTATGTGTTTTAGCCTCCAGTCCCTTCATCATCTTTGTTGCTCTTCTCTGCACTCTATCCTACAAAAACAGAAATTCTAGATGTTTTGATTCACGCATCTCCAAAACTCTAAAGGGATCGTCAATGTTACCAACATTTTATAAATATTTATTCCTTTGAAATGTTATTCCTCAGGCTTCTATATTATTCTTCAGACTTTTTTCCACGGGAAAACCCATGCATCATTTAAGTGAAAGCTAATGTGATTTGCAAGAAGGATAGATGAGCAATTCACTAGGTAGAAGCTAACAATTGTTCCAAACCAGGAACACCAATTCCATGAGTAGACTTTTATTAAGATTGGCTATCATAACAGAATTTTGCAAATCCAATTGTGTTGTGCCTTTTCCACCTTACGGTATAATTTAGTGAACCTGCCTGAGCTGGTTCTGAATGATTCAGCTCTTCCTCTCCCCTCCCCCCAGGTAATGGCTCCTGGATCTATCTACTGAGGTCATTTCCCCTTACTTTCTATAAAAAAATATAGCAATTCTTCTCCTATTGTCAACAATCTGCAATTTTTAATAAATGCAAGCGTGCTGATATCTCTCACCTTTCGGCTTCTGGACCAGCGCTAACCAGCTGTGAATAAGAAAATGGATAAACAAATATATCCATTTTCATTTGATTGTGATCCCATCAGTGCATATTAGATGCGACTTTCCGTTTGCTTTCATATATCCCGTTTGATAAAAGAAATAGCGGTAGTGTGTTAGATTGTGCCGTCGAATGTATTTATTTCTTAGTCCTCCATCAAACAACTCTGGGCAGTAAAAATGCCCTCCAAACACAATCTCACACCACATCAACTGCAGCCACCGCCCTGCAATCATTATAAAATCCAAACTAAAACAGATTGCGCCCTTCTTTCTCGCTAGGCATAAAATCATCTTCAAATTCCCAGCTGAAAGGGTACATTTGAAGCAATTTCCTAAAGAGCAAACACACAGGTGCTAAACAAAGATAAAGATTGGTGGCATAATTTCATTATCAGTGTAGAAAGGACCAACTAGGTCTGTAAGAAGAGCCTTAAATTTTGGCACCCTTGCTCGTTTCCACTGTCCTTGATTATCACAGTGCTTTGTCTATCCCTCTTGAATCAGCCCAAGGAACTTTGCGGCTGGTAATTTTTGTGGCTGGTAAACTTTGTGGCTTAATTAGGAGTGCACCGATCGTTCAATTTTTCAACTATAACCCCTGGTTTAACTGTGCAAGCAGCATATGGTTCTACTTGTGGAGGAAAATCTGTAGAGCCTTGTCAAAGCACTAAGCCTGTTTCTGATTGCTTTCAGATAATTTTAAAATAGAAAGAAAGATAGGTAGATGATGATAGATAGATAGATAGATAGATAGATAGATAGATAGATAGATAGATAGATAGATAGATAGATAACAGACAGACATAATTAAAGATAGATGACAGATGGATAGCTGATAGATAGCTGATAGAATAGATACAGACAGACAGACAGACAGACAATTATAGATAGATAACAGAAAGGGTAGATAGATAGATAGATAGATAGATAGATAGATAGATAGATAGATAGATAGATAGATAGATAGATAGACAGACAGACAGACAGACAGACAGACATAATTAAAGATGACAGATGGATAGCTGATAGATAGCTGATAGAATAGATAGATAAAAGATAGATAGATAGATAGATAGATAGATGATAGATAGATAGATAGATAGATAGATAGATAGATAGATAGATGATAGATAGATAGATAGATAGATGATAGATAGATAGATAGATAGATAGATAGATAGATAGATAGATAGATAGATAGATAGATAGATAGATAGATAGATAGATAGATTTGGATTTTGGATATAATCTCTCTTTTGGATTTTACACATCTTTTCTATGTAACCAAATATACTTTTATGCTATAGACTTTTATGCATGCACACTGGCCAGCTGCTCTCTTCGGTGTCCTGGCACTCTGGCATGCGCACACTCCAGTTTTGGCACACAGTGCCGAAAAGTTAGCTGTCACCGCTATAGACGCAAGCCAATTACCAGACAATCTCTTTGAATTTTTTTTTAAATACACCAGTAGTATTATCTTCTGGATAAATCTATCTGATGAGTCCCCCATGGGGATAGGGTGACTTGTTTTCTCTGTTTTGAACAACAGGGTTGAATTGCAGCCTGCCAATTGACGGACTTCTATTTAGCTAGTTGGAAATGTCACTCAATAGGTGTTGTAGCCGACTGTGAAAACATCTAACGAGGATTCATGCAACAGATCGTTTAGTTTGCTCTAAACCAGGGATGTCAAACTCGATTTCCTGGAGGGCCACATTGGGGCTGTGTTTGACCTTGGGGTAGGAGGCAGAGTGAGCGTTGGGCAGGGTAGGCATGAGCAGCTCAACATCACTTGTGTTGGGGGCACCTGTGGTGGCCCAAGTGCTCTGCCAGCAAAAATGGGCTCCCGAGCTTCGTTTTAGGTTGGAACAGCCTCCTGCAACCCTCTGCCACTGAAAATGCAGCCCTCCTGAGCTCAATTTTTACTGGCAGAGGCATCATTGGCTGGTCCTTCACTATTTCCAAGGTGGCCCCGTGGGCCAGATTTAAGCATTCCACAGGCCGAATCCATCCCATGGGCCTTGAGTTTGACACCCCTGCAATAAAATGTCCCCTTACCTTAATTTTCCACCACCGGCGTTCCTGATATATATTTCTTATCTAGGTTATTTTTTTAAAAAATGCCATTATTCATCAAGTTGAGGCGAATTTCTGTGGTGGTTAAGGCACCAAGGAGACCATGGGTTCTAGGTATGTCTTGGTCACAAATGTAGATGGTGACTTTGACCCAGCATGTCTCTCAAGCCCTAGGAACAAGCAGACAACGGCAAACCTCTTCGGAAATCTTGCCAAGAAAATTGCAGGGACTTATTCAGGCAATTGCTTGGAGTCAGCATTAACTCAAAGGCATACATTAACTCAAAGGCATATATGGTGGCTCAGTGTCCAAGAAGCTGAGCTTGTCAATCAGAAAGATCAGCAGTTCGGTGGTTCGAATCCCAAGTGCCGCGTAACGGAGTGAGCTCCCGTTACTTGTCCCAGCTTCTGCCAACCTAGCAGTTCAAAAGCATGTAAAAAATGCAAATAGAAAAATAAGGGCCACCTTTGGTGGGAAGGTATCAATGTTCCATGCACTTTCAGTGTTTAGTCATGTCGGCCACATGACCACGGAGACGTCTTCGGACAGCTCTGGCTCTTTGGCTTTGAAATGGAGATGAGCACCACCCCCTAGAGTCAGGAACAACTAGCACATAAGTGCAAGGGGAACCTTTATCTTTATCTTATACATTTATGTATTTATTTTTATCCTGCCTTCATTAATTTTTATAAATAAATGAAGGCAACAAACACACCTAATATTCCTTTCTCCTAAAAATTTTCCCACAACTCTGAGTGATCTTCCTCCTCCTCCTCCTCTTCCTCCTGTCCTCTTCAAATCACCTTTACAAAAGTTCAACTCTCCGAGAACATAATAAGAATTTGAATGTGAGTTTGATTTTCTTTCCGTGTACGTATGTGGTTTGAGTAACATAATTAAGGAAAACTCAACACATGTTGCAACAGAATGCTTCAGCCCATTATTAGTGAACTATGCAGGAATAAGTCTAGACTCCTAAGTATGTGGTAATTTTTAAGTTGCTACAGAAGCAAACATACAATTTATCTTTTAGGGTAACCGGACTAATTGGCTATAAAAACTGGGGCTTATGTATAGTAAGGAAAATCTAGTCATTTACCAGTTTGCTTTTCATTCTGCAAAAGAAATAACACCCCTTTTCACTTGCATGAATGCTAAAAGTCTATGAAATTATAAGTTATTTTGCAGTTTCATGAGATGGGAACAGATATGAAAATACAGTAATTAGTATTCTAAGCTTTTGTGGCAGGTACTATAGCAATAGCACTTAGACTTATATACCGCTTCACAATGCTGTACAGCCCACTCTAAGAGGTTTACAGGGTCAGACTCTTGCCCCCAACAATCTGGGTCCTCATTTTACAACCTCAGAAAGATGGAAGGCTGAGTCAACCTTGACCACTCAGGATCAAATTGCTGGCAATCAGCAGAATTAGCCTGCAGTACTGCATTCTAACAGGAAGGAAGGAAGGAAGGAAGGAAGGAAGGAAGGAAGGAAGGAAGGAAGGAAGGAAGGAAGGAAGGAAGGAAGGAAGGAAGGAAGGAAGGAAGGAGAGCACTTAGACTTATATGCAGCTTCACAGTACTTTACAGCCCTCTCTAGGTAGTTTACCGAGTCAATATATTGCCCCCAACAATCTGGGTCCTCGTTTGAGCCTGGTGAGATTTGAATTGCTAAATTGCAGGCAGCCAGCAGTCAGCAGAAATAGCATGAAGTACTGCATTCTAACCTCTGTGCTAGAGCAGCTCTTGGATAATATAGGCATATAGTATATGGACAAAACCAATATTTTTTAGGTTGGTATTATAGGATATTTCTCAGAATGATTTAGTCTAGAGGTGGAGCTCTCAGCTCACAATCAGGAGGCTGTGAGTTTGATCCTAGATAGAGGCAGATAGTTCTCTCTCTGGGCACAATGATAATATATCTGCTGAACAAAACTCCACATTGGCAACAGGGAAGGGCATCTGGCCAGGAAACACTCTGCTAGCTGCCTTCAGTTTCTCCGGAAAACTCCACCCCGCAAGGGCTTATGGTGTTTTAAAAAGAAGATGAGTATAGGATATTTCTCCTGCTTCGACCTCTGTTTCATCCCCTTCTCTTTTTTTCAACCATTTTAAATAAATACCAAGCATTTTTAAGAGGGAGCCAGTAGCTGTCGCGATGGAATACAAATTCAGAAAAGTTCAAGTGACGCAAATTTCAGAAAGTCAGAGAGCTAGAGAGGATAGAGGGCATTTGGATATTGATGCATCTTTTCTAGATAGGTGGATTAAACAGGCAAATTGTGCCCAGTGTTAATCCTATACTGAAAGAAAGTCTGGGGAAAGAATCCATTGACAATTTGCAGTTATTCAAATACATATCCACAGGCAATTGGCAAGTGCCAATTTCTGTTTTTCTCTTTCTGTTTTCCCATTCAGCCCATGAGAAAAATATTTGTTGTAAGCCAGTATTGTCATTTATGAGCTGGGTAGCAAATACATTTTATAAATAAACTAGTTGATAACCCAGCCTTGCTGGGGTATTTATTTATCCCAATCCTGCATTAGACAAGAAAAGGAATTAATTATAAGTGATAACATAAGTGCAGAATGGGCTGTCCTCCCTCCTTCCATTAACGCCGCTGCAATTCCTGAAGAGGCGAGGTCAAGAGCAACTTCTCCCTGAGCCCTGATTTCGGCGACAATTAAATTAGTTAAAAATGTTTTCCCTGTGCCCCCAGAAGTGTCAAGGAAAATGATACCACCACGTTGAAAATGTAATTTCTAATGTTGGATTTTCCCCTTTAACAGAGGGAGTCCCCTTGTGGAGTAATGTGAAGCCATTACCATGGCAACTCCACTGCGCTGCCCAGTGGAAGCCATTTTACGGCAGTACAATAGAAGCCATTTTAAGGCACAACAGACTGTATCTTAACAGAACACACACACCACAGTAGGGTGTTCTGTTAAGATGCAGCCTGCTGTGCTTTTAAATGACTTCTACTGTACTGTTGTAAAATGGCTTCTACTGGGCAGTGCAGTGGAGTTGCCATGGTAATAGCTTCACATTACTCCACAAGGGGGATCCCTCTGGTAAGGGGGAAAATCCAACATTAGAAATTACATTTGGTCCGGACATTTTCCCCCTATAAATGGGCAACTCTGGGTTATCGGCTAGTTGGAAATAACTGTCAGGTGTAACAAGCAACCAGGTCTACATATGTAGAGTTTGATCTGACTCCATCACTGTATTCTATCTATGATAGAAATCTCCTCAGATTGTTCGCCTTCCCTTGAGAACAGATAGATAAAGGTCAATGGATTTTGAAGGAGAGGGTCAGTTCTGGATAACTTGTGGCTGCACAAGGATTCAAGGGCAATCCCCCTCTTGACCCATCCTCCGTCTGGCATTTTCCAACAATAACGAATGTAAAACAAAAGAAAATACAACAAGGCTTGAATTTAATTCAAACACCCACGCATAAACTGTATTATTATTTTTCATAGACAGAGAATACTTCTCTATGGAGAGTCTCAGTCATGGTTGTCCCCAAGTTGCTTTTATTCAAAGAAAGTTCAGCTGAATTTTCTTTGATGACATTTCACTTCTCATCCAAGAAGCTTCAGAAGAAGCGAAACGTCTTCAAAGAAAAACCAGAAAATCCAGGTGCCTGTTGAAAAAGCACCTTTAGAGAATACTTGACATGTTAAACCATTTTTTAAAAATGGTTTGGCCATACAATCCATCTCTAGTTCTGTGTAAAGAAGGGGTGACAAACTCAAGGTCCAGGGGCCAAATTCAGCCCACGGGGTGCAGTGGTGGGTTCCGGGAAGTACAGCCTAGTACAGCCTACTGGGAGCAGTGTCCACCAGAGTGGAACAATGTTTCAGTGGGCCTGTCCACCCGCCCGCATTCCTTGCCTCTTTTTGAGGGAAACGGACTGCTTGCGCATGCACACACAGATTATGGCACCTGCGCTACCTTACCGAGCAGCTGGGGCATCGCAGGACGGTCACATAGACGTCTGGCCCCATCACAGCATACCGGTTGCGACGGGCTCTGGAACCCATCACTGTTGGGGTGCTTAGATATGGCCCGGCAATCCACCCTGGAAATAGTGAAGGATTGGCCCACAGTGCCTCTACCTGCAAAAACAGAGCCCGTGAGGGCTGCGGACTGCCCTCCCAAGCTCCGTTTTCACTTGCAGATGGTTGAGGAGGTCATCGCAGCTGAAAACAGAGCTCAGGAACCCGTTTTCACTGGCAGAGACCTCGGAGCATCATAGGCACCCTGGAACAAGTGATGTAGAGCTGGCCACGCCCACCCTATCCCACCCAGGTCAAACAAAATCCCATTGTGGCCCTCAATGAAATCGAGTTTGACACCCCTGGTGTAAAGAATTAGAATGGAGTGGTCCTCTAATTTTTCATCTTTGTCCATCTTCCATCTTTGTCCATTTTCCATCTTTGTTTTAGAAAGTAAGTACAACAATGTGCCAGAAAAAAAATCTTAATTTTAAATCAAACTTTATTTTTTATAATCGGATTGGGGAAAAAATTTAAGTAAAACAAAACAACCGGAGTCCTTAAATATATTATTCATTGCAGAAGGAGTTCAGTCCAGCCAGTGCCTCATATCCTCTTTAGCTCCTTTAATTTATTTTCAGTTCCTTCAGGCTAGGACAGAAATGGGAAACACTTAAGTATAGGAAGATGTAAAAAAGGAAATCGATACAATATAAATAATATATAAGAAGCATGTCCACTTTAAAAAGTGCAATTTAGGACACAATGTGCTCATAAAAGGACCTCTGCAGCAGATCAGTTTCTTTCTCCCATGTTTCAGAATAGAATAGAATAGAATAGAATAGAACAGAACAGAACAGAACAGAACAGAATAGGAATAGGAATAGGAATAGGAATAGGAATAGGAATAGGAATAGAATAACAGATTTGGAAGGGAGTTTGGAGGTCTTCTAGTCCAACCCCCTACTTAGGCAGAAAAAACTGCATCGCTTTACACAAATGTTTATTTAATCTCTTCTTAAAAACTGCCAGTGTTGGAGCATTCACAACTTCTGGAGGCAAGTTGTTCCACTGATTAATTGTTCTAACTGTCAGGAAATTTCTCCTCAGTTCTAAGTTGCTTCTCTCCTTGATTAGTTTCCACCCATTGCTTCTTGTTCTACCCTCAGGTGCTTTGGAGAATAGTTTGACTCCCTCTTCTTTGTGGCAACCTCTGAGATATTGGAATAATGCTATCATGTCTCCCCTAGTCCTTCTTTTCATTAAACTAGACCTACCCAGTTCCTGCAACCGTTCTTCATATGTTTTAGCCTCCAGTCCCCTAATCATCTTTTAAATCAGGGGTATCAAACTCAGGGCCCAGGGTGGATCTGGCCCATGGGGTGTTTAGATCTGGCCTGCTGGGATGCCCTGGAAACAGTGAAGGACCAGCCTGCAGTGCCTCTGACAGTGAAAATGGAGCTTGTGCGGCCCTCCGGAGCTCCCTTTTTTCTGCCAGAAGGCTGAAGGAGGCCATCGCAGATGAGAATGGAGCTCGGGATCCCATTTTCACTGGCAGAGCCCTCGGGCCGCCACAGGCTGCCCAATTTGAGTGACATCGATCTGGCCACACCCACCCTGGCCATGCCCCCCCTGCCCCCCTGAGGTCAAACACAACCCCAATATGGCCCTCAATGAAATTGAGCTTGACACTCCTGTTTTAAATGGAGCATTTGCAAGACCCACAAATATCCTACTGGAGAATTTTAATTTCAGTGTCTTTTCCCACTGCTGAATTGAATTGCTTTAGACCTATTCTTGGGTTGCCAGAAGGTGAAAGGTAAAGGTTCCCCTCACACATATGTGCTAGTCGTTCCCAACTCTAGGGGGCAGCGCTCATCTCTGTTTCAAAGCCAAAGAGCCAGCGCTGCCCGAAGACGTCTCCGTGGTCATGTGGCCAGCATGACTAAATGCCAAAGGCGCATGGAACACTGTTCCCTTCCCACCAAAGGTGGTCCCTATTTTTTTACTTGCATTTTTATGTGCTTTCAAACTGCTAGGTTGGCAGAACCTGGGACAAGTCACGGGAGCTCACTCCATTATGCAGCTCTAGGGATTCAAACCGCTCAACTGCCGACCTTTCTGATCGAGAAGCTCAGCGTCTTAGCCACTGAGCCACCCTTATGGGATGGTTATATAACTCTAAATTCTATTGCTATTGCCATTGCTATTTCTAGGCTGTGTTTTTGCTGCCCCTTAAAGGCATACTGAGAAGAGACTAGTGCAATATTTAAAACGAAGGGAAATATATCACTGTTCCCATTGCTCAGCATCTAATGCTATTTGCTCTGGGGCAGTATAATTTTAATTTTTTCGATGATCATACCATATTGGTTTTCTTTTAATTCTAATTTTACATGGTACAGTAGATTCTAAAATAGACTCCATTAATCTGAGCTATTGTGAGAAAGCGTTTAAAATCAAACGCAATCAAACATCTCTATATCAATTTTGAATGGGCTCTGAAGATGACCTTGGGAGTCCGAAGAAAACAGTCTGTTTCCATCTCAATTCCTGTACTCTTTTGGTGGTATCGTATGCTTTCGTTTCTTCTCTAATCTACATGCAGGTCTTTTCTATCTTGTCTTGGGATGCCGACCGTGACTCTTTCCATGGCTCTTTGCGCCACTTGTAACTTTTGTATCGATTGTGAAGTTAGTGTCCCTGTTTCACTGGCATTAGGTTAGAGCAGGTACACACATGGGACATCAGAAACATTTCTCTTCAGGCATAGGGGAGAGGTTGTTCTTGAAAATTACGCTTAGCTTGCTGAATGCCTGCCAGCCACATTTAACATACCATTTCAATTTCTTTTATTGTATCACCTTCCGCTGAGATCAGTTGGCCAATGAAGTGGTCAACAAGGTCCGTCCTTCTTTCCTTCCTTCCTTCCTTCCTTCCTTCCTTCCTTCCTTCCTTCCTTCCTTTCTTGAATTTATTAAAAATAACCTGACTCTTTTTCAGGTTTATTTTTAGGTCAAATGGTTCTCCTGCTTTGTGCAGCTCTTATATTTATATCTATATCTGTATCATCTATACCTATATAATCTGTATCTATCTATCTATCTATCTATCTATCTATCTATCTATCTATCTATCTATCTATCTATCTATCATCTATCTATCTATCTATCTATCTATCTATCTATCTATCTATCTACCTACCTACCTACCTACCTACCCATCCATCCATCCATCTATTCATCTACCTATCTTCTATCTATCATCTATATCTACAGTATATCTGTTATATCTCTACCTCATCTGTCTCTCTCTCTCTCTTTATCTCTCTCACATTGTATCTATCTATCTATCTATCATCTATCTATCTATCTATCTATCTAGGCAAACAGTATATGAGGTATGCACACACACACCTATAATTTTTATTCAAATCATTTATAATCTATATCTACAATATATCTATCTGTACCAGAGGTGATATTCAGCCAGTTCTGACAGGTTCTGGAGAACCAATAGTGGAAATTTTGAGTAATTCGGAGGATCGGCAAATAGGCTGGCCCCGCCCCTGCTGCCTCCCAGCCTCCCAGCTGATCTTTTCTTGTTGCCCTGAACAGGAGAGTGGAGTTGGAAAGCAGGTTAGTGGGATGGGGAGGGAATGGGGATTTTGCAGTATCCTTCCCCTGCCGCACCCACAAAGCCACACCATGCCCACAAAGCCATGCCCACAGAACCGGTAGTACAAATTTTTGAATCCCACCACTGATCTGTACCTGTACCTATACCTATTTATATCTGTATATTTATATCTGCATTTGAGTATTCAAACCTTTTAAAATAGACTTTATTGCATTCTTCCTTTTGATTAATTTGTCCCGGAGCCATAACTTTCAATATCCTTTATGACTTATTTCATCCTATTATCCTCATTGTAAAGTTACTAGATTATTAAAAGGGCATGGCTACTTTCTTCTTTTTTTATCAGTCCATCCATAATTTAGGATGTTTGCCACTGCAATTCTAATTTCCCTTTCCATCCAGCCTCTCTGAGTGAATACATTAAAACCTGCAAATTATTTTACAGAAAACCAGCCTTTGAAAAATGTCTAATGCCATTTGTCATCCTTAAGTAGGTAAAGCAAAAGATTTAGATTGAAGTCAAGTTTGTCTACTGCATGTGGTGGCCTCAGATCAGCTAGCATCCATGTACACAGAGCAGGCATAAATAATAAGTATGAATAATAAGTACAATTACTCATAAGCCTTTACTATCCGCCTAAGGAATCGGCCGAAGCAATGAGCTCTAACAAAGGGTAGGAACCACTATCAGAAAGTACATGGAGTCAAAGTCTTTTACAAAGCATTGGAAGGCAAGAAATTAACCAAAGAAAGAAGCAAGCTAAAACTTAGAATAAACTTCCTAATTGTGAGAACAATCAGCCAAAGCAATAGCTTGCCTTCAGAAGTTGTGGCTGTCCGATCACTGCGGGCTTTCAAGAAGAGACTGGACATTAGTAATGTCAGTGGTGGGATTTAAATAATGTAACAATCGGTTCTCTGCTCTAATGATTTCTTCTAGCAAATCTTCTTTGTCTGCCAATTCATTCTCATTTTACCCATGTTTCTTTTTCTTCTTATTCATCGGCCCCTAGTCTATTATTATTTGTCCAGACGCCAGATCTGTTCTATCAGACATGGGGTGGAGATCCCCCTGTCTTTCTTTCTCCCTTTTGCATTCTTCCTTATTTCCAAAAAGCAGTGATAATGAATGTTGGCTTGCAGTGAAGATCTCTCTCTCTCTGCCCCCATTGTCTCTCTCAAACACACCGTCTCTTTCTTTCTCATATCTCTTGCTCCCCCTCTCCATCTCTCTCTCTCTCTCTCTCTCTCTCTCACACACACACACATACACACACACACCCTCTCTTGGCCTCATTTTTCTCTCTCTTTCACACACCACACACACTTTTCTCTCTCATCTCTCATCTCTCTCTCTATATCTATCTATCTATCTATCTATCTATCTATCTATCTATCTATCTATCTATCTATCTATCTATCTATCTATATATGCTGGTTTTGTTGTATTCGGGTCTTTTCCCGTGTAAGGTTGAGATTGTCTTTGCAACGTTTCGGCAGGATCACACCTGCCATCTTCAAGCTGTGGGCTTAAAATAGGAACGGAGCTGCCGTCTTTCTGTAAGTCTTGGTGGGAGGGGATGGGGTGGTGGCTTTGTTTCAGTAAGTGGAATGATTGGTTGTGTGGTTGTATCATGATTGGTAGATTGGTGCTGATTGGTGCAGGTTGTGTGTGCATTGTTGTTTTGTATTTTAACGGCTTGGGTGGTGGGTGGTGTTCGTTTGTTGGCTAGGGCTGGTTTCCAGATGTTTGGTAGGCGGGAGGTATCATCACGTTTGTTCATGCTGTGGGGATGTTTCTCTATTTCGATGGCTTCCATGATTATTCTCTTGTGGAGGTGTTCTGTTTTGGAGATTAACCTGGCTCCTTCAAAGTTGATTTCGTGTCCTGTAGCTTTAAGGTGCTGGAAAAGGGAAGAAGTTTTTTCTTTTTTTCTTACTGCATTTTTGTGTTCTGTGATGCGTGCATTTATTCTCCTGTTTGTTTGCCCTATGTATATTGCTGGGCAGATTTTGCATGGTATTTCGTAGACTCCTTGGTTTTCTAGCTGGATTTTGTCTTTGGGGTTTCTTAAGATGTTGGCTATTTTTTGGTCAGTGGTGAAGGCTGTCCTGATATTGTGTTTGTGGAGAATTTTGCTGATTTTATCTGTGGTGCCTTTGATGTAAGGGAGGAGGGCGATGCCATTTTCCTGTTCTGTATCTTGGTTTTTTGGGGGAGTCTCCTTTTGGATTAGGTTGGTGATTGTTTTTCTTTGGAATCCATTGGAGATTAATACATTTGTCTTTTGCCACAACACTTCATAGTTATTTGAGAAAAGTTTTGTGTTTGATTCTGAAATTTGTATTCCTAAATATTTAACTTTAGAAACTATTTCAAAACCTGCTAAACTTACAAGTCTCTTTCTTTGAGTCTCTGTCATGTTTTTAACCATCATTTTCGTTTTGTTTTGATTTAGTCTAAACCCAGACACCATGCCAAATTCTATTATGATATTTTTCATCTGGATTATTGATTTCAAAGGATGTGAAAGGGTAACAACCAGATCATCGGCGAATGCTCTAGTTCTGTATTCCTTTTGCCTGATAGCTATGCCATCTAAGGATTTTGAGTCCCGAATTGCGTTCAACAAGACTTCCAAAGTTAAAATAAATAACAATGGGGATAATGGGCAACCTTGTCTTGTGCCTTTTTGTATCTCGAAAGTTGTTGACAAATTTCCATTAATAATAAGTTGTGCATTTTGTTGCTGATAAATTGCTCCAATCGCCTGCCGCAATCGTGGTCCCATATCTATCTTTTCCAAAGTCTTGGTTAGAAAGTTCCAATTCACTCGATCGAAGGCCTTCTCTGCATCCAAGAAAATCAGCACTGCAGAGATCTGCTTATTCTTATCAAGATAGTTAATTAAATCTATGAGTTGCCTTACATTCTCCTTCATATGTCTGCCTTCAATAAATCCTGCTTGATCATGATGAATAATCTCTTGAATAACCGGCATCAATCTGTTGGCTAGTACCTTAGCAAATATTTAATAGAGATTAATACATTTGTGAGTTTGTGTAATTCAGTTTTCAGGTGGTCTTTGTCGGCTAGGCGTTTGGTTCTGGAGATGAGGGTCTTGGCTACAGAGTTGATCTGTGCAGGGTGGTGATGGGATTGTGCATTTAAGTAGCGGTTGGTGTGTGTTTTTTTCTGGTAGATGGTGTGTCCTAGGGAGCCATTGGGTTTTTTGTAGATTAGGACATCCAGAAAGGGAAGTTGGTTGTTTGCTTCTATTTCCATGGTGAATTGTATTTTGGGGTGTAGGTTGTTGAGATGTGTGAGGAAGTTGTCCAGTTTTTCTTTTCCATGTGGCCAAATCACGAAAGTGTCATCAACATATCTAAGCCAGAGTTTGGGTTTGGGTTCAGATTTGTCTAAGGCATTGGTTTCAAAATGTTCCATGTATAAGTTTGCAATGACAGGAGAGAGGGGTGATCCCATGGGTGCTCCTTCTATCTGTTTGTATCTTTGTCCATTATGGATGAAATATGTGTTGGTTAGGCAGTGGTTGGTCAGGTCTAGGATGTGTTTAGGGGGGTTGTGTTTCTTCTGGATGGCTGTCAAGGCTTCTTTTATGGGCACCTGGGTGAAGAGGGATATGACGTCGATATGAGTCTACGAAATACCATGCAAAATCTGCCCAGCAATATACATAGGGCAAACAAACAGGAGAATAAATGCACGCATCACAGAACACAAAAATGCAGTAAGAAAAAAAGAAAAAAACTTCTTCCCTTTTCCAGCACCTTAAAGCTACAGGACACGAAATCAACTTTGAAGGAGCCAGGTTAATCTCCAAAACAGAACACCTCCACAAGAGAATAATCATGGAAGCCATCGAAATAGAGAAACACCCCCACAGCATGAACAAACGTGATGATACCTCCCGCCTACCAAACATCTGGAAACCAGCCCTAGCCAACAAACGTGTTGAATAAGCACGAAAGGCGAGCGGAGTCGTGAGGAGAATCAACAGTCTTTATTGAACAGAACAGTCTTGACAAAATACAGGAGAGAATTCAATGCAGGGTTCGTCTGACAGCTATTTATACGAAGCTGTCAGACAAACCAGCCAATCCCCAAGCCAGAGTTTCCCCGCTCTCAGCCAGGTCGCGTCTTAGCCAATCAGACGCGACCTGGCTGTTGCTAGTGCAGAAGCCGGCTGTCAGGGGAAATTCCCTGACGTCATCTGCCTGGACACAATAAAACGAACACCACCCACCACCCAAGCCGTTAAAATACAAAACAACAATGCACACACAACCTGCACCAATCAGCACCAATCTACCAATCATGATACAACCACACAACCAATCATTCCACTTACTGAAACAAAGCCACCACCCCATCCCCTCCCACCAAGACTTACAGAAAGACGGCAGCTCCGTTCCCATTTTAAGCCCACAGCTTGAAGATGGCAGGTGTGATCCTGCCGAAACGTTGCAAAGACAATCTCAACCTTACACGGGAAAAGACCCGAATACAACAAAACCAGCATACCTACACCAGTGAAAATCTACGAAAACATATATATATGTTTATGTTTATGTATATGTATATGTATATGTATATGTATATGTATATGTATATGTATATATATATATATATATATCTCACACCACACACAACTCTTTCATCTGTACTTCTTTGCATATCTTTCTCTCTTTCACAGACACTTCTGTCTCCCTGTTTCTCTCCCACTTTCTCCCTGTCTGCCTCTCACTCTCTCTTTCTCTCCTTCTCTCTCTCTCCCTCACATACATACCCTGTCACTTTCCCATCTCTCTCTTCCTCCCTCTGTCTTTGTCTCTTTGTCTCTTTCTCTCTCTCTCTCTCTCTCTCTCTCTCTCTCTCTCTCTCTCTCATATGCACCCTATCCATCCGTCCATCCAACCACCTACCTACCTACCTACTTACCTAGCATCATCTATCTAGTATCTATCTAGCATCTATCTGTCTGTGTGTCTGTCTGTCTGTCTGTCTGTCTATCTATCTATCTATCTATCTATCTATCTATCTATCTATCATCTATCATCTATCTATCTATCTATCTATCTATCTATCTATCTATCTATCATCACCATCATCTATCTATCCTCTCTGTCTATCCATCCATCTCTCTCATACACAACACACAAATCTCTTTCATCTTATTTTTCTCTCACCTCTCTCTCTCTCTCTTTCACACACACAACCTTTGTCTCCAACTTTATCTCCGTCTCCCTCTTTCTCTCCTTCACTCTGTCTCTCTCTCACACACACATCTCTCTCTCTGTGTTTCTCTATCTCTCATGCTTCTCTCTCTTTCACACACAACAGACACATCTCTCTAACACACATCTCTTTCTCCCTTCCCCTCTTTCCCCCCTCTCACACACATCCCTCTTTCATCTCTCTCTCACACACACATACATACCTCACTCTCCTTCTCACACAACACACAGCTCTCATCTCTCTCAGATGCCCATCACACTCTCATTTCTCTCTCTCTCTCTTCTTCATCTATCTTTCTATCATGTATCTCTCTATCTATCATATATATCTTCCATATGTCTGTCTATCTATCATCTATGATGCCTGTCTTTCTCTGTCATCTCTCTCTCTCTCTCTCTCCCTCCCTCTCTCTCTCTCTCTCTCTCTCTCTCTCCCTACCTACCTACCTACCTACCTACCTACCTATACTGACAAATGACCCATTTTATGCATGAACTCACCTGCATAGCTGCTACTCTGAGGAAGATATGCTCGGAAAAGTTGGAAACCAAACATTCTGTATTCTATCCATTCTTAAAGGATGCTGACTGTGTTTTATTTCATTTGAAAAGCAGAGAAAGCTCCCATTCATAGATCTTCTCCAGGCAACACTCTGAGTTGCTTCAGGCCAATAATAGGTAAAATTGGATACATTTCTATTCCGAAGCAAAGTCTACTGGGTTAATTGTCATTTAGCTTCAGGGTTATTGAGAACATGGCTGGAGTCCAAGGGTGCCTACAAGAATATCATTTTAATATAAAGGTAGGTTTAGGCCTTTCAGAATCAACTTCATTAATGTTGGATAAAGTAAAGGTAAAGGTTCCCCTCACACATATGTGCTAGTCATTCCCGATTCTAGGAGTTGGTGCTCATCTCAGTTTCAAAGCCGAAGAACCAGCGTTGTCTGAAGACGTCTTCGTGGTCATGTGGCCAGCATGACTAAATGTCAAAAGTGCACGGAACACTGTTACCTTCCCACCAGAGGTGGTTCCTATTTTACTACTTGCATTTTTAATGTGCTTTCAAACTGCTAAGTTGGCAGAATTTGGGACAAGTAACGGGAGCTCACTCCATTATGCGGCACTAGGAATTCGAACCATGGAACTGCCAACCTTTCTGATCGACAAGCCCAGCATCTTAACCACCGAGCCACTGTGTCCCAATCAATGTTGGGTATATGACAAAAAAAAAAGTTTACAGTTGGAAAAGAAAAAAAAAAGAATCTAGTCCTGTTATTTAAAAAGTGAAAATTAGAATATTTTGAATATGTGTTGCGACACCCCAAAAAATACAATATTCTTCACTTAATCCTCCAAGGAAAGATTGAAGGCAAATGAGATCCAGGCAGAAGAAGAACATCATGGCTTCAAAATCTAAGGGACTGGTTTGAACCAAACTCAACAACACTTCTTCGTGCGGCTGTTGATAGAAATAGGATCGCCAACATGATCACCAATGTCTGATGACGGATATGGCGCAAGGAGAAATTATGTTAATTTCCTTAATCTCCAACAATTAGAAAGCCAAAATCATAGAGTTCAGACAGGATATAATAGAAGGGATTGTAGAAATCTAAGTCCAGATCAACTCCTTCGCTTGCTTATGGAAAAATGGTTGCAAAATAATACTAAAAAACAAGAAAACCACCATACTATGCAAATGCTTCTCATTTCTCAGCTTTGTTCACTGCCCAGATTTTGCAATTAAAATTTAGGATTAACATAGTGCAATCATGATATTTAAAGTTAATTTGATCTAGTATTTTTGTGAGATACTGCTAGCATTGCTCAAACTAATTGCTCATTTGAGTGCTTTTAATAATCACCCGACTATTTAATAAGCAGAATTTTGCAGGCAAAAATAAAATTCAAAATTCAATACAATACGATACAATACAATAGCAGAGTTGGAAGGTACCTTGGAGGTCTTCTAGTCCAACCCCCTGCCTAGGCAGGAAACCCTATACCATTTCAGACAGATGGCTATCCAACATCTTCTTAAAGATTTCCAGTGTTGGGGCATTCACAACTTCTGGAGGCAAGCTGTTCCACTGATTAATTGTTCTAACTGTCAGGAAATTTCTCCTCAGTTCTAAGTTGCTTCTGTCCTTGATTAGTTTCCACCCATTGCTTCTTGTTCTACCCTCAGGTGCCTTGGAAAATAGTTTGACTCTGTCTTCTTTGTGGCAACCCCTGAGATATTGGAAGACTGCTATCATGTCTCCCCTAGTCCTTCTTTTCATCAAACTAGACATACCCAGTTCCTGCAACCGTTCTTCATATGTTTTACCCTGCAGTCCCCTAATCATCTTTGTTGCTCTTCTCTGCACTCTTTCTGGAGTCTCAACATCTTTTCTACATCGTGGTGACGAAAACAGAATGCAGTATTCCAAGTGTGGCCTTATCAAGGCATTATATAGTGGTATTAACACTTCACGTGATCTTGATTCTATCCCTTTGTTGATGCAGCCTAGAACTGTGTTGGTTTTTTTGGCAGCTGCCAATGCTGGGTATTGATTCCTTCCAAAAAATATCTTTGCAGTGCCACGTTTATTTCATTCTGCCCACAAAACACAACCAAAATACTTTTGATACCAAAAGCACCTGCTTGCTATCTAGATTTTCTGTTTCTTGTTAATAGTTCTGGATATCCATATATGTTGTAATGGGGGCACACATTGAAGAATGTATCATGCATTAGTTAGTATCCAGTCCACCTGTGAAAGTCCAATTAAACTAACTTATTGCTTTAAGACATGATGCACAGGACACTTGTCAACTACCAGTTAGCACCTGCTTCGAATTCGATAAAAGTCAATGGAACTCAAGGGAGATTGCACTTAGTTCATTTGTAGTTGCATGGGAATTCTAGGCTGATCCCTCTTTTAATTCCATCCCCAGGTTCTGCTGTACCTTATCCTACAGTTGTTGGTAAAGTTTTACCCTAGATCAAGAATGTCAAACTCAAGGGTGGATTAAATCTGACCTGGAGGGTCGGTCTGAAAATCGCAAAGGACCAGCTTGTAGTGCCTCTGCCAGTGAAAATGGAGCTTGTGAGGGGGGGGGGCTGTATGTGGCCCTCCTGAGCTTCATCTTCGCTGGGAGAGTTTTGCAGGAGGCCATTGCAGCCAAAAACATAACTCACGAGAGCCACAGGTGGCGCTCTGAAGCTCTGTTTTCACTGGCAGCGAGCTACAGGAGGTCGTTGCAGCCAAAAACGGAGCTCAGGAGCCCGTTTTTGCTTGCAGAGTACTTGGGCCACCACAGGTACCCCTGACACGAGTGATGTTGAGCTGGCCACGCCCACCCTGGCCACACACACCCCAGCCCCCCCAAGGTCAAACACAACCCTGATGTGTCCCTCAATGAAATTGAGTTTGACCCCGCTGGCCTAGATGGAAGGATAGAAAGAAGGGAAAACACCAAAATTATTTTTATAGCATCCCCGCCAAAGAGAAATATATTATTAATGGAGATATCATGTCAGGTTCCATTCAGCAATTTTTCCTTTTGTGATGAGCCATCTGGCTTTTATAAAGTGATACATATTTTGATAGCATTCAGCTAGCTAGCATCCAAGGGCATACGGTGGCTCAATGGCTTTAGACGCTGGGCTTGTCGATCAGAAAGATCAGCAGTTTGGCGGTTCGAATCCCTAGCGCAGTTCGAAAGCATGTAAAAGTGCGAATGTCAACTCGTATAGCACTTCCATATTTGTTATTGAGTTGTCATGGGAGAAAAGGGGGGAGAGCATTCCACACGCTAGCCAACTTTCAGCTAGAGTTGGATCTCAGATTACTACAGCACCTCGTTCGATAATGTGATTTATGACACAGACTGAGGGGAGTGGGGAAACAGGAGCAAAGTTCAGGAGTAATTTACAAGAAGTCAAATCTGACTTCAATGGGGTATTGACAAAATGTTGTTCCTAATAAATGACTGGATTTCTTTTGAAACTTGGCTGGAGGCTCATAAATTAATTAGGGCATCTTTCAGAAACCTGTTCTATTTGGAAAATAGAAAAATAGGGACCACCATTGGTGGGAAAGTAACAGCGTTCTGTGTGCCGTCGGCAGTTTGTCATGCCGACCACATGACCAGGGAGGCATCTTTGGACAGCGCTTTGGACATGCCAGCCACATGACCACGGAGGCATCTTTGGCTTTGAAAAAGAGATGAGCACCGCCCCCTAGAGTTGGGAATAACTAGCACATATATGTAAGGGGAACCTTTACCTTTACTTTATCCAACATTAATGAAGTTACCTTTAGCTAGCATCCCACTAAGGCAGATAAAAGAGCTAGTTCCACAATATTTATAAAAATTAAAGGAACAATCTGGAAGCAGAGCTTACCCTTATTTCTCCAATTGAAAATAAATATTTATTTAAGTATGCAAATCAATATTTACACTCTATTAATAAATATTTAGAATCAGAATTACAGGGAACTTTCAGCAAAGTCCACAAACCTAAAAGGAGAGGAGAAAGTACCCATTTTCACATAGACTGACCTTACTGCAGAATAAAGTCACAGAGTTATATCCCAAGCTCTGAGAACCAAAGGCATTTCTGAGAAGCCTAAATAAAAATAGTTTGAAGAGTTCTACAGCATGGAAAGGAAGTCCGTAAAGAGACATGAAAACAGGAGAAAAAGCTACAATATACCATGAAGCATCTCTCAGTCAGGTGTGATTTTCAGAGTGTTGGACTCTCCACAAACGCTTTAACGAGGGATGCAAAAGACACTCTGTGCAAAGGTTATTCTCTGAATACAACAGAGGGCTTCGTAAAGCCTGTGCTCAAGCCAAATTTACAGTAGTTAGTTCTGGTTACAAATGGAAAAAGGGTCTGAGTGATTTCAGATAGGGATTGAAATGGGGCTGTATCAGTTTGAAGCATCTCATTTAGTTATTATAAATTCTCTTGGCTGGGCCAATAGAGCCAAAAAACCAGACATGTTCTAAATGCTGTGAAGTGTGGGTAGCTTTTGTGTGAGAGAGAGGGGGGAAGGAGGAAGAGGGGGAGAGGGGTGCAGGGGAGGAAGGAGGGAGCGAGGGAGGGAGAATGAGAAGGAGGAGAAAGAGAGAAAGAGAAAGAAAGGAAAAAAGAGAAGAGGAAGAGAGAGAAAGAGTATAGAATAGAATTCTTTATTGGCCAACCGTGATTGAACACACAAGGAGTTTGTATTTGGTGCATAAACTCTCAGTGTACATAAAAAGACAAGATACAAGAATCATAAGGTACAACACTTAATGATAGTCATAGGATACAATAAGCAATCAGGTAACAATCAATATCAATATGAATCATAAGGATACAAGCAACAAAGTTACAGTCCTGCAGTCATAAGTGGGAGGAGATGGGTGATAGGAATGATGAGAAGACTAATAGTAATAGTAAGGCAGCTTTAGTGAAAAGTTTGACAGTGGTGAGGGAATTATTTGTTTAACAGAGTGATGGCGTTTGGGATTTTTTTTCTTGTGTCTAGTTGTCTTGGTGTGCTCTATAGCGTATTTTTGAAGATAGGAGTTGAAACAATTTATGTCCAAGATGTGAGAGGGTCTGTAAATATTTTCACAGCCCTCTTTTTAACTTGTGCAGTATGTCACTGCGTTAATTGGTTTGCCAACTTGTGCTTATATTCTGAGTTATACAGTAGACTGAACTGTTTCTTATCTGACAATGATTAATGTGCATGTCAGACATAATACGTCACACATTCTTTACTTTCCTTCTGACACCTACTCACCAACAGTCAGAACTGAGAGTGTAAAAATTGCTTTAACCACTGGTTTAGAAGTTTTCCAGTTTGATGTGGACACAGCTTATCTACATGCAGACCTAGATGAAGAGATCTACGTGAGAGGACCTCCAAGATTCCGACAGCAAGAAGGGGATACCTGGTTCCTGAACAAAAGTCTTTATGGTCTGAAACAGTTCAGGTTTAATGTGGTACTTATGTCTTACTGACAAACTAAATTTAATGGGCTTTATTAAGTCCGAAACTGATGAATGTGTGTTCACAAAAAGATCTAACAATGCATATGAGATAATTCTTGTTTATGTTGATGATATTGTTTATATTGGCCCAAATAAGAAAATGAGTGAGATTTTTGCTAAACGTTTGCAGAGATACTTCACATTGAAATCTTTAGGACACATTAGCACTTATTTAGTGTTCAGATTGACAAAACACAGAAGGGGTTTAGTCTTCCACAAGAGGAGAAAATTGACCACATTCTACATCATTGCAACATGAAAGATGCTAGCACAACAAAGACACCCATGCAAACAGATTTTCACAACTTAACACATGAACCAAGTCCTGAGTTCGAGGACCAAACACTTTATCATTCAGTCATTGGGTCACTGTTGTACATTAGTAGTTGGACCAGACCCGACATTGCACTTAGTGTTAATCTCTTATCACGACACGTAGATAAGGCAACACAATTTCATTGGACATGTGTTATTGAAATATCCAAAACACACTAAACACATGAAGTTATTGCTAGAACCAACACATACTGATTATGCAGAATTATGTTGTTATGCAGATTCTGATTGGGCAAGTGATAAGAAATCACGCAAAAATACTTCAAGTTACATGATGTTCCTGAATGGATGTCCTGTTTACTGGCAAGTGAGAAAACAGAGTTTTGTTTCATGTTCATCTACTGAAGCTAAATATGCTTGTGTTTCAGATGCATGTAATTCTCTAACATGGTTTGATGCTTTGATCACAGATATCTGGACACGTCCGATTCGACCAATCACCGTGATGGAAGATAATGAATCGGTGGTTTATATTTCTGAGTCACATTTCACAGGTTCTAGGTCCAGACACATTGACATTCATTATCAAAACACAAAGCAATTAGTTTAGCAAGGTTTTGTTAAATTGCGATATGTATCTACACATGATCAAATTGCTGACATGCTCAACAAACCACTTCCAGCAGCTCAACAGGAGTATCTGCGAAAGAAGATGTTCCTTATTTGATGATTTGATGACATCAGCCCAACTGGCAAAAGAAGGGGTGTCACTGCATTTATTGGTTTGCCAACTTGTGCTTATATTCTGAGTTATACAGTAGACTGAACTGTTTCTTATCTGACAATGATTAATGCGCATGTCAGACATAATATGTCACACATTCTTTACTTTCCTTCTGATCTTCTGTTCGCCTGCCAAGAGGGACGCAGCCACATAACTCTGCCAAAATGTAGTTAATTAAGTTAGCAAGATTTGTATTTTATTTTCTTTTATATTAAAGTGTTTTTATTAGAATATGCTTCGAGTTTTATTTCTGCTTATTCGGAAGTATGCTATAAGGAATGCCAAGATCTTTGCCTCATTAATTCAGGGTGGAAACACCCCCCCCCCCTTGACACAGTATACAGGTCCTCAATGGAAGGCAGGTTGGTAGCAATTGTTTTTTTTCCCCCTGCAGTTCTGATTATTCTCTGAAGTCTGTGTCTGTCTTGTTGGGTTGCAGAACCAAACAGAGAACCAGAGAAAAAGAAGGGGAAAGACAAAACATACACACTGAGTGGAGCCTTTTTACTCTTCCTCCCCAGTTCCTAAAATTATATCATGATAGCTTGCTTGGGTTTGGTTAGCTCTGTTGCAAATTGTGACTTTGGTGTCACCATTCACTTATCTGCTCACTTACCGTGCATTGCATATCCTGTCATGCTCCTGTGAGAGTCTGACTCTGAGATGGAAGACGGACAGCTGAGAGAGCAGGAGAGTGGCTCAGTTGGTTGTGGAAGAAATTGGGGAAGGGCAAAGTCAGGCTGGGCAGAGCAGGGGAGAGGTAGAACAAGGAAGAGGGGGTTCAGATGGGGACCAAGGCCCACCCCCTCCTCATCCTAGGGAGAGCAAGGAAGAACACAGAAGAGAGCAACGTGAGTTGTGTGGCTTATGAGGAAGGAAAGGACCCCAGTTCCTTTCACAAGGCACACCTGGGGATGGAGTTTAAAGGAGAGGCAATTGGGAGGGATGTTTGTTGGGAACAAATGCTGAATTCCTATAGTGTTGAGAGTTGTGGCCTGCATTCCTGGCATTTCTCCAGACTATTTAATTTATTTCCATCCTTCTGTGTGCTTATCTTGTCTTGCTGGAATTATTCTTCACTTCTGAGACTCATTATTTTGCTCTGCTGGAGTGATTGATTGCAGTCAATCTGCTTACAGCATTTGAACTGGAGCATCTGCAGGTTTGTGGAAGAGCTTTTCTCCAGGTGGGAGAGTAAAAGGGACCTTGGGGGCAAAGTTGGTCCCAATAAAGGGACTCATACCAGTTCTCTGGCTGTGTTGCCTTCGTGCCACGCCCCGGGTCATCACATACTCTTTGCTGTTTCCTTCAGGAAAATGTCAATGTGCATTTAAAATGCAACATGATTCTACAGTATATCAGTGTCCTGCTAACTTTAGGTTTGCGGTGACACAAGTTGAAGATGACTGGAAATTCAGGGTCAATCCACTCCCATATTGATGCCAAGAAAAGACCAGCCACATCTCCACAAAGTCACCTGGAGCGGAGCTTGACTTGATGGAGTGTTTACTTTTCCATAAGGAGTGTAAATAGGCACACACATGCACACGCACACACACATACACCTTTCACAACATAAAGGTCAAGAACCTGCCCCCAACTTGTGACTACAGAAATAAGAAGAAGGGGGAATGTTTACCTCCTGTCCCACTTTTTTTATTCTGGTGTTCTTCTTATTTGGACAACCAGAGTTAAAGTTGTGATTTATCGCAAGGAAGGAAGCATCAGCATTCCTTATCTTTTCAAACATCGAATCACTCAACAAATTTCAAGAAAACTCAATATTTTTTTGCTTCTGAAAGAGCTCCAGAAGGTTTTTTTTTTGAAGAGTTTCATCTGACTGGGAAAATTTAGATGTAACCATACTAGAACATATATGTCAGAGTTTGCAGCAGCAATCACATCCAGAAAGCACACACAGGTAACCGATTCAGCAAGATTCATTAACTTCTCTTTATATATGATATATAACACATTAAGTAAATATACAATACCAAAAGCAGGTTTTCCAACTTGGTAGTAAATACAAGCAAACGCAGACAGAAGAGAGAATTGTTTCAGTTTCAGTTCAGAGCAGACTAGTTTAGAGCTCAGCACAGACTCTGAGCTGCAGAGCTAAGCCACACCCAGGCTCCAAACGACTTCAGCTCCCATTGGCTGACCTTGTTACTAAGCCCTATTCCAGTTCATAAATATATCTACACTGACAATATACTTAGTATGTCCAGGAGGAAAGATACATTCTGGATCAGAATATACCAGACCAGACCAAAAAATGTGTGTTCAACTAGACACCTCTAGAATCCAAACCAATTATTTCTTAAAAAGAAAAAAAATGCTGGACCATCTCCAAAATTATGAAGATGAATGTGATCTCCAAAAGAAGAGGCAGATGTTTTTGCATGCCCCCTATGTACTTGTATTTTATAAGTGTAAATATAATGACCTCAGAGAAATTCCTAATTAGATTGTTAAACGACTATAGACATAACTTTTTTCCTGGTTTAAACAATTTTATTAGTTTATAATACAGCCTACAAAGAAAATACAAAGGTAATTAATAGGGAAATTAGGGAAGGGAAAATGCAAGAGAAGAGTGGGGGAAATGCAAGTGGGGGGAAAAGAAAAAAAGGTATTGACTTCTGACTCCCTTTGGTGCAGTAGATAAGGCATTAACATCAAATCTCAACTTTTTCCTTTTACATAATAGTACAAACTAGCCACTTCTATAACAACAAATCTATCCAATCAGTAAAACCCAAAATCAAAGTTTCATCTATTTTTTTTAACCTCAGAAGCTGTTTCCAAATAGAACTAAAAGTATTTGTATTTTTTTTCTTTGATCTAAACAGTCAATTTAGCCCTCTCTGCTAACTCCATCAATTTTTGAAGCCATTCATCCATTGTAAGGATCAAGTAGATCTTCCATTTCTGTTCATAAATTAGTCTTGCTATATTGACCGTAGGGACAGTTTTGATGTCAGGAAAATATTTCACTAGCTAATTAAATGGTATGTTAGTTAGAGATAGATAGATAGATAGATAGATAGATAGATAGATAGATAGATAGATAGATAGATAGATAGATGATAGATAGATAGATAGATAGATAGATAGATAGATAGATAGATAGATAGATGATAGATAGATAGATAGATAGATAGATAGATAGATGATAGATAGATAGATAGATAGATAGATAGATAGATAGATAGATAGATAGAGGGAGAGAGGAAGAGAGGGGGTAGGTTGGCTCAAAACTCATATCCGAAGATCATTTGTTGATAATTCATCATCATATCTGAGCTAGGTATCAAGGTGGGACCACAAGGAATGGACTCAGTAAAACTGTACATTTGTGTTAATGTCTCACATGAGGATTTGCAAGGAACACTTACCAGATCTGTAGATGTGCCAAAATGAGATGCGAAAAGGGCTCTGGATTCAATTTTTTTTTACTAGTGGTTATGTGGGCATGGCTTGGTGGGTGTGGCTTGGTGGGCATGGCAGGGGAAGGATACTGCAAAATCCCCATTCCCTCCCCATCAATTGGGACTTGGGAGGCAGAGAATAGATGGGGGCGGGGCCAGTCAGAGGTGATATTTACCGGTTCTCCGAACTACTCAGAATTTCCATTACTGGTTCTCCAGAACTGGTCAGAACCTGCTGAATACCACCTCTGCTCTGGATACAAGGTAGTGCTACATGTGTTATGTCTACCTTATATGCAGTTCTAGCATTTCTCTCTATTGGTGTTGTTTCCTGTATCACATTGCTTCTCTAGGATTCATCCCTATTGTTCCTGTGATGCATTTTCCTGTTCCTGTTGCATTACTCACTCTCTAGGAAAATGGTGCACAGTGATGGCTTGTAGTTGCTTACTTACTCTACATGAAAGAGACAGAGTCATAGATGGAAGGTCTTGGGGGTGAAAGTTAATTTCCCAAAGCAGAAACTGCCTCAAAAAAAAAAAAAGTTGCTTGCCATTGGTTCTAATTGGCCTAATTGGTGGGATTCCAAATCTTTTCCTACCGGTTCTATGAGAGTGTGCTTTGTGCGCATGTGCAGCACTCAAAGACCGCCCTCGGTGTCAGCGCTGGTGAGCTGATCTGTTCTTTAGCTCAGCTGAGGTTCCGACAATCTGCTCTGCCGTGTGAACCACCTGAGGTAAAAAAAACAAGGGAATATAGGACAGGAAATGACAGGGGGGAGGGCGGGGCCAGCCAGAGGTGGTATTTGCCGGTTCTCCAAACTACTCAAAATGCCCGCTACCGGTTCACCAAAACCAGTCTGAACCGGCTGAATATCACCTCTGGTTTTGATTAGGAGACCTCTGAAGATTCCGTTTCTACCTTGCTCGCAAAACGCTTCTGCTCTGAGAAACACAGGGTGAATGTTTCCTTGTGTTGCTTTGAACAACTTGGCTTGGATTTTCAATTCCGGCCATAGTGAGTTCATTGTTTTTCAAGTGACCTTTTTAATTCATGCTCTTCCCCATTAATCACGACTTTCAGAATTTTGGTTTTTTTAAAAAAAACCATGCTTTGAAGTACAGCCTTTCTCTAGCCTTCCAATATTCCCCTCCTGATATATCTTGGTGTTTATATATCCACAGGATCTCCTTTTTCTCACCTTGCAGAAACAACTAATCCTGGTGATCACTTCGCTCTTAATGAACATGGTCATTAAAATGTGGTCACGGTGGTGCAGTGGTTAGAATGCAGTATTGCAGGCTAATTCTGCTGGCTGCCAGCAGTTCAATGCTGACTGGCTCAAGGTTAACTCAGACTTCCATCCTTCCGAGATGGGTAAATTGAGGACCCAGATTGTTGAGGGCAATATGCTGACTATGTAAACTGCTTAGAGAAGGCTGTAAACCACTGTAAAGTGGTATATAAGACTAAATGCTATTGCCACGATCTTCCTTCCTTCCTTCCTTCCTTCCTTCCTTCCTTCCTTCCTTCCTTCCTTCCTTCCTTCCATCCATCCATCCATCCTTCCTTCCTTCCTTTCTTCCCAGTAACTAGAATGCAGTATCACAAGCTAACTCTGCCGTCTGCCAGCAGTTTGATCCTGACCGGCTCAAGTTTGACTCAGACTTCCATCCTTCCGAGGTCGGTAAAATGAGGAGCCAGATTGTTGGGGGCAAGAGGCTGACTCTGTAAACTGCTTAGAGAGGACTGTAAAGCACTGTAAAGTAGTATATGTCTAAGTGCTATTGCTATTATCAATAATGATGCTTTAAAAAAAAACACCTTCTTTTGCTAGGAACTTATAACTACCATCACCTTTTAATCTAGGAAATGGAAGAACCTTTCCCTACCATCCACCATCTTTTATTGGGGGAAGTTGTATCCCAAATCCACAAATGAGAATTCAGTTTTGATTTGCTAATTTCTTGTCAAATGCAAACATGTGCAGGTCAATGGCTTCCCCATCATCTTTGCCTATCAGAAGGTTGCAAATGGGGATTGTGTGACCCCAGGACAGTGCAACCATCATAAATAGGACCATGTAGCCAAGCATCTGAATTTGGGATCACATGACCATGGGGATGTTGCAACGGTCATGGGTGTAAGTGCTGGCCAACCCAGAGGCCTGGAGCTGCCATTCAGGGGAGAAAACTGGGCCAGTTACCAAGATTCACCAGGCTTCATGCCTCCACAAGCAGCTGAGTAACCTACAAAGCTATTGATAACTGGCAACTATCCATGATTAATTGCTGGGTGGTTTCCATTCTGGGTTAAGTGGGGATGGGTGTGCGCACACACTGGGTGCAGGTTATCCTAATTACTAAGTAACTATAAAGGGTGGTGAGGAGCACCGGGTGGCAGCTCTGACAATTTACTCATTGCCTTAGTGCTTTGTTGATCAGTTCATGCCGGAGGAAGAATACAAACTGCATTTACAAACTGTTTCTGTGTTTGGCTGTTTTCATTAACCCTTTGGAACCTGACAATGTGAAAAATGACCATGGGTCACTTTTTTTGGTGCCATTTTAACTTTGAATATTTGCTAAACGAGCTGTTGTTAAGTTGAGGACTACCTGGACAGAGAAGTGTCCAAGGTGACACAAGGTGAGGGAAGCTTGCTATGACACAAGGACACCAGGTACTGAAAACAGGCTGAATCATCAATAGATCTATTCAGACAATATAATCTTAGTATAGACCACTAGCATTTTGTTCTGACCTAGGCTTCCCCAAAAAGCACGAGGCAGAGTCCTGGTCCCGACAAATCCCCTTTTATGAAGCAAATGGGAGTTCCTCTCATTCACATTCAGCAAAGGTCCAGCAAACAGTCTTTCAAAGGTGAATTGATGACCACAGACCTTATCTAGCTTGGAAAGCTGCCATGTAAATATTGTCCAAATGAGGTGCTGTGCAAGGAAAGACTTTGGCACAAAGTCTCTGAGATTCATGGACAGATCTTCACACTCCTGAAATGAATGAACAAACAAATGAATGAATTGTTTCCTGCAAAAGCCCCCTCCCATTTAGTTCCTCTTTTATTTCCTATGGGAGGGGCCATTCACTGTCCACCTGTGACTTTACTCCCGAGTCGACCCTGATTTCTTAACTGTTCTTTTCTTCTGGCAGCTCTATGTATGCACACACTGGGAACAGGCTCCAGCCGTTCCTCTGCCTCACTGCTGTCTAACTCTGAAGGCAGCTGAGAACTGCCAGATGGCTTTGGCCCCATCTCTGCCTCCAATGCAGAGCCCTCATCAGAGCATTCCTCAGCCTCCAGAATTGGCCCATGTTCCTCCCCAACCTCCTCACTGTCTGACTCTGCTGCCAGCTCCACTGGCTGCTGGCTGGCCACAACACATTTCTTCACCATGAAAGCTGTTTGGGAGGGATGTGATTATAATGAAGCAACAGCAGGATGTTTAACCTTTTCGCTATCTGGCCTGCCACCTTGTTCCAATGGGGAGGATTCTCCCTCCTTGGTTTGGAAAGGAAGATCAGACAGCATATTAACATGGCCCACCCCCTCCCTTGCAAAGCTGTCCTTTGAACAGAGCTTGGCTTGAAACACAGAAAGACAAGGAGGTTAAGGACTTCAGCACGCTCTCCTGCTGTCGGTTCTACTTTATCAACGAAGTCTTCCTGGAACAAATCATAAAACGAAAAGGCCACCGGGGTTAAGTTGCATGGATTTGAATAGAATGCTTCTTTTATTCTTGGAAACAAAGCAAGTGTTGGTTTTCTTTGGGATATTTGTGAAGGGTTTCCGCTTATGTATGCTATCCTTCCCCCCCTTTCTTTCTCTTTCATCTTTGATCATATTACTTAATAATATTAATCTGGTGGTCCTTTAGGCTTGTTGGAAGAAATATCCAGGTCCAGTTCCAAGCTAGGAGAAAGGCACTGGAGACAAAATGAAGGCTGGAGGCTGATGGGAAAGAGGGTCCATTTATTGATGAAGCAGAACCACGAAGCATGTGTGATTCTGGACAGCTGACCACATGGAATTGAGATTGAGGGGTATTTATACCTTCTCTTGAGCTTTGCACTTCAGCTTCCTGTTCCTGTGCAAGAACATGTATTCTATTGGCTGTTGTCAGACTTCCATGGGCCATGTACAAATCCTACCATGTTTTCCTGAAAATAAGACAGGGTCTTATTTTCCTTTGACCCCTGAAATATGCACTTGGTCTTATTTTTGGGGGAGGTCTTATTATTTTTGAAGTGCTGGAGGTGGCGAGCATGGTCATCTCATGGCTGCTGCTTTGTGGCAATATTTTCAGGGAGGGCTTATTTTCAGGGAAACAGGGTAGGAGTTTGTCTGAGCTATGTTTGGTTGAAATTTGGGTTGATGCATTGGAGGCCCTTGTTGGGCAATTCCTATTGTGGCTGAGGGCTAAGCTTATCTTTGTCCACACCTTTCTGCAGACAGTAATGGATTACCAAATCTGCATTTCTAAAAGATTGCCTCAGCTAAGTATCTGTTTGGGGGCAGGGGGCTTGGGCTCTGAGCTTCTATCTCCCTTAAGATTTTTATTTCTCTTTTAAAGAAAATATTTTATCCTGCCTTTTTAAAATATTTCTCAAAATATTTCATTCTTCTAGGATAATTTCTACAGGCGTAAAGGAGACACACTGTTGTATGGTTCAACTGTGGATACCAAGGAAGCTCTGATGTACCCCAAAGTACAGAGCAAAACAGAGGCATTGCAAGTCCATTTCTTGTAGTAATTGTATTATTTTGTAAAGCTGCTCCCAGTTTTCTATTAGGTTTTGGCGGTGCTTAACCTCAAGGTTTCACAACAGTGGGCTTGCCAATGGATCCTGCCATGCATGCACCACACATCATAACGATATCTGCATAATGGTATCTTTAATGGGTGTCCACTTTTCAGAACAGGTTCCTACAAGTGGTAAACTGCTGGAGAGTTTGTCATTAGGTTTTGTGATCAGTCAGTGTTGATTGACCTTTGGACCATCCTTGGTTGCTTACAGTGGATAGGAGCTATGTGCAGGTTGAAGATGGGTTGGACCAGCCTGTGATGTGTCCAGCACTTAGCCACTTCCATGGTAAAGGTGAAGGTGATGTCTTTAATACCATGGTGATATGATCACCATGGGTGGGTGCACGTACCTGGACCTGGGATTCATCCAGCTACTTTAGTTCTTGTTTGCAAGTCTGAACATGGTGTTAATGATTGACAGGTTTTCAGCATATTTGTTCAGAAGATATGTCCTTCTCTGTCCTTCAAGATATGCCAAAAAAACTAGACACAAAGGTTGTTTCTTTCCCCTATCCATCACTCTGCTAAATCCCAATTTCCACAGCAATGTCTTATGCCTAAAGATATTTACCCATGTAGTAGGGATGTATTGCTAGTATCTTTCTCCTCTTCTCCTCTTTCTCATCTCTCATCTTTCCGGCTATCTTCTGCTATTGGTACCAGTGGTGGGTTCCTAATTTTACTACTGGTTCACTGGTTTGTTTACTACCGGTTCATTTTGCACGTGCATGCATGCGCAGTTGACTGAAAACTGTTCTGTGCATGCATAGAAACATGCCAGCAACAGCAGAAGATACCAGGGAACCAGTTTGGGGTGTGTGGAATGCCTGGGTCACTGCCAATTTCAGTGACACAGGCCACCATACCACTAACAGTTCAGCTGAAGCGGTCCAAATCGGTAGGAACCCACCATTGATTGGTACATTATGAGTTATCAATTGTTGTTTGTATCTTAACAATTGATGATTGTATCTTATGATTTATGATATATGACTTATCATTTTATTGATTGCATATATACTGAGAGTTTATGCACCAGACAAATTTATTTTGTGTTCAATCACACTTGGCCAATAAATCCTATTCTGTTCGGTTCCATTCCTTTTGGTTCCATTCGGTTCCGTTCAGTTCCATTGCATTCCTATTCCTATTCCTATCCTTAAAAACAGCTTCCAAAGCATGACAAGTAGTTTCCCATATGGGTATAACATCCATTTCAAATTTCACATTCAATTTGTGATGTCCTGGGTACCCAATATTAAGACTTTAGAAAAAAAATAGATTCAGTGAGTGTCAACAAAGATGATCAGAGGACTAGAAAACAAATTCTACAAAGACCGATGAAGAAAAAGCATATTTAGCTTCAGTAAAAGAAGACTGAAGGGTGGAAAAAACATTGAACTATCTGAAAAGATGTTCCACCGACAGTCACAATCTGTTCTTTATCGCTACAGAGTGCAGGACATGTAATAATGGATTTAAAGTACAGGAAAGCCAATTCCAATTGAATCTTGGTGGACAGAATGGGGTCTTCCTAACCATCAGAGTAGTTTGACGGTAGAACTAATGACAGAGAGAAGTTGTAGAGTCCTCTCCCTGGGTAGACTCATTTGTGGGGGTTGCGTTAATTTGGATTCCTGCAATAGCAGTAGGTTGAATGGCTTAAATATCCTCTTTCACACTATAATTGTACAAAATTGCATAGGCCAATGGGGCCCCAACCAAACTTAATTGACATAAAAAAGATGAGACAGAAGCTTTTCAGATGTTCTCCTCAAGCTAATGAACTGAATAATCCATGGATTTTTCAACCTACAAATAATTAACTAACCAACCATTTCTAATCAAATGCCATCTTGTGCTTTAAAAAGAAAGTGAAATGCCAGCTCTCCTGGGTAGTTTTTCGGATATCCAGGAAATGCATCTTTTTGGTAGAGTAGCCAACCAGCTAATTACTTTACAAAGTTTGGGGAAGGTGACTTGAACTTTTACTTTTGGAATCAGTGTACTATTTTTTTCCTTAGCCATAATTTGAAAAAAGAAAAAAGAAAAAACAACCAGAAATCTGAAATTAATGCTTTGTTGTCAATGTTCCCTGACTGCTGACTGTACTTCTGGCATCAACCACAAGTCTGATTTTACCTTGCTGAATTTACTAGGAAACCACTTAATCTCATTAACGTTTTATGGATGGACTATTTCTGGCCATCATGAACTGGGATCAATGTAATTGTCACTCACTTTTGCATGTTCAAGGCAACATGAGAGGAGAATTCAACAGTCTCTAGCAGTGTGCAGTGGCAGCCAAAATAGAATAGAATAATAGAATAGAATAGAATAGAATAGAATAGACTTCTTTATTGGACACACAAGAAAATTGTCTTTGGTGCATTTGCTCTCAGTGTACATAAGGAGAATAAAATACATTCATAAAAGAATAAAGGAAGAACAGTTGCAAGAACTGGGCATGTCTAGTCCAGTGACGAGAAGGACCAGGGGAGACATGACAACAGTCTTCCCGTATTTGAGGGGCTGCCACAGAGAAAAAGAGGTCGATCTATTTTCCAAGGCACCTGAAGGCTGGACAAGAAATAATGAGTGGAAACTGATCAAGGAGAGATCCAACATGCAAATGAGGAGCAATTTTCTGACAGTGAGAACAATCAACCAATGGAACAGAAGTTGCCTTCAGAAGTTGAGGGAGCTTCACCCCTGGAGGCTTTCAAGGAGAGATTAGACTGCCATTTGTCAGAATTGGTGTAGGGTCTCCTGCTTGGGCAAGGGGTTAGGGTAGATGACCTACAAGCTACCTTCCAAATCTGTTGATCTAATCTAATCTACTCTGTGTCTACTTGCATTGTAGACACAAATGCAGAAGAAGGCATTATATTTGCAACAGTGAACCTTGATGAAGTGACATAGCAATAGCACTTAGAACTTACATACCACTTCATAGTGCTTTGTAGCCCTCTCCAAGTGGTTAACAGAGTCAGCCTGTTGCCCCCAACAATCCACCTCAGAAGGACGGAAGGCTGAGTCAACCTTGAGCCTGGTGAGATTCGATCTGCCAAATTTCTGGCAGCTGGCAGTCAGCAGAAGTAGCCTGCAGTACTGCACTCTAACCACTGTGCCACCACGGCGCATAAATAATGCTGTGAATGTGCCGTGCAAGCCCATTTTATGTGCACAATCCTCTTCTGGCTACTTGCAAGGCCTCGAGAAACATTTTAGAAACAACATGGAAAAAGAAACAACCTGTTTTGCTTTTTAGAACCAGAAGACACATTGCTTCATAAATCAGCTTCCAAGCAGTACTTCATTTCCTATGGACTGCAAGCAAAACATCCATTTCAGGCTGACTTAGTACTAATAGATTCAACCTCTTCCCTTGAGTGCTAAAGAAGAAGAAAGTTGGAGAAATGGGCATGTTCTTTTTGGTCTCTCCATCTTAAAGATCTCCACAAAAGTCACATGACATTAAGATGGATGGCGAATAAATTGAATCACCAACAGTCAAGAACTCCAACTTTTTCTGTTGGAGGAAGTAGTTAATTTGCAGAGAGTTGAAGTTGAAGCCCCAGAGCTCATTGTAACAGCATGCCCAAAAAAGGCATAAATAGTTGTTAACCTAATTTTGCAAAACTTCTTCTCTGGTAACACTGTACTGATAACTAGGGCATACAAAATCTTTGCCAAACCAATTCTCGAATACAGCTCGTCGGCCTGGAATCCCCACTGTATATTGGACATTAATACAATTGAGCAGGTCCTGAAGTATTTCATGAGAAGAGTCCTCCACTCCTCTGCTCACAATAGAATCCCTTATTCTATAGGCTTAACATTTTGGGCTTGGACAACCGGGAACTATGTCACCTATGGTCTGACCTAAGCATAGTACACAAAATTGTCTGCTACTTCAGCTTCAACCACAATAATACTCAGGCAAACAATAGATACAAACTCAAGGTCAACCGCTCCAAACTCGATTGCAGAAAATATGACTTCGGCAATAGAGTGGTCAATGCCTGGAATGCTCTACCTGACTCTGTGGTTTCTTTCCCCAGCCCCCACAGCTTCAACCTTAAACTGTCCACTGTGGACCTCACCCCATTCCTAAGAGGTCCGTAAAGGGTGCATGCATAAGTGCACCACTGTGCCTACTGTCCCTCTTCTACTGCCCCCATTTATTTGTACTCATTTCATGTGCTCATGCCCATGTTTATACTTATAGATGTTACATGTTTGACAAACTAAATAAATAAAATAAAATAAATAAGTTTAAAATTGATTGACTCACAAATCTCACTATGGCTTCATTGAGGCATTTGTGTTATTTTGCACACTCTTGCAAAACATTGCATGTATTTAAAAAACAGAGAGAATGCAATAGAATCCAAAAGGGGTTAAACAAACAGTATTCAGTTCATCCAGTTGTCTTTTTTTTTTCTTTAAATCCTCCTTCGCCCATCCTCTAAAAACATTTATGGATTTCTTTTAATGTCACACTCAGTAAATATTTCATCAGCATATTAAAAATTTAATACCCCTGTATTAAAAAGGATGTTTTACCTTTTTGAAAATCAGTTTACTAATCGGTATGACTTGTAGAACAGATTCTACCTTTGAATCATTCATATGCTTTTCTGAGTTGTTGGGCTTTTTTAATTCTAAGGATTGTTTTTCCATTTTGTCATGAACCTTTGAATGACGCAGACAGACAATGTGTGCGATTGCTTCTCTAAAATTATTGACTGTGGGAAACACACAAATCCATATTGAATCCTTTAAATGAGTTGATCAACAAAGTGAACCAAATCTATTTTTTTCAGTCCAAACAGCTCACCACATCTTGATCATCATTAGACTTTTCTTAATGCAGCCAATATCTTTTTAAAGTATGTCTTATTTTATTTTTTCCAGAGATTTTTATGGCAGGTTTAGACACATGTTCCTCCAAGAATGTTGGTACTTCTTATAAACACATTTACCACTAAAAAGGTAGTAGGTCCCCCTTGCACATATGCGCTAGTCATTACCGACACTAGGGGGTGGTGCTCATCTCCATTTCAAAGCCGAAGAGCCAGCGCTGTCCGAAGACGTCTCCGTGGTCATGTGACTGGCATAACTAAACACCGAAGGCGCACGGAACGCTGTTACTTTCCCACAAAAGATGGTTCCTATTTTTCTACTTGCATTTTAAAATGCTTTCAAACTGCTAAGTTGGCAGAAGATGGGATAAGTAACGGGAGCTCACTCTATTACGCAGCACTAGGGATTCGAACCACTGAACCGACAACCTTCTGATCGACAAGCTCAGCATCTTAGCCACTGAGCTACCACGTCCCTTATTTACCACTAGATGACTGTAAAAGCAAATCATAGAATAGCACAGTTGGAAGGGACTTTGGAGGTCTTCTAGTCCAACCCTATGCTCAGGCAGGAGATACTACATCAATTCAGACAAATGGCTGCCCAATCTCTTCTTAAAAACTTCTGGTGTTGGAGCATTCATAATTTCTAGAGGCAAGACATTTCACTGATTAATTGTTTTAATTAATTATTTATTTAATTAATTAAATAATTAATTTCTCCTTATTTCTGGGTTTGCTTCTCTCCTTGCATAGTTTCCATCCATTGCTTCTTGTCCTGATTTCAGGTCTTCTGGAGAATAAGTCGACCACCACTTCTTTTTATGGCAGCCCCTTAGCTGTTGGAACACTGCTAACTTTTTTTTGTGTGTGAATGAAAGTATTCTTGTTATTGACAAAACTTTTATAGCACCCAATAACTTGATATATCTCACAGTGTTCACTTCCTTTTCCTTCACTAAACAGGGGTAACCTAGCAGAATGAAATAAAGAGACTCTGAGATACTGAACATATTGTGTCTTTTAATCAATAGGTGGGAGTAATAATAATAATAATAATAATAATAATAATAATAATAATAATAATAATAATAATAATAATAATAATAATAATAATAATAATAATAATAAATATTTATTTCTTAGCCGCACCCTCTCCCGAAGGACTCGGGGCGGCGTACAATGAAACATATGAAATAAATATGGACAAAACAAACATATAACAGAGACATATACCGAGACATACACAAGGAGGAGGTCGGCTGATAAATAAAACAATTAAAATACAGTCTTTAAAAACCCCTAGATAATTAAATTAAATATAATTAAAATACCCAGTAAAAGCCCGTCAGGAGCGATATGGTTAGATCAAAGTTGAGCCAGGCCAGCTACTTGGAATAGGTGGGTCTTAAGCTTAATACGAAAGGAGCGGAGGTCAGAGGTATTCCTAATATCCGGAGGGAGGTCATTCCACAGGGCTGGGCCCGCCACAGAGAAGGCTCTATTCCTAGGCGCCGCCCCCCGACACTGTCTTGTGGACGGCACCTGGAGGAGGCCCTCTCTGTGCGAGCGGATTGGTCGCAGGGATGTATGGGGCAGAATACGATCCCGCAAGTAACTAGGTCCTGAGCCATGGAACGCTTTAAAGATTATTATCAAAACCTTGAAACGCACCCGATAGACCACAGGAAGCCAGTGCAGCTCGCGCAGGAACGGTGTCACATGGGAGTACCTAGTACTCCCCATAATTACCCGCGCGGCTGCGTTCTGGACCAACTGTAGCCTCCGGGTGCATTTCAAGGGAAGCCCCATGTAGAGAGCGTTACAGTAGTCCAAGCGAGACGTCACCAGCGCATGAGTGACTGTGCGTAAGGCATCCCGGTCCAGTAGGGGGCGCAATTGACGCACCAGGCGAACCTGGTGGAACGCCCCCCTTGCCACGGCTGTCACATGGTCATCCATGGACAGCCGGGCATCCAGGAGGACGCCCAAATTGCGCGCCCGCTCCACGGGGGCAAGTTGAATGCCCCCAATGGCCAATGATGGAATTAATTGGCTGAACCGGGGAGCTGGTACCCACAGCCACTCCATCTTGGAGGGGTTGAGCTTGAGTCGGTTGTCATCCATCCAGATCCATACGGCTTCCACACACCGGGACATCACTTCGATGGCCTCGTTGGGGTGGTTCGGGGTGGAAAAGTACAGCTGAGTATCATCAGCGTACAGATGGTATCCCACCCCGAAACCACGGATGATCTCACCCAGCGGCTTCATATATGTGTTGAACAGGAGTGGCGAGAGGACCGACCCCTGTGGCACCCCACAAGTAAGGGGGCGTAGGGTCGACCTCTCTTCTCCTGCCAACACACGCTGCATCCGGTCAGAAAGGTAGGAGCCGAACCACCGCAAAACGGTGCCCCGGACCCCCAGCCCCTCCAGCCGGCGCAGCAGGATACCATGGTCGATGGTATCAAAAGCCGCCGAGAGGTCTAATAGGACCAGGATAGAGGAACAACCTCTGTCTCTGGCCCTCCAGAGATCATCCACCAACGCGACCAAGGCCGTCTCCGTGCTGTGACCGGGGCGGAAGCCGGACTGGCGCGGGTCTAGATAATCATTTTCCTCCAGATGTCGTGGAAACTGGTAGGCCACCACACTCTCTACAACCTTCGCCAAAAAGGGAAGGTTGGAGACAGGACGATAATTGGCCAGCTCCAAAGGGTCCAGGGAAGGCTTCTTGAGCAAGGGTCTCACCACCGCCTCTTTCAAAGCAGCCGGGAGAGACCCCTCGCTCAGCGAAGCATTCACTAGGCCCAGGAGCCAGTCTCGTGTAACCTCCCAGGATGCCAGTACAAGCCAAGAGGGGCACGGGTCCAATAAACATGTGGTGGGTCGCAGTCGTCCACGCAATCTGTCCAAATCCTCGATGGCAACCAAGTCAAACTCCTCCCAGATCGATTCCTCAAGACTCGCCATGGACGTCTCCATTGGACCACTGACAGGGACCCAATCTCTCCGGATTTGAGCGATTTTATCCTGCAGATATTTACCAAATTCCTCTGCCCTGCCCTGTAGGGGGGCCTCCCGCGGCCTCTGAAACAAGAGGGAGCGGGACACCCGAAACAGGGCGGCAGGGCGGTTCTCTGCGGATGCAATGAGAGTGGCACAATATTGGCGTTTGGCCACTCTCAATGCCACAAGGTATGTCCTTAAATGGGCTCGTGCCTGTGTTCGATCAAATTCGGAGCGAGAGGCTCTCCAACGACTCTCTAGACGTCTCTTGCGGCACTTCATCACCCTTAGCTCCTCGGTAAACCAAGGGGCTAGGGTGGATCGTTGCCGCCGGAGAGGCCGCAAAGGCGCCACCCGGTTCAAGGCCACGGTAGTTGCATTATTCCACGCAACTACCAGGTCCTCTACCCGGGGGCGGGTCAAGGTTACAGGAGGTGGCCCAAGCTCCGTCTGGAACCTATCAGGTTCCATCAGGCGCCTGGGGCGGAACCATCTGGAACTTTCCGGTTCCGCCTCCCCGCAGCGGGAGGTAGCACCAGGGAAGTCAAGACGGAGGAGTGAGTGATCTGACCATGACAGGGGAGTGATGGTTAAGTCCCCTCCTCCCAGATCACTCAGCCACTGGCCAGAGACAAAAACAAGGTCCAGAGTGTGTCCTCCCTCGTGTGTCGGGCCCTGAATCATTTGAGTCAGGTCCATGGCTGTCATGGAAGCCATGAACTCCCGAACCCCCTCTGATGCTTCTCCCATCGATGGCAGGTTAAAATCCCCCATCACTAAAAGTTTGGGGGTCTCAACCGCCACCGATGCGATCAGCTCGAGGAGTTCAGGCAGGGCCGCTGATGTATAGCGAGGAGCCAGGTATACTATCAGCAGGCCCAACTGTCTCCCAGGCCCCCATTTCACAACAAGGGATTCACATCCGGACGTCTATGGCACAGTAGACTCCCTCGGCTCTAAGTCCTCCCGAATAATTGCTGCCACCCCACCGCCCCTTCCCTGGGCCCGGGGCTGGTGAAATGCTCGGTAGCCTGGTGGGCACATTTCCACGAGGGGAAGACCTCCCTCGTGGCCCAACCAGGTCTCCGTTATTCCCGCGAGGTCCGGCTCCCCCTCTAAAATTAGATCGTGAATGAGGGGGGCCTTGTTAACAACGGACCTCGCATTGCATAACAGCAGCCTCAGGCCTTGGGTCTGTAACTCTTGACCACCTAGAACGCGGGGGTTGGTACAAGCGACCAGGTGTAACCAGCAACCACGGTCTCCCAACCGACTGTAGGTTCTTAAGCTGTCCTCGTATCTGCCCCTCCCTGCGACCGTTGGAATTAAAGAGCCCTGTATAGGAATGGTGTCCTCCCCCTCCTCCTCCCTTCCGCCCCTTCTGTTCGCGACCACACCTGGAGGCCCGGCTCTCACATCTCTCCTGGTCTGACCCACCCACCCCCCTCCCTGAAACCCCCTAAAAACAATGTAAAAGATTTGACTAAAAATCCCCTCAGCTTCCGTTTCTTCCACCTCTCGGGGTTCACAAACCCGTCATCAAGGCAGGCCCTTGTAAGAGCCAAGGGCCATACCTGCGAGAGAGGGGCCTCCCGCAGTCGGAGCAGGTCTAACCTTGAATAAATTGATAGAATATTAAAGCCCAATTGGGTAAGGGTGCAGGTAGTAAAAGTCAATAGCCGGAGGGCTAAGGTCTTAATGGGATACTAAAGCTGGAGGCTTTAGTATCCAGATAGTACTTGGAAAGAGGGCGGGGGGGAAATGTTCAAATATTCCCAAAGTGGAGCAAATGGGGGACAGTCCAAGGTGGTTAAAAGTAGATGTAGTTACAGATGTTACAGATGTGGGTTCCTTAGTGAATGGGAGGTGGCCTTTTTAAGCCCAGCTGTTCTTAGTCTTAGTCTGGTCTGGGCAGTCAGTTAGCCTGGTCTGGGTAGTCAGTTAGGCTCATCCATGGCCCTAACACGGGTCTCCAGTGACCTCTAAGGTTCCAGGCCATCCCAACCATTATTTAAGGTCTTCTTCTTCTTCTTACTGGTTCCCAACATCCTCACCTTGACCCCCCCATCCGGCGTCTCAGTTCTCTTAACATTCGCAGCAGTTTGGGGAAACGCTTCCAAGATTATCAAGACACCAGAGCAAGTTCCCGGGAGCATGGGAGCAGCCAGGATACGGCCAGCTGTTATGGGGGAGTCCCTGGCTGCGGTTCTTTCCACACACCCAATACCGCAGCCATCTCCCAGTGCCGTTCCCTGCTGCCTCCCCATTCTGCTCACCATTCGGTGTCCTCTGGTGTCCTTTAGCATTGTAAGGCGGCTCCCGAACTTCCATTGCCTCCCCGTCCTCTCTGGTGCCGCTGGCTTGCCTTTTCCCCTTTCCTCTTTCAAGCTCTTTCCAACTCTTTCAAACTTTGCGCCGCGCTGCGCAGCTGTGATGCGCCGCCGCCGCCATTGCCTCGCGGCTTCCTTCCTCGGCTTCTCAGCTCCGCTCCGCTCCTTTTGCCTCCAAGCTTCTCCGACCACCCCTGGTGGGCTAAAACAAGCCCCAAACACGCCAGGGTGGTCGGGCTATCCGAATCTCAGACCCCCGATGCCATGGGGACCGGCGGCAACCTCCTACCCCTGTTGGGTGCTCCCCGGTAAGCTAGGAGCTCAAACAGGCGACCGCCATCGCCGGAAGCTCCTCCTCTGATCATTTTGAAGGCTCTCCTGCAGTGAAATTGTTAATTATAGATAAAATTGGAAAGGTAGATACAGTGGTGGGATTCACATTTTTTTTACTACTGGTTCTTCAGGCGTGGCTTTGTGGGCATGGCAGGGGAAGGATACTGCAAAATCCCCATTCCCTCCCCACCCCACTAACCTGATTTCCAGCTCTCTTCTCCTATTCAGGGCAACAAAAGAAGATCAGCTGGGAGGCTGGGAGGCAGCAGGGACGGGGCCAGCCTATTTGCTGGTTCTCCGAACTACTCAAAATTTCTGCTACCTGTTCTCCAGAACTTGTCAGAACTGGCTGAATACCATCTCTGGGTAGCTTTTAAATGCAGGGGATGCCTTAAAAGATAACTCTGGACATAAAATAGGATAATATCCTCCATTCCATCTGTAGAATAATGATGCAATGGCTATCTATCAATAGAGAAAATTTGAAGACTGCGGCCCTTATGCCCGTGCAGAATGACAGATGTGTCCGTTCTCCTATATTTAGTAAAAACTAAGGACACAGGGGAACAAAAATACCTGGTTTGTAATCCCAGAAAATGTCAAGGTAGAATTAGTTTGCTCAATCAATGGCTTGGCTTTATTGAGGGACGTGACTTTTGAAAAACAAAGAGAAGTATGTGGCTGCTTTCCTTCTAGAGTGAGGAATGTGGTGCCCCAATGTTGCAGAGATGTCTTTCAAAGAGTAGTTTGAAACTGACCTTCATCAATTGAATACTTAGTCAAATATTTTTTTATAGTGCTAGTGTTGTAGTCTGTCGGCCGCCAGCCCCTCCAGCAGCAGAATCAGAGAAGGAAGAGGAGGAGGCATGGGAGTCAGGGTCAGCATCAAGACAACCTGAGAGCTTCGAGAGGGAAGAGGGTCTGGAGCTGTCAGCAATAGAGACAGAAGTGGATCCTGGGCCATCCGTCAGCCCTCAGATGGAGAGCCAAAAGCCCCCAACTCTGGAGGTGGCTGATGAGAAAGTGGAGGAACAGCTGGGTCCAGTGCCTGACATGCGGATGCGCAAAAGACAGAGGAGAGGAGAGCTATGGAAATCTATGGGCCAGTCCTTGGGACGGAAGACCACTGCTAGTGAAACCCCACTCTAGCTCTGGGGATAAAAGACAGTGGGGAGATGAATAGATGTGGCAGACAAATATTCATCTCCCTGCCAGACAGACCTATTAGCCGGCTATGTGTGATAGAGAGACTTTTTGCTGCTGGTACTCCTAATAGAGGAAACATTTAGTTAACTACAGAGGATTTGTCATGTTTGAACCACTAACCTATCATAAAGAAAAATGCCCCCATACGGACTCCAGTGTGAAGTTTAAAATCTTGGTATTATATGGCTAGAATTTAAAAAGCCAACCATTTCCTCTGAATTTTGGGGACTGTTTTGCTGTCAATGAAGGAATAAGGTAAAGGTCCCTCTTGCACATATGTGCTAGTCGTTCCCAACTCTAGGAGGCGGTGCTCATCTCCGTTTCAAAGCTGAAGAGCCAGCACTGTCCAAAGTTATCTCCATGGTCATGTGGCCAGCATGACTCAACACCAAAGGTGCATGGAACGCTGTTACCTTCCCACCAAAGGTGATTCCTCTTTTTCTACTTGCATTTTTTACATGCTTTCAAACTGCTAGGTTGGCAGAAGCTGGGACAAGTAACTGGAGCTCATTCCGTTATGTGGCGGTAGGGATTCGAGCTGCTAAACTGTCAACCTTTCTGATCGACAAGCTCAGCATCTTAGCCACTGAGCTAAGGCTCAGTGGTGGCTAAAACAGCAAAAACTGATTATTGCCATTTAATTGGGACGTTGACGAGTGGCTATTGAAGGTAGTATCTTTTTCACCTAGCACGGACTAACATTGATGATGTTGCCTACCTTGGTAATGAAACATCTACAAGAAAACAACCAAGCTCAGAGAACATCAAGTATCTCTCATTTCAACCCTGAGCTACAAATATTCTCCTTTATTGATTTTTTAAAAAATTCATCTTAAAGAGTGGTTGCTACTTTCTTGTTCTTATTTTCTTTTAGTAAGGACACAGTGGCACAATTCACACTGAATGCAGTCGATGCATATATTAGATCCATTGAGAATGTAATGAATAAGATAACTGGAACAGAATACCAAGAAAACAAAGATTTAAATCTATCAGACGCAACCCTGGGTAAGTTAAACGCTGTTTTGCTTTTAATTCATCACCGGAAAGGGAAGCTTATCTCTTATAAATTACAACCAGTGGAAATTAGAGATATGACACAAGAAAACATGAGGGTGAAAATGAAAATATTCATCACTAGATGGAGCTTGGGAAATTTGTATAATCTCTTCCACACAAACATCTTAACAGATGTACAGTTTCAGAGTCTGTCCTCTGTTTTTGCCTTGGATGACGCATATCATACTCATTTTTCCACCACAAAACTTCATTGGTTTAATTGTTGTTGCCTTCCACATATTCAGTCATTATAGGAAGCATATTTTATATATTATAGTAAGCAGAGCCAGTTGGAAATTTATTCAAATCAGAATTAGTGAGAAATTATTATTATTATTTATTTCTTCGCACTTCTAGACCGCCCCCTCTCCCAAAAGGGACTCGAAAGAAAGAAGTCTAGCAATGATAAGATTATTTTCCCCCTGGAGGGTCTAGGGTGGCAGCAATGCCTCAGATAGAAAGTCCATACAGAAAGTGCTAAGGACAGTCAAGAAGATTATAGGAAGCTCACTTCCCATTTATCAGGATACTGCTTATAAGCACAATTTACTTAAGAGTTCAAAGAATCGTTAGGTAGGACGTTTTTCTGTAAGTTTGCTTACACTTATGGAACTCATCCAGTATCTTTAGAATCCAGAAGACTATTCATTCTGGTAAGTGCTTTCCTTTACATTAACCTCGATGCAATTTTAGCATTTGATTGAATTCAAATTATTGGTTTTCTTAATTTCTATCTTACTTTCCAGATCCGAAGATTCTCTTAGGCTATATATATATATATATATATATATATATATATATATATATATATATATTTAAAAAATTAATTGCTAGTTAAAACTATCATTAAGACTTCATAAAGGTTTCCCTCGCACAGATGTGCTAGTCATTCCTGATTCAAGGGGGTGGTACTCATCTCCGTTTCAAAGCCTTGGAGCCAGGGCTGTCCGAAGGCGTCTCCGTGGTCATGTGGCCGGCATGACTAAACACCAAAGGCGCACCAAACGCTATTACTTTCCCACAAAGGTGGCCCTTATTTTTCTACTTGCATTTTTACATGCTTTAGAACTGCTAGGTTGACAGAAGCTGGGACAAATAATGGGAGCTCACTCTGTTACACGGCGCTAGGGATTCAAACCACTGAACTGCTGACCTTTCTTATCAACAAGCTCAGCATCTTAGCCATTGAGCCACCATGTCCCTCTATGTCTGTCTGTCTGTCTCTCTGTCTGTCTGTCTGTCTATCTATCTATCTATCAATCTATCTATCTATCTATCTATCAATCTATCTTCTATCTATCTATCTATCTATCTATCTATCTATCTATCTATCTATCTATCTTCTATCATCTATCATCTATCATCTATCAATCTATCTATCATCTATCTATCATCTATCACCTATCTATCTATCTATCTATCTATCTATCTATCTATCTATCTATCTATCTATCTATCTATATCGATAAAATCTATAAAGACTTCAAAGAAGCAAGGCAGAGGTCTTTTATACCATCTGTTTCTTCACTATTTTTACATATGGGGTTTTTTAACCTCATTATAATTAGCAAGTAATTAATGAAGGTTGTGATGGCATAAGTAGATATAGATTATATAGGTCAATTTGTTACAATGGTAGGATCGTATTGGGAAAATAGAACTGAAGTTGCATACTCGAGCTGGACTATAAAGGAAATCTATGCACTCATGAAAATTCCTGAAATTTGTGCTTTCATGCATTCTTTTAACAAACATTTTAATAATCCTGCTTTTTTTCCCCACCTCATAACATTTCTTTCCTTAAAGATGTCCTTAATCCCTTTTTTAAGTCAACCACAGTAATTTTCTATTTACAACCACAATTGGAATCAGAATCCGTTATGATCCACCAGCGGCCGGTGGAGCTGGCAGCAGATTCGGACATTGAGGAGGTTGGGAAGGAACAAAGGCCAGTCCTGGAGTCTGGGGAAGGCTCTGATGAGGGTTCTGTGTTGGAGGCAGAGAGGGGGCCAGAGCCCTATGCCAGTTATCAGCTGCCTTCAGAGTCAGACATCAGTGAGGCAGAAGAACAGCTGGAGCCTGTTCCCAGTGTCCGCATGCACAGAGTTGCCAGACGAAGGGAACAACTAAGGAACAAGGGTCCACTTGGGAATAAGGTCACAGGTGGACGGTGAATGGCCCCTCCCAGAGGAAATAAAAGAGGAATGAAGGGGGAGGGGTGTTTGTAGGAGACAGTTGATTTCTATATTCTTGCCAAGTTTTGCAGCATCTGAAAGCTATCGTCCTGGCCACTCTCCAAGCCTGATAAAGCTTGGAAATTGTGAACTATCTTAAAAGACCGTAGGAGAGGAAAGACTTTGCTGGAGAGGAATTAACTGTCAATTAAATAAAAGAGGTTTTTTAGGATGAGGACTTGGCTTCGTGCTGCTGGGGATGCCTAGGTCAGAACAGAATCTAAATATTTGGATTCAAATATTTCTAATTTTAAGTTGCCAAGTATTAAATCAAATATTTCTAATTTTACAGTTGCCAAGTATTTTAAGTCAACAAACACAAATCCTGCATTGAACTTTGTCTACCATGGAAAGAGATAGGCTCAAATTTTCTGTCGCTAAGTCAGATAGTTGTTAAGGGAGTTTTGCTCATTTTATGACCCTTCTTGTCAAACTTTTGATCAAGTGACTATGGGGATACTGCAGCGATCCTAAGTGTAAAAAACGGACACTTTTTTCAGTACCATTGTAACTTTGGACAGTCACTAAATGAACGGTTGTAAGTCAAGGACGTCCTATGTATTTCTCTCCTTAACTGGCCTTGGGTTCTTGAACTCATTCATTCATCTGGAACTTAATTCCCTCTATGCTATACAAAATGCATCCTTTTAAGTGTGTGTGTACGTTTGTCTGAGAACAATTTAAGAATAAGTATATCCTCTGCACTTGGAACAATTGGAGCAGAAACACATTTAGTGCATCAAATCACTAAAAGCCCCCTGTAAAAAAAATGCTATAGCTATAAACATATTTGAAATGGCCATTTTTGAAAAGTTTTCACTACCCTCGTATTAGCCAATTTTGGAACACGAGCCCATTCCAGCTACTTCGGCTATTTCTTTTTAAGTCTGTTTCTATTTCTAACAGTACATATTGATACAAATACAAACTGGTTGGATACGACCTCGTAGATGACCCCCCGCCCCAGTCTGTCAAGGTCCTTGGAGTACTCATCTCAAACGATTTAAGCCCCAGAGCTCACTGTAACAGCATTGCCAACAAGGCATTAAGAGTTGTTAACCTAATTTTGCAAAGCTTCTTCTCTGGTAACACTGTACTGCAAACTAGGGCATACAAAACCTTTGCCAGACCAATTCTCAAATGCAGCTCATCTGCCTGGAATCCGCACAGTATATTGGACATTAATACAATAGAGCGGCTCCAGAGGTATTTCACGAGAAGGATCCTCCACTCCTCTGCTCACAATAGAATTCCTTATGCCACCAGGCTTGAAATTTTGGGCTTGGACAATCTGGAACTGCGACGCCTGCGGTTGGACCTAACCATAGTAGACAAAATTGTCTGTTAAAATCTCCTACCTGTCAAGATTACTTCAGCTTCAATCGCAATAATACACGGATAAACAGTCGATACAAACTCAAGGTAAACCTCTCCAAACTCAATTGCAGAAAATATGATTTCAGCAACAGAGTGGTCAATGCCTGGAATGCTCTACCTGACTCCATTGTTACATCCTCAAAACCCCACAGCGTCAATCTTAATATGTCTACCGTGGACTTCACCCCATTCCTAAGAGGTCCGTAAAGGGGGCATGCATAAGCGCATCAGAGTGCCTACCGTCCCTGTCCTACTGTCTCCATTTACTTGCATTCATTTCCTTTGTTCATGCCTATGTTCAAACATGTATCGGTTATCCTGTACATGTTTGACAAACTAAGAAATAAATAAATAAAGAATAATCATGTGTTGAGCTTAAATCCCACACATTATACTCTCCTAACGGACTGTTATTGAGCTGAACTCTTTAAAGAGAACGCAGTTGGACGAAAAATAATACTTGCAAATTTTCCACTTTAGCATCAATGCTTTTTCTTTTTTAATAACACAAATTAAAGTACGATCATCCAACAAAAGCTATCTGGCAATTTTCTTCTTTTCCTCCCTTTGTTTTGCATTTTAATACAAATATCAGTGGAATATGTTAGATATGATTACGTTTGAGATTTTTCTCTGGAAGGAAGAGGAGGAGGAGGAGGAGGAGGAGGAGGAGGAGGAGGAGGAGGAGGAGGAGGAGGAGGAGGAGGAGGAGGAGGAGGAGGAGGAGGAGAATTCTGCTCTCACAAATGGTAAATTTGTTCCCTTCTTTAAAAGGAAACTGAATTCCCTTTAAAAGGATATCGGCTTGTTTAGAATAGATGTTAGATATTTATAACATAGCAAGATTAATATAATATCACTGTTCATCTCCTATGAACAATACTGCTCCCAAATAACTATTTTGAAATAGCATCAACCTCTAACCTCAAAGGACATAATTTATAAGGGTAAAAAACATTGTTTTGATTCTGGACAAACAATGACTTTTGATGTTTTATTTCTCTATAAGTGGTCTGAATTGTAGTTTTGCAAACAATCTGTTACTCAATCAAAGGGTACTTGAAATGTTTTCCAAGTCTAATACTCAAGGTCTCGTCTAGCCGACAAGATAATGACAGGAGCCATTTTAAACTGTTAAAAGAGCTTATTATTTTGACACGAGCTTCTTCTTATTTCAGCAAAGTGGAGAAAATATATTCAGCAAGAAAAATCATGCTAACTAGCAAATTCTGGTTTCTAAACCTTTCACAGCCAGCCTTATTATCAAGGATGGAAAGGAAATGTCAAAAATGAAGAAAAGTGAAATTGGAACACTATCATAGGTGAACAATAAGAACAAGGGAAGACTGATACCAACCACAAGCCAACAAAAAGAAAATATGGTGAATTGTTGCCTTGGAATTAGGATACGGTTGAGTAGGGTTGGATAGGATAGGATAGGACAGGACAGAATAGAATAACAGACATGGAAGGGACCTTGGAGGTCTTCTAGTTCAACCCCCTGTTCAGGCAGGAAATAGAATATCCAGGAAGAAGCACACATGAAATTGAAACCATGTTTATGTTCTGAAATGGCACTGGCTAATTTGAAGATGATAAAGGGGAATATTTGTAGATCAGGATTGAAGTGAGGGATCCTTGGTGCTCTTAAGCTCTTGGTTGCATGAGCCCTGATGATGTTACCTAATTTGAGTAATGAAAGGTATGCAAGAAAACAACTGTGTTCAGAGAGCACCAAAGACCCCTCAATTTGTAGAGAGCATCACACACCCACAGTAGCACCAAGTAGAAATGTTCAAACTTCTGATCCAAATCTGGATTTCAGCTTTCTCTGTGGTACTGCACTGCAACCAAGAAATAATTCGCCATAACACTTGAGAACGATGTCCACATTATCCTGTCTATATTTTGTGAGATGGACAGCTGGATAAATATAATAAATAAATAAAGGAGAACCAGTTTGGTCTAGTGGTTAAGCTCTAAGATAGAAATTGGAAAGACTGTGAATTCTAGGCCCAATTTAGCCATGAAAGACGGCTGGGTGACTTTGGGCCAGTGATACATACTCTCTCTCTCTTTCTCATTGTCTCCCTTCTTCTCTCCCTCTCTCTTGCTCTCTCTCTCATTCTCTCTCCATCTCTCCCTCTCTCTTTTCTCTCTCATTCTCTCCCTCTCCCTCTCTCTTTCTCCCTTTCTCTCTCCCACCTTCTCTTTTTCCCCTCTTTCTACCTCTCTCATTCTCCCTCCCTCCTCTCTTTCTCTCTCATTCTCTCTCTCTCATTCTCTCTCTCTCATTCTTTTTCTCTCATTCTCTCTCCCTCCCTCTTTCTCTCTTTCTTATTCCCTCTCTCTCTCATTCTCTCTCCCTCCCTCACCCTCCCTTTCTCTCTATCTTTGTCTCTCATTCAATCTACCTCTCAGGGTTGTCGTTTTGGAAAAATAGGAGGAGGAAGAAGATGCATGGGATATGTTTTCCACCTTGAGTTATTTCTATAAATAATAAAAGCGGGATAAAAAATAATTATAAAATAAAAACGTGTGCTGTGCCATAACTGACGTGTTTGATAGCTACATGAAAAGCACCCAGGAACCTGGCCATTACAGATCATACACCCAAACTGATAAACCTGCAAATCCCTTTAGCACTCCCCTTATCACCGGCTTCATGGAATAAACCGCCTTGAGGAAGAAATTATGGTATTGTCCCATATTTGCCAACTATCTTTAAACAGCCTTGTAGCAAAAAGAAACTAGTGGGGCATGCGGCTTAATCTCCTGCAATCTCATTTAACCAATTTCCTCCTTGCAAAGCTCTTATCAGCTCCAGTTCAGGCTGAGTGAGGAAGCTGCCGCTTCTCCATTATTGCCAATCTATTACATCCACGTCGGAATGTGCTGAGTCATGGCCTTGGATCAGAAGGGGTGTGTGTGTGTGTGTGTGTGCGTGCGCGCGTCCTTTTTAAAATGCACCTGCCTGGATCCTATGGAGAAATCTGAGTCCATCCTGAATGGTGGAGGGGAGAAGGGGAGGCAATGCCCAGGATAAAACATCTCCTTTAAGTGAGAAAGCACTGTGGGTTTTCTTTCCCCCTCTCTCTGAATAAATTGGTGCCTGCTGAGCCTTGAAACTGAACCGTGGATCCTGTGAGATGGAGTGGCGCATGTGGCAACAGAGTTATAATAACTGATAATGCTTTGCAGCACTCCGCTCAATGCTGGCAACGACAAGTCCATCCAAAATCGATGCAGAAGTGTTCTGTAGGGAGAACGAGGCAGACAGGAACCGAGGCAAGGCAGGTCGAAGCTAACACAACCTTTATTAACATTATAACACGCAAAATGTAAGGCAAACCTCGACCCGGAAAACAGTAGCATTTGACAGCTGACAGCCCTTTTTATACCAGAGCTGTCAGACGCTGAACCAATAGAATGGCTGCATTCTCCCGCCAGCTGGCTGCTCAACCAATCAGGGTCCAGCAATGAAAGTCAATGTCATCGTAGCCTCAAGGACTTAACAAGAAGCATCTGCAGCACCTGGAAATTAGAGGCTTCAGGGATACTCGGAACTATCAGCTACCTGCTGCTCCATGCTGGCCAGACCTGTACTCTAATAGCTCTTTCCCCAGCTTCTCTCGACTATCCCAGGAGTACTTCAGAAGTGGCAGATGAAGGTGTCACGCAGCGCAGCGAAGCAGAGGCTCCGTAATCAGATGGCACATTTTCATCCATTTAGTACTTCGTTTAGAATATGACACGGCGCTACAGGAACCACTGTTGGGTCATGTCTGATGCAGAAATGACTTTGGACTCTGCCTCTCTTCTCCCAAGAGAGTGCGTCTGCTGTACTAACAGAGGAAATCATTACAACCACTCTCGGTGGCTGGAGTAGCTTCCAACTCCACCGGGAACAAAATTTAAAAAAAAATTATGCTCGTTTATTAGCCTGGGAAGAAATGGAACGTGCAGCTTAGCACGCAGAAGGTCACCTTGTAGAGGAAAGCTAAGGGAATCTTGATATCAGGTAGCAGAAGGACCACCTTCTGTATTTCTTCGCATTTGGATGTTTTGAGATAAAAGGATGCGGTGGAGATGCTGAGCTTGTCAGCTGGGAAGCTGACAGCCCAGGTTTGAGACCCGTGCACTGCACGATGGGGGGAGTCCCCCTTCTTGCCCCAGCTCCTGCCCAGTTAGCAGTTCAAAATCATATAAATCATCATCATTTGACGACCCTATAATCCCTTGCGGGGTGGAGTTGGGGGAACTGAATGGAGCTAGCAGGGCGTTGAATGGCCGAATGCAGTGGTGGGTTGCCATTTTTTTTTTTACTACTGGTTCGAGCACGCTCCTGCCACACACTTGGTCACAGGAGTTTATTCAGACAATGCTGGCTTCCTCAGAAGAAACAGAGATGAGCCCATTCTCCTCACAACAGGACAGGGGAAGTCTTTTTTTTTTTTTACCTTTGAGATAATTTAATAATAAATAGGTTTAAGAATAGTAAAAGTTCTGTCAACTGATTCCACTTGGTGCTATAGATGGTGGCGAACATATCTGCTGGCACGCCACCGATCAGCTCTGGCACGCATGTGCCTGCCGACCAGATGATTTTCACCCTTCTGGAGGGCTGTGGGAGGTCGTTTTCGCCCTCCCCAGGAAAGCCTCCGAAACCACGGGAGGGGCCGTGCGTGCATGCGCAGGGAGAGTCACATGCAGCTGGGTGGGGAGGATTGAATTGGTGTGGGCATGGTGTAAGAAAAAGGTTTGTCATCACTGCTATAGATAGTATAGAACTGTAAGGTTAGTATTTAAAATGAACCAAATACAACCAGGATGATTAGGGGACTGGAGGTAAAACATGAAGAATGGTTGCAGGAACTGGGCCTCGCTAGTCTAATGAAGAGAAGGACCAGGGGAGACAGGATAGCAGCCTTCCAATATTTGAGGGGCTGCCAAAGAGAGGAGGGGGTCAAGCTATTTTCCAAAGCACCTGAAGGCCAGACAAGGGATAATGGATGGAAACTGATCAAGGAGAAATTCAACCTAGAAATAAATAAAAAAATCCTGAAAGTGAGAGCAATCAACCAATGGAAGCTGCCTTCTGAAGTTATGGGAGCTTCGTCCCTGGAAGCTTTCAAGAAGAGACTAGACTGCCCTCTTTCAGAAATGGTGTAAGGACTCCTGCTTGGCTGGGGGGTTGGACTAGATGACCTACAAGGTCCCTTCCAACTCTGTTAATCTGTTAAACTCTTTGCAACAGTGCCTTGATAATTCTACTTTTGACTTCTACAACAGGGTATGCAGCCAGAGGTAGTATTCAGCCAGTTCTGACAGGTTCTGGTGAACCAGTAGTGGAAATTTGAGAGTGGGGAGGGAATGGGGATTTTGCAGTATCCTTCCCCAGGCAGGCCCACAAAGCCACGCCCACAGAACTTGTAGTACAAAAAAAAAAGTATGAATGCCACCACCTGTATTCAGCCATAAGTCTGCCACCACTGCATCGTTCAAGTTACCAGACTAAGCATCTTAGTTTTATAAGCGCACAAAAGAGAGGAGACGGGATAGGTGATATAATCTGTATTTATAATCTCAGGAGAAGCAAGGCTGCAACTTCTATTGTAAGACACCATAACTGGAAATATGCTTGCTCAACAGTGATGAAGCATTTAAGCGTGATGACGTGGCTGCCTGAAGTTTTCAGGAAAGGCTTCTCTGAAAAAGGTTACATTGACCTGACCTTGTTCCCTATGATCCAGTAAAATAAGAGTAGTTCAAACATTGCTCCCCATATTTGACTGGGGCCATTCATTCCTGTGTAGGTTTTGAGAATGATGTTATATCTGAAGCTTTCAAAGTATGTCAAGTTCTATGTTGTTGTTGATAGACAGAAGTTTTGTGTTAATTTTATAGGATTGTTGAAGGCTTTTGACTGTACTTGAAAGAGACAGAGAGAGAGACAGAGAGACAGCGGGTGGAAGGGAGGGAGACACACAGAGACACACACAGAGAGACACAGAGACAGCAGAGGGAGACAGTCAGAGAGAGACACAGAGAGACAGAGAGACAGAGAGAGAGACAGAGAGACAGTGGGTGGAAGGGAGGGAGCGAGATAGACAGACAGAGGGAGACACAGAGAGAGAGAGAGAGAGAGAGAGAGACAGACAGACAGACAGACAAAGGGAAGGAGGGGGGAGAAAGGGAGAGAGAAACACACAAACATATTTGCTTACAAGCCTGGAGCGTAGCAGCATCTCTTGGAAGTCTCATTATACTGGACAATACTGAACTACTCAGAACATCTTATATTTGAAGAAGGTACTTGGTTGATACCTAGGACACTGGCAGCAACTCGTATCAACCACATATATATATGCTGGTTTTGTTGTATTCGGGTCTTTTCCCGTGTAATCTTTTCCCATAAAATCTTACACAGACAAAGACCCAAATACAACAAGACCAGCATACCTACACCCGTGAAAATCTACGAAAACATATATATATATATATATATATATATATATATATATATATATATATATATATATATATATATATATATATATATATATATATATATATATATATATATATATATATCGTTACTGAAAAGTATACTATCTTCCATAATAATATCAATTCTATAACCATCAAAATATTTAATAATCATTTTTTCTTTATGTTGTCCATAATTCACATAAACCCACTCATCTAACCCCTTTATTTGTCAACGAACCATTTGTAGAAAATTTCCCATGTCACAAAATATTCCAAATCTTCATTTTCTTTGATTTTTAGAGTTGATCTATCCATTTCTGCACATCCCATAATTTTATTGATTATATTATCATCTGTAGGGGTTTCTACATTTTTCCAGTATTGTGCGTATACAATCCTGGCTGCTGTTAGAATATGTAAAATTAAATATGTGTTAGCTTTATTTTAATTTCCTGGAAGCATGCCTAACAGGAATGTCTCAGGTTTCAAGTCTGTGTGTTGTTTTATCATAGTTTCCAGCCATCTGTGTATCCCCCCTCCCCCCCAAGTATTTGTTTTGTTTTGGGACACGTCCACCACAACTTATAATATGAACCTGGTATTTGGTTGCATTTCCAACATTTAACAGATTTATTTTTAGACATGTTCCCTAATCTTGCAGGTGAATAGTGCTATCTATAAAACATTTTATAGATGTTTTCTTTATACGCTGTTGACATTGTGATCTTATAATTTCTATTCCATAATTCCTGCCACCTGTCCAGATCTATTGTATAGCCAAAATTATTAGCCCAAATGATCACAGATTCTTTTACTTGCTCTTCGACCAATTTGATAGTTAATGCTGTGAATGTATGTATACAGAATTGCTATCGGAATATTATTTTTTCCCCATCCGTAATTCTAATTAAAATCCTAAGGGCATTTTCAATGATTTGACATTAGGTTTCCAACCTCAAAATCTTTGTTTGTTTTCCAGGATTGTTCCCTGATGATTCTAATGTTTCAGAACTAATGTTCATTAGAGCCAATATCTTCTCATAACAACAATCTTGTGTTGACATACTTGGCCCATTTCCTAGGACTATTAATATGCGGAATCCCATAAGTCTTCTTCGTAATATTCTTCGCAGTTCAAGAAGTATCTTTCCTACACTAAAGGGAAATGGAGAAAGGAAGCCTGGTGAATATAAAATTTAAAGCAATATTGTTCTGATACCAGGTTTTCGGGAACAGAAATTCACCAGGACTGCAGAAAGCATTAAGAAGGGGGATTTGGTGTAAATGAAATGCTCAGAAGAACATTTGATACCTCCAAAAGGCTCTTTGTAGCTGCTTGGGCCTGCCAAGTCATGGCTGAATGTATATTCATGGATGGTGTTAGAATATTCATGACTGGGAGAGACATGGTAACAAGGTCAGCCAATGAATAGGTATAGCAGCTAAATCAGCCAATGGGAAATGAAACAGATTGGAGCCTGGGTGTGGTTTAGCCCTGCAGCCAGTGGACAATTCAATTTTTTTTTACTACCGGTTCTGTGGACATGGCTTGGTGGGCATGGTGTGGCTTGGTAGGTGTGGCTTGGTGGGTGTGGCAGGGGAAGGATAATTTTGAGCAGTTTGGAGAACCGGTAAATAACACCTGTGACTGGCCCTGCCCCTGTCTATTCTCTGCCTCCCAAGTCCCAGTTGATCAGGAGGAAATGGGGATTTTACAGTATCCTTCCCCTGGAGTGGGGAGGAAATGGAGATTTTACAGTATCCTTCCCTTGCCACTCCCACCAAGCCATGCCCACCCAGCCATGCCATGCCACACCCACCAAGCCACGCCCACAGTACCAGTAGTAAACATTTTTGAATCCCACCACTGCTTTCCATCAAAGGTGGTTCCTATTTTTCTACTTGCATTTTTACATGCTTTCAAACTGCTAAGTTGGCAGGAGCTGGGACAAGTAACTGGAGCTCACTCAGTTACGCGGCGCTAGGGATTTGAACCTCTGAATTGCCGAACCTTTCTGATCGACAAGCTCAGTGTCTTAGCCACTGAGCCACCGCATCCCTTTACCTAAAATTGTGTAATGCTAAAACTCTGCTATCATCCATTTTCCTATTACTCAAGATTCTACCATAATTTGTATCTGCAGGGTTCAATGGAGATGGGAAACCTTTCATGAATTCTGCAATCCAATTTTCAACATTTTACTTTGAAACAAAAACACCACAACATTGTAAGGCAGTAAGTTTGCCATTGCCCCATTTATCTTGAACTACAGTAAATAATAGAGATACAAAAGGAGGCTTTGTGATTTCTGAAGCTATCTCTGCCTTTTGTTGTTGTTATTGTTCTTTTTAATGGCTGGGAAACCATTGGAAAATGTTCACGGCAGAAAAACTTTGGACCTCAAAATGATCATAGGTTTGCAAAGCAGAATATTTAAAAAGTGGCAATGATCTCTAAGCAAAGCACAGGTAGCTGAACGTTTTCGATAGTTGCACAAGAAAAATACAATTCCTTGCCGTTTGAAACAGCCCATTGCATTAAGTTCATTTCCTATATGCAAGGCAGACAGAAGGATGGGAATATCAATGTGAAGCAATGTGCATTTGTGGAAATTAAACGAAACACAAAGGACAAATTGCAGTGTCTGTGCAGTCAGTTTGAAGGAACATATTTTTGGAGGGTGGAAATCGTACGCCGGCCTAAATATGAAGTATTTTGATTCTCAAAGAGAATGCAGTCGGTTACATTCCCCCTCCACCCTTAAAAGCCAGTGCCAAAGCACGGTTATTCTTATTAACTGTTGAAGAACACAATATTCAGGTGAGAAAAATAAATAAATAAAAAGAAAAGAGATCAGTTCACATCTGAATTGCTTTTTTAAAAGCTACCTAAGCATATGTCTCAAATCAAGCTTTTTTTCCCACTACTAATGAAAACATTTCCATTCCCATTTTAACAATCGTGTCTGCCAACTTGGAAGGAGAGAAGATAATAAAAAAAAAACCAGTTTATTTCAAACCATTCCAGCAAACTTATAATTCGAGAAACCCCAGGTAGATCTGGAAATACAATATGAACAGATTTGTTTTAATTTAGCGTGCTTCTCAGAGAAGGGAAATATTGTTTTCTACCTTTTTTGCTATAGTGCCCTTCATCCTCTGAATAGCAAGATCTTTATGTTTATATTCATACTAGCTGATAGCCTGGCATTGCCTGGGTATTTATTTATCCCAATCCAGCATTAGACAGGAAAAGGAATTAATTATAAGTGTCAACGTAAGTGTGGAATGGGCTATCCTCCTTCCTTCCATGAACATTGCCACAAATTCCTGAAGAGGCGAGGTCAAGAGCAACTTCTCCCTGAGCCCTGATTTCAGCAACAATTAAATTAGTTAAAAATGGTTTTCCTTTGCTCCCAGAAGTGCCAAGAAAAATGATACCACTCTGTTGCAAATGTCCAGACCAGAGGGACCCCCCTTGTGGAGTACCATGAAGCTGTTACCATGGCAATTCCACTGTGCTGTACAGTAGAAGCCATTTTACAGCAGAAAAGTAGAAGCCATTTTAAGGTACAACAGGCTGTATTTTAACAAAACACACACCCCAAGGAATGTTAGGGGTGTCTTACCCCCACAGTATATTTTCCAAAGAGTTAGTCATCTGCGTACCAACCAAATTTGACTGAAATTGCTTGAGGTGTTCCAGAGTTATGCTGGAACATACACAAACACACACACACAAACACACACACACACAGCCATTTTTATGTATATAGATAGATTCAAGATGGCAGCTAAAATACAATTTTTCCAGAAAGAACCAAGAGCATTACTATTATCGTTATGCCCAAGTAACAGTTATGCTATCCAGGAAGCATTTAATAGTTATTTTGTGACAATATAATATACACTGAGGAAGGTCCAAGACTGGTACAAATTTCAAAATTACAAATGCCATAAATAAATATGGAACGGATTCCATAAATAAAGAGAATAAGTGCTACTGATGATTCTTCTGCTGTGACTGCTTAAGGGAAGCCACATTAACCCTAACCCTAACCAAGATGGAATGCTCTAACACAATTGCTCCCTAGGTCAGGACAGGTTTTCAGAGTTGGAACAGGTGAATGAAAAGGCAAGTGTAACTTTTCATGGGTAAATGGGTGCAGAAGGTTTTCAGGAGGAGGAGGGGGGAGGAGGAGGAAGAGGAGGAAGAGGTACACTATAGGTGATACCTTGCTCAGTAGTAGTAACTGTGAGAGGGATCTTGGAGTCCTAGTGGACAACCATTTAAGTATGAGCCAGCAGTGTACAGCAGCTGCCAAAAAAGCCAACACAGTTCTAGGCTGCATCAACACAGGGATAGAATCAAGATCACGTGAAGTGTTAATACCACTTTATAATGCCTTGGTAAGGCCACACTTGGAATACTGCATTCAGTTCTGGTCGCCACGATGTAAAAAAGATGTGGAGACTCTAGAAAGAGTGCAGAGAAGAGCAACAAAGATGATTAGGGGACTGGAGACTAAAACATATGAAGAACGGTTGCAGGAACTGGGTATGTTTAGCTTAAGAGAAAGAAGGACTAGGGGAGACATGATAGCATTGTTCCAATATCTCAGAGGTTGCCACAAAGAAGAGGGAGTCAAACTATTCTCCAAAGCACCTGAGGGTAGAACAAGAAGCGATGGGTGGAAACTAATCAAGGAGAGAAGCAACTTAGAACTGAGGAGAAATTTCCTGACAGTGAGAACAATTAATCAGTGGAACAGCTTACCTCCAGAAGTTGTGAATGCCCCAACACTGGAAGTCTTTAAGAAGATGTTGGATAGCTATTTGTCTGAAACGGTATAGGGTTTCCTGCCTAGGCAGGGGGTTGGACTAGAAGACCTCCAAGGTCCCTTCCAACTCTACTATTGTATTGTATTATTGTATTGAAGAGGAGGAGGGGAAGAGGGAGGAGAAGAATAAGAACGCTTTGTGATAAAAATACTATTAGCTAATTAGTTAAACAAGAGTACTGTCTTTTAATTACTCTTCAGTAACAATATAGAAAAATCTATGTGATCTATTTTGTTTTTTTAACGATATGTTCAATTTTTTATCATATCCATGTGTATCATCAGATTTTTTTAAAAAAATGGGTGAACTAAATTTTATCAATATTTACTTATTTCTTAGCGAGGGTGAAGAGTATTCATACTTAGGAATCACTTATTCCTCCAAGGAAAGATTGAAGGCAGACAAGGTCCAGGCAGAAGAAGAACATCATGGCTTCAAAATCTAAGGGACTGGTTTGGATAAAAACTCAACAGCACTTTTTTGTGCAGCTGTGGATAAAAAAAAGGATCAACCACATGATTGCCAACCAGAAGAAGAAGAAGAAGAAGAAGAAGAAGAAGAAGAAGAAGAAGAAGAAGAAGAAGAAGAAGAAGAAGAAGAAGAAGAAGAAGAAGAAGAAGAAGAAGAAGAAGAAGAAGAAGAAGAAGAAGAAGAAGAAGAAACAACCAAGCCAGTCATACAATTATCTGAATGGTTGGATCATGCCACATTCCTTTGTTATGTAGGTGATCTAAGGAAGACATGTGCAGGCATAATATGAGTGTAGTAAGAGCATATAATGACAGCTAGAGTCTTATTGCTTTGGAGTCATAGTATTAAGAAGGGTGAGTGGAACATTATCTAGACAGGCCTTGGTTAATGATTAAATTAACCTTCTTTATGGAAACCTGGCACTTTTCCTTCACACCATCTGATTCAGAATATTCTGCAGCTATTTTGGCCTGCAACATGCCTGCTTCTTTCCAGACTTCCTAGCAGAGAGAAGGTCTGGAGAAAACATGGTTGCTAAGGCAACCAGACAAAGCTTCTTCCTCCATTCCCAAACTGGTGTTAGGCAGTGTTAGACATGCCCGTCCAAGCATGATGGGACCCGGCAAAGCAAAGCGAGCCAGCTATGAAATGAAAGAGAGAAATGTAGATGGGGCAAATTCTTTATTGCAGCCCTACATATATCACTGATCAGTTTCCCACACCATAAACCTTGTTCCTCACCATTCAAGATCTTGATTAATATCCACGCTTCGGACCAAGGTTCTGCTTGTTTTAGAGGTTTCTCTTCATATATCTTTTGTAGGAAGTTAGCACCTATCCCTCTGCTAGGAAAATGAAATATTTTATGAAATATTAAAAGGGCAGAATATTTCCTCTAAAAGGGAGGAAGAAACTCAGCTCCCCACCTTTGTCAATGGGTTGTTAAGGCCTGAGCAGGCCAATTCTACATATCAATCTACGTCCATCAGGCAGAGTCATAGTAGGAATTGCCCAAAGCCCTTTCATTACATCATCACGCAGCAGGAGTCAACCAAGCTTGGGACTCAGGGCAGCCTACAGAGTTGCTCCTGCATGGCCCTATGGGAGTCTGACAACCAATCAGAATACAATCTCAAAATTCAAAAGCCCAGAGATGGTATAAAACTCAGGCACTCTCAGCATTTCTTCCCTTTTTTTTCTTCACCCAACATCTTCAAGGCATGTGATTCTGTCCAACATTAAAAACCATCTTTCCAATCAGCCTCCATGTTTCCAGTGTCTTTCCCTCCACTTGGAACTGAACCCAGAAGGACATTTCTTCCAACACTTTCAAGTGACAAAATGACAGTTCCCAATTGACATAAAAGTCAGAATTTTAGGATTTTCTATCAATGTCCAAAAGAAGTCTGAAAACAATGAGATGACGGGTTATAAGACCTGTGGTGGCTAACACTGCTCATATTGTCAGGACTTCGATTCCTTCATTCCTTCATTCCTGACCCATTCAAGGTTGACTCAGGCTTCCATTCTTTCAAGGTTGGTAAAACGAGGACCCAGCAATATACTTATTCATACTAGTCTCCCTTTATTTATTTATCAGCACAAATACAATATATATATATTCTGCCTGCATGGTCTTCTGTGATGAGCCGAAGGACAGAAAGAGGGAGTAGTGACCTTCCTCCCATATTTAGGCATACGAGGGGTTGTAACACAAATACATACCTATTTCCCTGGCTCAACTGATAAGGAGGCGAGCCTGTGGCTTAGTGGCTAACAAATCTGCCTATTGTGTAATAGAGCCCAGGTTCGAATCCCAGTAAGGGTATGGCTAGCTGATGAGAGCTAAATAGCTTGAAATAGATCTATGCTAGTCTCCCTTTATTTATTTATCAGCACAAATACAACACAAATATAAAAAGGCAACATTAAAAATAAAAATATATGGTATGAGCCAAAGGACAGAAAGGGGGAGTAGTGAGCTCCCTCCCATATTTGGGCATACCAGGGGTTGTAACACAAATACATACCAATTTCCTGGCTTAGCTCATAAGGAGGCGAGCTTGTGGCTTAGTGGCTAACAAATCTGCCTATTGTGTAATAGAGCCCAGGTTCGAATCCCAGTAAGGGTATGGCTAACTGATGAGAGCTAAATAGCTTGAAATAGATCTATGCTAGTCTCCCTTTATTTATTTATCAGCAGAAATACAACACAAATACAAAAAGGCAACATTAAAAATAAAAAAAAATATGGTTTTCTGCCTGGATGGTCCTCTGTAATGATCCGAAGGCCAGAAAGGGGGAGTAGTAAGCTCCCTCCCATATTTGGGCATACCAGGGGTTGTAGCACAAATACATACCTATTTCCCTGGCTCAGCTGATAAGGAGGAGAGCCTGTGGCTTAGTGGCTAATACATCTGCCTAATGTGTAATACGGCCCAGGTTCGAATCCCAGTAAGGGTATGGCTAGCTGATGAATAGAATAAATAGAATAAATTTAATTTGTTAGCCGCTCCCTCTCCAAAAGGACTCGGGGCGGCGTACAATAAAAACCCATACATATATACATATAAATACAATACATATACACATACATACAAACACATACACGTACCCGGAGGAGGTAACAATCGTTAAATGCATACAATAGTAATAATAGAATTAAAATTAACAATTAAAATACCCTCAGTTAAAATTACAAATTTAAAAAGATTGTCAGGAGCAATGGGATAAAACTATGGTTGAGCCAGGCCAGCTAATTGGAAAAGGTGGGTCTTGAGCTTTACACGGAAGGAGCGGAGATCGGAGGTAATCCTGATGTCAAGGGGGAGGTCATTCCACAGGGCTGGGCCCATCACAGAGAAGACTCTGCTCCTAGGTGTCGCCCCCCGACACTGTTTAGTGGACGGCACCTGGAGAAGTCCCTCTCTGTGCGAGCGGATTGGTCGCAGGGATGTATGGGGCAGGATGCAATCCCGCAGGTAACTAGGTCCTGTGCCATGGAGCGCTTTAAAGATCGCAATCAAAACCTTGAAACGCACCCGATAGACCACAGGAAGCCAGTGCAGCTCGCGCAGGAGAGGTGTTACATGGGAGTTATGATTAGAAATGTAAGCTCTTTGCATCAGGAATAGAATATTCATCTGATGCTGTTGCTTTGGCAGCATTCAATAAGAGGGAAAACAAAGGGGTTTTGACACTCTGCATCCAGAACTCCCTTGTTTCCCTAGTATGTTCCCTGAAAATTGAATTTTGTAACACTCAATGTAACTAAAAGAAAGAATTCAGAATGAAACAACAAAAGGTGGCAGAGAAACTGAGAAAAATGAGCAGGAAGACCCGACCCAATCTTCTACCTTGACTAATACTGTCAGTGTATAAGAAAGTATGAGCCTGGATAGCCATAACAACAAGTCAGCCAATGGGAACTAGTTGGTGATTAAGAAACAGGATCTGTTGTGAGCCATGGGAGACAGCTTGGAGCCTGAGTATGACTTAGCTTGACTGAACAGTATATATGTAAGAATTGGTTTGTCCTTGCAATATTGCTTCTGTGCTTCTTGGCTTCTTGGCTTCTGTGTTCTTTGCTTCTGTATTCTGAGTTCTGGTTGTTCTGGTTCTGGCTTCTGCTGCATAGGTATTGTATACATGCACCATGCTTTATATTATTGTATATAAAGAAGTTTCTTTTATACACGAATACTGCTGAATTATTTACTTGTGTGCTGGTTGGATTGCTGCAAACTCTGACAAACGCAGCAATCACTCTGCTAGGTTTTCCCCCACTCCCACAAAAAAGAAGCCTAATCTTTTTCAATTACATCCAGCCCAACCAACTGTCTCATAATTTCATGCCTTTAACACTACGGGTTTTAAATCTGTGCTTCTGATCTTCCAAACGCATATTGTCTCCTCAACCATCCATCCATTTGGAACATTCAGTCTGTTCTTTTTAATTAGCACAATTATGAAACATCTGTTTCCTTTATCACCTGGTCAGTACAGAAATCATAGAGTCAATTAATAATGCCATCACAGTAACTTAGTAACTAGATTATGGAGTCAGGTCTTTCTGAGGTTGAAAAGGCCCAGATATCTTCTACTTCCAGTCTCTTCATTACTTAAAACAGTATTGACTTCAAGAGGACGTCTGCAGATGAGGCAAGGATTAAGTCGAAAGACAAATGTCAGGGACCAGGTTGCCAAATCAAATTAGCTTTGATGTTCTTGACTGTGACCCAATATGGGCCTAAAATGCATTTAAGAATAAAATTAATCCAAAAGCAGGGATTGAAAAGAGAGAATAACATTGCCTGGGGAGTAGAAAGGAAAAGAATAAAGAACGTCAAGATAAAAAGTCTTTATGGCAATAACCTTCCATGGTGTCCAAGCAGATAATTTCTCCTAAATGAAATGAATAATAATAATAATAATAATCATCTTCTTCTTCTTCTTCTTCTTCTTCTTCTTCTTCTTCTTCTTCTTCTTCTTCTTCTTCTTCTTCTTCTTCTTCTTCTTCTTCTTCTTCTTCTTCTTCTTCTTCTTCTCCCATATCCATCATTAGATGTTGGCGATCATGTTGGCGATCCTATTTTTATCCACAACTGCACTAAAAAAATGCAGTTGTCCAAACCAGTCCCTTAGATTTTGAAACCATGATGTTTTTCTTCTGCCTGCACCTCGTTTGCCTTCAATCTTTCCTTGGGGGATTAAGTGATTATTAAGGATTAAGGATCAATACTTTTCACCCTTGCTAAGAAATAAGTAAATATCGGTAAGATTTGGTTCCCCATTTTTTTAAAACCAAACAACCTGATGATACACATGACTGTGATAAACTGAATCTATCACTTAAAAAAAAACAGAATACATCACATATATTTTTATTGCTACTGAAGAGTAATTAAAAGACAGTACTCTTGTTTAGCTAATTAGCTATTAGCTGTTAGCATTGCTTAAATGAGGAGTAGATTGCATTTTATCCTCTCAGTTCCTGGGGCAGAGTTAAAAGAGAGATCAGGCTAGTCCAATTTGAGTTCTATTGACCCTTACCTGAACAAGAAGCTTAATGTCCAAGTAATAGCACCTGCTTGGAGTTAAATAAGGGTCAATGGAACTCAATAGGGATCAAACTTAGTCCTCTTGTGGCTATGTAGGAATTCTAGGCTGATCCCTCTTTTAACTTGGCCCCCAGATTCTATCACAACTTCTCCTACAGTACTTCACCCACTCTGCTTTTTTAAGTATTTCTGGAACTAGGAGAAGATACACTTTACTTAGTGAGAATCCACGTCTCCTTTAACTCTGAGCCCTAGTGGTTCAGTGGTTACGATGCAGTATTGTAGGCTAACTCTGCCGATTGCCAACAGTTCGATTGTGACAGGCTCAAGATTGACTCAGCCTTCCATCTTTCCGAGGTCATTAAAATGAAGATCCAGATTGTTGGGGGCAAGGGGCTGACTCTGTAAACCACCTAGATCAGTGAGTGCCCAAACTGGAATGTATGTGCATGCAAATGCATGGGCGTGTCAAAGCACCGGAAATGTGAAAACCAGCTGGCCCGCGTGCACGCGCGTGCTGGCCAGCTGTTTTTCGGGTTTCCGGCACATGCATACACACTGGCCAGCTGCTCTTTGCATGTCCGGGAAGACCGGAAACCTGAAAGCCAGCTGGCCCAGTGTGTGCATGCCTGTTTTGTGGCCATGGGGCATTTTGGGGGGCATTTTCAGGCTGGTTTTTGGGCTGTTTTCAGGTAATTTATTGGGCATTTTCAGGACATTTTTGGGCCATTTTCAGGCTGCTTTTTTGCCCATTTTTTGGGATAAAAACAACCTGAAAATGGCCCAGAAAACAGCCCCCCAAAGGCCCAAAAGTGGCCTGGAAAAATGGTGCCCGCGAAGACCAGTTGGCTGGTGCATGCTGGAAACCAGAAGAACAGCTGATGACGTTGCATGTGCCCATGGAGAGGGCTCTGCCTGCCACCTCTGGCACACTTGCCATAGGTTCACCATCACGGGCCTAGAGAATGCTGCAAAGCATACTGTGGGGCAGTATATAAATCTAATTGCAATTGCTATGAATTCAGCTCAACCTTCATTTTACAGCTAGGAACCCACCATGAAGAACAGGCAACAAAATAAGTATCATGACAACAAGTCACAAACTTCTCCCTCTCGTACCGGATTTTGCACTGTGACTCTGACTTAATCACAGTGCACCCACTATCTCCATTCACTGCCTACTTTTGGCGATATGCCAGGGGGAGCCTTGTCCCTGGGCTTCAAATGGTAAATATGAACTCAGAATTCAGCAGCAAAATAAATAGAAGGAGCTATTTCTGCCTATCAGCTATCATTAAAACAATGCAGTATTCATGAGATACCACACATTAGCATTCAGAAGGGGGGGAAAAGCTTGAACAACAACACGATTTCATGAAACCTGACCTTCCTGTGGCCCAAATTATATACCTTACCAAGAGATGGGGAAAGTAATGATGTTTTAAAGCTGCATTTAACATCCCTCGAAAGAAACCAGCATGTCGTGGTAGAAATTGGGGAAATGAAAGACATTCATGGGAAGGGAAGGGAGAATTCTTTTTTTTAAAAAGATATATGAATCTGTTCTTTTAAATAAGGCCTCATTAACAAGAAACCGGATGACCTACGCAGTGACCATGACTTTCTGCTGTAATCTGCACAAATAGCTAATTTGCTACATTTGCATGTGATCCAGTCCCAGGGTTTTAACTCAACTCATCCTATTCATGTGTTATTTTAGGAACACTCACAGGCAAATCCCGGAACAGCAACAGGAAGCAAGAGAAGATGCTACATGCTAATATGTTTATTTGCAAAGTCAGTTGACTCGGGGAGTTACTCTCCTTCATTCTAACCCAGGATAAATTTGGGGGATAGGGGAAACTACTGTGTTTCCCTGAAAATAAGACAGGGTCTAAATTTCTTTTGGCCCCTGACATAAGCACTTGGCCTTATTTCCAGGGAGGTCTTATTATTTTTGAGGTGCAGGAGGTGGCGAGCGTGGTCACCTCATGGCTGCTGCTGTGTTGCAATATTTTCTGGGAGGGCTTATTTTCAGGGGAGGGCTTAATTTAGTGCATGCGCTCAAAAGCCCTCTTGTGCTTATTATCCAGGGAGGTCTTATTTTCAGGGAAACGGGGGTATCACCTTCCTTAAAAGGGAAAATAAGCAAAAGAATAAGGAGGGGAAAACAACCAATGTATTTTTAATATGCAACATTTTCCCATTCATTCTTTCAATCTATCAATTAATCAATCAGTCAGAATAGAGCTGGAAGTGGGGAGTGTCACGCCCCCACCGGAGCCTGAATCTGTGAGGGAAGATGTGCTGGACCTAAGAACTGACAGCAATGGAGAGGGCGTCTCTGTTGGCCTCGGAGGAAACTGGGGAAGGGCAGACTCAGTCCAGGCAAGGCTTTTCAGAATTAGTGAGGTCTGCAGGTAAGGAGGAACAGAGGCAAGAAGAACACGAGAGACAGAAAGCTCTGACGAGGAACAAGAACCACCCCCTCCCGATCCAAGGGCTCTGAGAGTACAGAGAAGGCGTGATCAGCACAGACGGAGCAGTGCACTCGCGAGGAAAGTGTCCCACCCCTTTTCACCAGGCACACCTGGGGAATGAGACTTAAGGAGAGCCTGTGAGGAGGGGCATTTGTCGGGAACAAACGCTACATTCCTGAAGTGTTGTGTGCCAATGTTTGAACTTGCCAACAGTCTTTGCATGCCTTTTGGCATTGTGGACTAATTACTTGGATCTTTTGCTCCCTGAACTCCTTGATTTACTCTTGTATTGCCAAGTACATTTGGATTTATTGCTCTGCAGCCTTGGTGCAGACAGCGCTGGGATGGTCTAATCGGAGCTGGGGCTGCTTGGGATTTGTGTGGGGTTTTGCTATCACTCTGCTCTGGGACTTGCTAGAAATATGGGAGCGTTTGGGGAAATTTGGAGCAGTAAAGGGGCGGTTCAAACTGCCAGCTGTGTGTGTTATCTCTCTGCAGTGTCCTGGGTCATCACAGGGACCTTCGAGGTCTTCTAGTTTAACCCTCTGTACAAGCAGGGCACCCTATACCATTTCAGACAAGTGACTGCCTAGTCTCTTCTTAAAAAGCTCCAGTGATGAAGGCCCCAGCTTCATTTACTTTTAGCAGTTGCAAAGCTATTTAATCCAGGACCTCCAACTGCCTTACACATGATATACAAGAAGAGAGAGGAAGAGAGGGAATGAGGGAGGGAGGGAGGGAGAGAGGGGGGAGAGGGAGAGGGAGAAAGAGAGATAAGTATAGGGAGGGGGATGGAGGAAGTGAGGGAAGGGGGAAGTGAGGGAGAGAGGGAGAGGGAGGAAGAGAGGAAAGGAGAGAGGGAGAGGGGAAGTGAGGGAGAGAGGGAGAGGGTGGGAGAGAGGAAAGGAGAGAGGGAGAGGGGAAGGGAGGGAGAGAGGGAGAGGGAGGAAGAGAGGAAAGGAGAGAGGGAGAGGGGAAGTGAGGGAGAGAGGGAGAGGGAGGGAGAGAGGAAAGGAGAGAGGGAGAGGGGAAGGGAGGGAGAGAGGGAGAGGGAGGAAGAGAGGAAAGGAGAGAGGGAGAGGGGAAGTGAGGGAGAGAGGGAGAGGGAGAGGGGAAGGGAGGGAGAGAGAGGGAGGGAGAGAGGGAGAGGGAGTGTTAGAGAGGGAGAGGGAGGGAGAGAGATAAGTAGAGGAAGTGAGAGAGGAAGTGAGGGGGTGAGAGAGAGGGGGGAAGTGAGGGAGAGAGGGAGAGGGAGGGAGATAGAGAGGGAGGGAGGGAGAGGAAAAGAGGGAAGGAGAGAGGGAGGGGAGGGAGGGAGAGGGGGAGGGAGAGAGGGGGACAGGGAGAAAGGGACAAGGAGGGAGGGAGCACGAGGGAGGGAGAGAGAAAGATGGAGGGAGGGGGAGAGAAAGACTGAGAGAGAGAGAATGCCTTTGTGTGTGACTCTTATTGTGTTTTCCAACTGCATTCCTTGCTGTTTTCACATGTTTCCTGCATTACCTTATAGAAATTTAAGGGCAAGGAAGGTCATTCGCCTATTCAAGGAAATTTTGCTTGAGAAGCAATGACAGAATTAAGCCCCCGGGTGGCTGAGGGGGGAGGGAAAAAAGAAAGAAGAAAGAAATTTGCTATTGATAGATTCTGAAGGAAACCCCTCTCTGGGGCTTTAAATATTTCTAAATGGCATTTTAGTGATTATCACTTGGAAAGTATTTCCAGGCATACAGATTAAAATCAATAAAGAAAGCAGATTCAAAATTAGAAATATGGCTTCAGAAGAGGAACATTTTTTAAACATTGATGAAATGTCATCCGCAATTAACATCAACTGTTGGTTTTAACAAAGCAATGGTGACCTTAACTCTAATTGCAGTGGTTGGGGGGGGGGGCGGTTAGAAGCGATTGGGGGTGGAAAGCCTACATATATCTTCCATTTGCCAACTGACTATTAAAAGAACAAGCAAACTTAATGCTTATGTTGATCTTATTTCTCTGCACAAGAAAACTTGTTTTAAGGAAGCCAAGATAGCAACAGGAGTTCAAATAATGACTCAGAAGAAGAGAGAGCATTAGCTCATAATGATAATTGCTCTCGCTTATGCTCCGGTCCTATGGAATATAGAACAAAACAGAATGGGTAGGAATGATGGGAAGCAAGAAAATGACATCATGAGGAAACGGCATGCTGGGACGTACTCAGTCCAAATCAATTCTTCCTGAAATAAAAGTACCAGACTTTGCATTTCTAGACGTGTAGAACTCTTTCGGACTCATTTGATAGTTGGGTCTAATGCATCCATAATGAGTTATACATTCTTCCAGAGGTGGAAAAGACTGCATGTCAAGTACAAGAGGAGTCCATTTGGTCACGCCAATAGGATTAATACAGAATGGTTTCATATGTATGTATGTGTATGTGTGTATGTATGTATGTGCATGCACCGATAGATAGATGATAGATAGATAGATAGATAGATAGATAGATAGATAGATAGATAAAGAGAGAGAGAGAGAGATAGATTATAAAGATAGAGATTGAGAGAGAGAGAGAGAGAGATTAGAGAGAGAGAGAGAGAGAGAGAGAAAGAGAGAGAGAGAGAGAGAGAGAGAGAGAGAGAGAGAGAGAGAGAGATTATATATAGAGAGATATAAAGAGAGACAGACATTAGAGAGATAATTTAATTTAATTTAATTTATTAGATTTCTAGACATTAGAGAGATAGGGATAGATAGATAGAGATAAAGAGAGAGAGATTACAGAGAGATATGATAGATAGATAGATAGATAGATAGATAGATAGATAGATAGATAGATAGATAGAATAGAGATAGAGATAGAGATAGAGATAGAAATGTGAAAGATGGTGGAAGGAGAGAGATAGAGATAGAGGTAAAGATGATAGAGAGAGACAGAGAGAGTTAGACACAGGGAGGGAGGGAGAGTAGGAGGGATAGAGAGAGAGAGAGAATATGGCAGTGGTGAGTTCCTACCTATTCGGTCCAGTTTGTCTGAATAGGTAGTAACTCTGGCAGATACTTGACCATACCGCTTCTCTCCTAGGTGGTGCCATCTTGATTTTCTGTTCTGCAGATGCGCAGAACAATCTTCATTGAAAAAATGTAATGTTGATTCCTTTTTTAATGTTATGCGCATGCACAGATCATTTTAAGTGCAAATGCACAAACTTTTTCGGACGCCGAACAGGTAGTGATGGCAGCCAGAACCCACCCCTACATTCTTCCATTTATTTTTAAAAATCAGAGTGAAATCCGCTGCACTCTATAAAATTAGAAGATGGTGTTCTAAGATCATGTCAGGCGCAAGGAACCGGGACCATTCGTAAGGCAACAGCATAGAAGCTTCATTGAAGCCTACACTGTGAATGAAACTTTAACACTCAATTGGCACTAGATATAAGGGTCAATAAAAGGGGTATCTAGGGGGCAGTGCTCATCTTTGTTTCAAATCCGAAGAGCCAGCACTGTCTGAAGATGTCTCCATGGTCATATGGCCGGCATGACTAAATGCTGAAGGTGCATGGAACGCTGTTACCAAAGGTGGCTCCTATTTTTCTACTTGCATTTTGTACTTTCAATTTTTTATTTGTCCCAGGTCCTGCCAACTGCTAGGTTGGCAGAACACCGGACAAATAATGGGAGCTCACTCTGTTACACGACACTAGGGATTTGAACCACCAAACTGCCAACCCTTCTGATCAACAAGCTCAGCGCCTTAGCCACTGAGCCACCATATCCCCTTCCATGTCTTTTGAGAAATCTTAATTTTCAATCTCCAGTCATCTTCTCTTCGTGGTTGCTCTTTTAACAGGGTTTGACAGAACTGGACAGCTCAGTTATGTACAATCTAGGGGTCAGGGTTCCAAATAAGAAAGCCAATGCAATCAAAACTCCGAGGCCTGGGCTTTCCTCAAAGTATGAATTTATTAGGAATGTCATGTTGGCACAGCTGGTGAAAAACCGGCTCTGAAAGATCTGAGGATTTCCCAATCCAAACTAAATCCAACGTCACTGCTCCTAGGTCACACAACCCTTACACGGTCCAACCAGGTCATAGTTTCAACTCCAGATGGTTGCAGTCCATGTCTTTCCAGTATCTGGTGAGACTGTCCTTGGTCCCCAGGAGAAAGAATTTTATTTTGGCTATACATCCCCCAGCTATCTCTATCTCCCCTTTCCCATTCCCACAGCTTCAACCACCCTTGCTGTGGAATCCCTGACAATCCTTCAACCGGGCCTCAGGACTGACACTACCCTGGTTCCCCGAAAATAAGACCTAACCAGAAAATAAGTCCTAATTCATCTTTTGGAGCAAAAAATAATATAAGACCCAGTCTTATTTTCAGGGAAATACGGTAGTTAGACTGGCAGTGAAAACTAGCCAATTTCTAGTCCCTTTTGAAGTTTCTGTACTTGGTAACAAAAGGAGCCAGTGGTTAGCTATGTTCTTAGTTTCACATTTTCAACCCACTCCCTAATATTCAGAAAACATGACAAGGTCATGTTGCATCTCAGCTACCTTGTCATGGAGGAAGGAACAGAGTAAATCTGTCAACAGTGTTGGCTTAAGGGCATTGAGGGCACCTCAACTCTATCACTCAAAAACTCTCTGTGTAAATTCAGAAACCAGTTTGTGATTTGAGCCTTCCTATCTCATTATAAGAGTAAATGACATTAGTGCCATCCCTTTTGACATTCCAGAAGTCCCTCAAGGCCTAGTTATGACACCAGGTCTGGTCTCTTTGCTTGGGGCTCACATATTTTGATTTCAATAATATTTATCTTTTAATGCTCATTCTTATATGTTTATATTGTGTTGTTTTGTCTGCTTCTTGTGTGCCACCTCAAGTCAGTTGTTGTGAAACAAGAAACCATGTCAATGTGAGAAAAGAAAGAAAGAAAGAAGGAAGGAAGGAAGGAAGGAAGGAAGGAAGGAAGGAAGGAAGAAGGAAAGAAGGAAAGGAAAGAAGAAAAAGAAAGAAAAGAAAGAAAAGAAAGAAAAGAAAGAAAAGAAAGAAAAGAAAAGAAAAGAAAAGAAAGAAAGAAAGAAAGAAAGAATTTTCTAGTCCAGTACTTCAAAGCATAGCTACTAATGGTTCATAGGAGAGAGAGAAAGAAAAAAAAGAAAGACAGAAAGGAAGGAAGGAAAAGAAACAAAAGAAAGAAGAAAAAGGAAAGAAGGAAGAAGAAAGAAAGAAAAAGAAGGAAGGAAGGAAGGAAGGAAAGAAAGAAAGAAAGAAAGAAAGAAAGAAAGAAAGAAAGAAAGAAAAAAATGCCCTACTCCAGTACTCAAAAGCAACTAAAAGTTCATAGAATGCTAAACTTTGATTTAGATGACTTTTTCTACAGATGACTTCATAATACTCAATATGACTTTTAGTGAACGTCTGAACAACTATCTACTAACTTCAAAAGAACAAGGACCAAACAATTTCCCCATTTTAATATAGACCTGGAGATATTTTAGAAATAATTTGGGAAAAAATAATCCATGAGTGGATTCTTAAAAGCAAGAAAAATATCCTGCTTGACTGAATAGTAGAAAAATGATGAGCCTTGCTCATACGAACTTGTAGCCTTTTTTCCCCAAATTATTTTTTGAAGTATGCAGACCAGCCTTAATTCATATCTCTAGCATTAGTTTTCAACATCCTGCTATAATCATTCTTTGACCCAATTCGCTATTTGAGGATAAACAAGCATATATTTATGATGTTTAGCTTACTTTGCTTTTAACCCCATTTATTAGTAGATACAAGCTATTTTTCTTGTTTGCTTCCTTCTTTTGGAGAATTGCACTATGAAACACATTGTTCACACGTATTTAATCATATTTATATGTTCAACCTTGTCACAACCCCCCCCCCCAAAAAAAAAGAGGATCCTTTGTTAACAGACAAGATAATAATAATAATAATAATAAATATTTATTTCTTAGCCGCACCCTCTCCCGAAGGACTCGGGGCGGCGTACAACAAAACATATGAAATAAATATGTAGACGAGACAAACATATAACAGAGACATATACCGAGACATACACAAGGAGGAGGTCGGCTGATGAATAAAAAACAATTAGAATACAGTGTTTAAAACCCCTAAATAATTAAATATAATTAAAATACCCAATTAAAAACCCGTCAGGAGCGATATGGTTAGATCAAAGTTGAGCCAGGCCAGCTACTTGGAATAGGTGGGTCTTAAGTTTAATACGAAAGGAGCGGAGGTCAGAGGTATTCCTAATATCCGGAGGGAGGTCATTCCACAGGGCTGGGCCCGCCACAGAGAAGGCTCTACTCCTAGGCGCCGCCCCCCGACACTGTCTAGTGGACGGCACCTGGAGGAGGCCCTCTCTGTGCGAGCGGATTGGTCGCAGGGATGTATGGGGCAGAATACGATCCCGTAAGTAACTAGGTCCTGAGCCATGGAGCGCTTTAAAGATTGTTATCAAAACCTTGAAACGCACCCGATAGACCACAGGAAGCCAGTGCAGCTCGCGCAGGAACGCTGTCACATGGGAGTACCTAGTACTCCCCATAATTACCCGCGCGGCTGCATTCTGGACCAACTGTAGCCTCCGGGTGCATTTCAAGGGAAGCCCCATGTAGAGAGCGTTACAGTAGTCCAAGCGAGACGTCACCAGCGCATGAGTGACTGTGCGTAAGGCGTCCCGGTCCAGTAGGGGGCGCAATTGGCGCACCAGGCGAACCTGGTGGAACGCCCCCCTTGCCACGGCTGTCACATGGTCATCCATGGACAGCCGGGCATCCAGGAGGACGCCCAAATTGCGCTCCCGCTCCACGGGGGCAAGTTGAATGCCCCCAATGGCCAATGATGGAATTAATTGGCTGAACCGGGGAGCTGGTACCCACAGCCACTCCGTCTTGGAGGGGTTGAGCCTGAGTCGGTTGTCATCCATCCAGATCCGTACGGCTTCCACACACCGGGACATCACTTCGATGGCCTCGTTGGGGTGGTTCGGGGTGGAAAAGTACAGCTGAGTATCATCAGCGTACAGATGGTATCCCACCCCGAAACCACGGATGATCTCACCCAGCGGCTTCATCTATGTGTTGAAGAGGAGTGGCGAGAGGACCGATCCCTGTGGTACCCCACAAGTAAGGGGGCGTAGGGTCGACCTCTCTTCTCCTGCCAACACACGCTGCGTCCGGCCAGAAAGGTAGGAGCCGAACCACCGCAAAACGGTGCCCCGGACCCCCAACCCCTCCAGCCGGCGCAGCAGGATACCATGATCGATGGTATCAAAAGCCGCCGAGAGGTCTAATAGGACCAGGATAGAGGAACAACCTCTATCTCTGGCCCTCCAGAGATCATCCACCAACGCGACCAAGGCCGTCTCCGTGCTGTGACCGGGGCGGAAGCCAGACTGGCACGGGTCTAGATAATCATTTTCCTCCAGATGTCGTGGAAACTGGTAGGCCACCACACTCTATACAACCTTCGCCAAAAAGGGAAGGTTGGAGACAGGACGATAATTGGCCAGCTCCAAAGGGTCCAGGGAAGGCTTCTTGAGCAAGGGTCTCACTACCGCCTCTTTCAAGGCGGCCGGGAGAGACCCCTCGCTCAGCGAAGCATTCACTAGGCCCAGGAGCCAGTCTCGTGTAACCTCCCAGGATGCCAGTATAAGCCAGGAGGGGCACGGGTCCAATAAACATGTGGTGGGTCGCAGTCGTCCACGCATTCTGTCCAAATCCTCGATGGCAACCAAGTCAAACTCCTCCCAGATCGATTCCTCAAGACTCGCCATGGACGTCTCCATTGGACCACTGACAGGGACCCAATCCCTCCGGATTTGAGCGATTTTATCCTGCAGATATTTACCAAATTCCTCTGCCCTGCCCTGCCCTGTAGAGGGGCCTCCCGGGGCCTCTGAAACAAGAGGGAGCGGGACACCCGAAACAGGGTGGCAGGGCGGTTCTCCGCGGATGCAATGAGAGTGGCACAATATTGGCGTTTGGCCACTCTCAATGCCACAAGGTACGTCCTTAAATGGGCTCGTGCCTGTGTTCGATCAAATTCGGAGCGAGAGGATCTCCAATGACTCTCTAGATGTCTCTTGCGGCATTTCATCACCCTTAGCTCCTCGGTAAACCAAGGGGCCAGGGTGGATCGTTGCCGCCGGAGAGGCCGCAAAGGCGCCACCCGGTTCAAGGCCCCGGTAGTCGCATTATTCCACGCGACCACCAGGTCCTCTACCCGGGGGCGGGTCAAGGCTACAGGAGGTGGCCCAAGCTCCGTCTGGAACCTATCAGGTTCCATCAGGCGCCTGGGGCGGAACCATCTGGTACTTTCCGGTTCCGCCTCCCCGCAGCGGGAGGTAGCACCAGGGAAGTCAAGACGAAGGAGTGAGTGATCTGACCATGACAGGGGAGTGATGGTTAAGTCCCCTCCTCCCAGATCACTCAGCCACTGGCCAGAGAGAAAAACAAGGTCCAGAGTGTGTCCTCCCTCATGTGTCGGGCCCTGAATCATTTGAGTCAGGTCCATGGCTGTCATGGAAGCCATGAACTCCCGAACCCCCTCTGATGCTTCTCCCATCGATGGCAGGTTAAAATCCCCCATCACTAAAAGTTTGGGGGTCTCAACCGCCACCGATGCGATCAGTTCGAGGAGTTCGGGCAGGGCCGCTGATGTATAGCAAGGAGCCAGGTATACTATCAGCAGGCCCAACTGTCTCCCAGGGCCCCATTTCACAACAAGGGATTCACATCCGGACGTCTGTGGCACAGTAGACTCCCTCGGCTCTAAGTCCTCCCGAATAATTGCTGCCACCCCACCGCCCCTTCCCTGGGCCCGGGGCTGGTGAAATGCTCGGTAGCCTGGTGGGCACATTTCCACGAGGGGAAGACCTCCCTCGTGGCCCAACCAGGTCTCCGTTATTCCCGCGAGGTCCGGCTCCCCCTCTAAAATTAGATCGTGAATGAGGGGGGCCTTGTTAACAACGGACCTCGCATTGCATAACAACAGCCTCAGGCCTTGGGTCTGTAACTCTTGACCACCTAGAACGCGGGGGTTGGTACAAGCGACCGGGAGTAACCAGCAACCACGGTCTTCCAACCGACTGTAAGTTCTTAATCTGTCCTCGTATCTGCCCCTCCCTGCGACCGTTGGAATTAAAGAGCCCTGTATAGGAATGATATCCTCCCCCTCCTCCTCCCTTCCGCTCCTTCTGCTCACGACCACACCTGGAGGCCCGGCTCTCACATCGCTCCTGATCTGACCCACCCGCCCCACAACCCCTGAACCCCCACCCCTACAAATTTTTAAAAAACAACTAACTAAAAACCCCCTAAGTCTCCGCTTCCTCCACCTCTCGGGATTAATAAATCCGTCATCAAGGTGGGCCCTCGAAAGGGCGGAGGGCCACACCTGCGAGAGGGGGGACTCTCGCAGTAGGATCAGGTCTGACCTTGAATACATAGAGTGTTAAAAGAGTTCGTCGTCGGGGCTTAGGGTCTATGCTGAAGATGTCATAATCCAGTAAAAATTTGAAAAGCATGGTTGCAGCAAAACAGAATAGTCCAGTCATTAGTCTTAGATGGGGGGGGGGGGTGATGGTGATAGGTTGGTTAGATGACAATCAAGAGGTGGGGGCAGTGGGTGGTAGGTGGTGGATGGCAAGGGGTAGTTGGACTGTAGTTGGTAATAGGCAAGGGGCAGATGGTCAATCAGCAGTAAATCATATAGGGTAGAAAGGAGTCCTCTAGGGCTCACGCAGATGGAATCCGGGGCAGTTGTTAATAAATAGATATGTTTGTTATAACCCCAATAAGTAAAGAATTAGTGGGTGGGAATTTAAGATTAGCTAATGTAATTGTATTAATAATGTTAATAATGTATGAGTGTATATTGTGAATTTAAAAAAGTAAGGAAGAGAAATTATGGGGAGTTTGAAATATATTTCCAGGATTGATTAAATATTGTTAACAATTGGCATTATTAGCAACCCTATACATTCAGGACATTGAAGTTATGGTGGAATAAGGAGTAATTTTTAAAAGTATTAAATGATATTATTTAGCAGGGGATAATAAATGTAGGACAAAAAAGTAATGTTATTTATGTTTAAATGAACTATGGGAAAAATGATAAAGGATTATGGAAAGAGACCAATATTGTTGAAGTTGGAAGATTTGAAGTACACATATGCAGTTGTACTACTATTTATTTGCATTACTATTTATTTGTAGAACTAATTTTTAAGTGGCTTAAAAAAGACTTGACCAAGTCAATGCACTGTCCATAAAATATACTGTCCATAAAATATACATAAAAATATAGTTTACACTGGAAAAAAATAAAAAAATATACATTAAAAAGAGAGAAAAAAATGTTGATCTTTGGTTTGTTTGTTTCTTTTTACTCATTTTGTCTGCCTGGTCTTCATTCCAAGATTAATTTAACTTTTATTTATTCAGATAAGATCTGAAGAACACATGCCAACAGTGTTAATTATGCTAGAAAGCCCACATTTCCTGTTTGTGTCCAATGTTATGTGTAGTCAGGAAACAAATCAGATGTTCAGCTTTTTTTAAAAAAAAAACAATAACAATGTTATCCCTCTGCACAATTTTTGTCTTGAGATGGTCAAGCGATGATTTCGTCTGTCCTCAGGTGGCTTTGCTCCACTGTGAACCCCAATGGATGGCCACCTGAGCTTATCTGTTTCAGATGCCAGTTTAGAGAAATTAGGTGCATGCCAATCTGTATTATGAAAAGCTTCCAGACTGTTACTAAAAATAGCTATTCCTGCGAGCCACTACATGTTTATTGGACCCGTGTCCCTCCTGGTTGGTACTGGCCTCCTGGGAGGGCTCACGAGGCTGGCTACTGGAGCTGGTGAACGCTTCGCTGGGTGAGGGCCTTTTACCAGCCGCCTTGAAAGAGGCGGTGGTGAGGCCCCTGCTCAAGAAGCCTTCTCTGGACTCAACGGAGCTAGCAAATTACCGTCCTGTCTCCAACCTTCCTTTCTTAGCGAAGGTTGTTGAGAGTGTGGTGGCTCAGCAGTTTCCGCGTCACCTAGAAGAAGCTGATTATCTAGACCCGCGCCAGTCCGGCTTCCGGCCCGGTCACAGCACGGAGACAGCCTTGGTCGCGTTGGTGGATGATCTCTGGAGGGCAAAGGATGGGGGTTGTTCCTCCATCCTTGTCCTATTAGACCTCTCGGCGGCCTTCGATACCATCGACCATGGTATCCTATTGCGCCGTCTGGAGGGGTTGGGGGTCGGGGGCACCGTATTACGATGGTTCCGCTCCTACCTCTCTGGCCGGACGCAATGTGTGTTGGCAGGAGAGGAGAGGTCGACCGCGAGGCCCCTTATCTGTGGGGTCCCACAGGGCTCGATCCTCTCGCCTCTCCTGTTCAACATATATATGAAGCCGCTGGGTGAGATCATCCGTGGTTTTGGGGTGGGATACCATCTGTATGCTGATGACACTCAGCTGTACATTTCCACCCCAAACCACCCCAACGAGGCTGTTGAAGTGATGTCCCGATGTCTGGAAGCCGTACGGGTCTGGATGGATGACAACAGGCTCAGGCTCAACCCCTCCAAGACAGAGTGGCTGTGGCTTCCGGCTTCCCGGTTCAACCAGCATATGCCATCGCTGACCATCGGAGATGATCAATTAGCCCCGGTGGAAGGGGCACGCAATTTGGGCGTCCTCCTTGATGCCCGGCTGTCTATGGAAGATCATGTGACAGCCGTGGCGAGAGGGGCGTTCCACCAGGTTCGCCTGGTGCACCAGTTGCGGCCCCTTTTGGACCGGGAGGCCTTGCGTACAGTCACTCACGCGCTGGTGACGTCTCGCCTGGACTACTGTAATGCTCTCTACATGGGGCTCCCCTTGAGGTGCACCCGGAGACTGCAGTTGGTCCAGAATGCAGCCGCGCGGGTAATTATGGGGAGATCGAGGTTCTCCCATATAACACCTATCCTGCGCGAGCTGCACTGGCTTCCTGTGGTCTACCGGGTGCGCTTCAAGGTACTGGTTACCACCTTCAAAGCGCTCCATGGCACAGGGCCTAGTTACCTGCGGGATCGCGTCCTGCCCCATACATCCCTGCGACCCGTCCACTCACACAGAGAGGGACTACTCCGGGTGCCGTCCTCCAGAGAGTGCCAGAGGGCAGCGCCCAGAAGTAGGGCCTTCTCTGTAGTGGGCCCCACCCTTTGGAATGACCTCCACCCAGACATCAGGACTACAACCGACCTTCGCTCCTTCCGTATGAAGCTGAAAACCTACCTGTTTCGACTAGCTGACCTGGCATAACTCTACAACCTCCCCAGCCCAGGGCATTTTTAATTGTAATTTTAGTTTTTAAGGGTTAATTTCACTGGGGTTTTAACTTTTTAAGTATTGTAACTTATTTATTTATTCTTACCTCCTCTATACGCTATATAATACCTTTGTACGTCGCCCCGAGTCCCTGTGGGGAGAGGGGGCGACTAATAAGTTCAAGTAATAAATAAATAAATAAATAAATAAATTAGAAAGGGGATAAAAACTAGGGCACAGGGAGGAAAGGAAGGAAGGAAAGAAAATAAAGGAAAGAAGGAAAATAAGGAGGGAGGGAGGGGAGGAGGAGGAAGACAAGAAAGGATGGATGGAGCCTAATCAAGGAAAGAAGCAATTTACAACTAAGGAGAAACTTTCTGTGAGGACAATTAGCCAGTGGAACAGCTGGCCTTCAGAAGTTCTGGGTGCTTCATCACTGGGGATTTTGAAGAAGAGACTAGACAGTCTGAAATGGTATAAGGTTTCTTGCTCGAATGTGGGGCTGGACTAGAAGACCTCCAAAGTCCCACCCAGCTCTGTTCTGATTCTGACTCTATATGTATCCTCTTTTATTAGACAAATGTGAATTCCTTTCATTCACATTCAGCAAAGGCACTGTAAACAGCCATTCAAAGGTGATGTTTTGACCACAGACCTTATCTAGCTTGGAAAGCTGCCATGTAAATATTTTCCAAATGCAGTGCTGTGCAAGGAAAGACTGGGTAGAGTTTCTGAGATTCATGGACAGATCTTCACATGAACAAAAGAATGAATTGATTGTTTCCTGCAAAAGCCCACTCCTCTTTCACTCCTCTTTTATTTCCTATAGGAGGGGCAACTCACCGTCCCCCAGTGGCTTTACTCCCAAGTTGACCCTGATGTTCTTTTCTTCTGACAACTCTGCTCATGCGGATACTGGGAACAGGCTCCAGCTGTTCCTCTTCCTCACTGCTGTCTAGCTCTGGAGGCAGCTGAGAACTGCCAGACGGCCTTGGCTCCACCTCTGCCTCTGATACAGAGTCCTCATCTGAGCCTTCTCCAGCCTCCAGGACTGGCCATGTTCCTCCCCAACCTCCTCACTGTCTGAATCTGCTGCCTGCTTTGCTGGCCACTGGTAGGCCACAACAATGGCAAGCCTAGAGAAAAGAAGGACTAGGGGTGACATGACAGCAACGTTTGAGGGCTGCCACAAAGAAGAGGAGGTCAACCTTTTTTTAAAAAACATCAGACAGCAAGACAAGAAACAATGGATGGAAGCTGATCAAGGAGAGAAGCAACCTGGAATTCAGAAGAAATTTCCTGACAGTGAGAACAATTAAGCAGTGGAACACTTTGCCTTCAGAAGTTGTGGGAGCTCCAACACTGGAGGCTTTTAAGAAGAGACTAGACAACCACTTGTGTGAAATGGTACAGGGTCCCCTGCTTGAGAAAAGGGTTGTACTAGAAGACCTCCAAGGTCCCTTCCAACTCTGTTATTCTGTGTTCTGAATAAACATATAAACCGAACACTTGGAGTAGCACCTCACCGACTCCTTCAAAGATGGAAACACCACAACTTCTCATAATGATTCTGGACATCCTCAGGACATGTGTGACATACAATATATGCTGAAACGTAGACCTCAGAATCAAAGTGCAGGGCAGGAGTGCACACGCACGAGCGTACACAGCAGGGGTGGGTTCCTGCCAGTTCTAACCTCTTCTATAGAAGAGGTTCCACAAATCTACAGTGCTGTTTAGAACCGATTCCATCTCCCTCCCCCTGCCTGTCCGCACATCATCAAGATGAAGAGCGAGAGGAAGAATTCTGGGAGTTGAAGTCCACAAGTCTTAAAGCTGTCAAGTTTGAACACCCCTGGGGCTTTTTTTTCTAAAGGGTGAGGGGTGCAAGGGTCTTGTAACTTGACAGCTTTAAGACTTGCGTGCTTCAAATGCCAGAGTTTCTGAGCCAACATTTTGGTTGCTAAGCAAGAACGTTAAGTGAGTTTCACCACATTTTACAAGTTGGCCACGGCCCCCCAGTCACATGGCTGGCAAGCCATGCCCACCTGGTCACATGGCTGGCAAGCCACTCCCACAAAGCAGGCCACACCTATAGAAGAAGTTCTAAAAAAATTGAAATCCACCACTGGGACACACCTGCACTGCAGCCACCCACATCCATCCATCCATCCATCTGTCCATCCGTCCGTCCATCCATCCATCCATCCATCCATCCATCCATCCATCTATCTATGTATCTATGATCTATCTATCTATCTCTAACAAAAGAGAGAGACAAAGAGAGAGAGAGAGACAGAGATAGAGATAGATAGAGAGAGAGAGAGTGTGTGTGTGTGTGTGTGTGTGTGTGTGTGAGAGAGAGAGAGAGAGAGAGAGAGATACAGAGAGAGAGAGAGAGAGAGAGAGAGACAGACAGACAGACAGACAGACAGACAGACAGACAGACAGAAACATAGACTTGGTAGAACCCTATGTAAATCACCTTCAACCATTGTATGTGGTTGAATGAAGAAAACTACTCCATTTCCAACAGCTGCCTATTTTTACTTATTGTTTATTGCAGGTTTATTCATAGCCCGGTTCAGAAAGTAAATTCTTCTAACAGCCTCAAGCCTATATAATATTTCTGTAATAGCTGGGAGAGAGAAGAGCAAGTATGTTTTTCAATTGGGGAGATCATAGAAATTTCCCCACAATAGAAGATAAAAACCGATGTGGGTGGCGGTTTACTCAAGAGGATGGCTTCTACTTAAACTCCAGTGTTCTCATAATTGCGTAGGTTACATGTTCTTCCCCCAGGGGTGAGTTCACACCAAGTGAAAGACGTAAACTACTCCAACCAAAATTATTTGCAAGCAAACCACATAGCCACTCTCACTAAACATTGATCTTTGTGCTTTGGGGGCTTCTAAACTCTCTCTGTGTCTCTTTCACCGGGTTTATGTATTTCTGCAACCCATTGAAGCCAATCTGCAGTTGTCAAGATTAATAACATTCTTAGTTGTTGTAGAAAGCAGCACAGAAAATAGGAACAATTTGCTATTTTCTGATCTTTTCCAAGAATGGAACACAGGGACCATACTTCCCGTAGAATGTTTCATAGTTTTTACTAGCCCATGGAAACAATTTATTTTGTGAAGACCTTGATAAAATGCCCCACATGGTTAGCGCACCTTCACACTCTGTTGTTCCTCAATCTTGTTGACCCCGGAACCGGTGAACCATTCCGTGCTATTATCGACTCTTTCTCTTCAAACCATTTTTTAACTAAAGCAACAAGACACATTAAGAACAACTCTGCCTATCAAAAAGACAACCACTGAGATGAAATCAAAAGGATTAAATTGCCCATAGTTAAACTGAATAATTAGCTGTGTACTTTATAATCACACTTCAAGAGGTAGAGTAATTTGGCGGTTTTATTAATACCAACGAAAAATGCTCTAAGGAAATTACTAAACCTCTAAATGACCTCATTTGCAATTTTTTTTTTAAAAAAAGTCTCTGTATAACCTCTGATAGTTTTTACGGTGTATACGTGTGATCCTTAACAGTAACAGCAAAGCTGAACTTTTTAAGGCTTCAAGATAAAGCCACAATCAATCAGAATAGAGCTGGAAGGGACCTTGGAGGTCTTCTAGTCCACCCCCTGCTCAAGCAGGAGACCCTATATCATTTCAAACAATGTCCAGTGTCTTCTTAAAATCCTCCAGTGATAAAGCAACCAAAACCTCTGGAGGGAAGCAATTCCACTGGTCAATTATTCTCACTGTCAGGAAGTTCTAGGTTGGTCTTCTCATCTTGCCTTCTGATGCAAGATGAGAACCAACACGTGGAAACTAATCAAGAACAATTGAATCAAGGCTAGGAAACCTTTTTTTCTTCTTGATGAGTTTGAAATAACCAAGCGAGCGAAGTGGATTCAGCTGGGTGCTTTGTTGCGTTGAAAAATGACAGTACAATTGAAATTTTTGCCACCCAATCCAAACTTCCTGGAGGCTCCGTGCAATCCTTCCAATTGTACAAGCTAGCATCATGGGGTGGCTATAGTGGCACCTGGGTCAGATGTGAAAGGTCAGGTCCACACTTGGAGATCCAATTAAACAGATTTGTTGCCAATCACAACGATGCGCAGGAATTTTCTTTTAGTACCCACTTGGGGTTAGATCAGGGTCCAGGGCAGTGGTGGGTTATGACAAGTATGCCCCAGTACAGGGATACCAGTGCCTGCCGGGAGCACCAGGTACCATTCCGGTATGGTGCTCCAGAGGGCACACCTGCCCGCCGCCACTCCTACTGGTATTTCAGCTCTTCGGGGCTTCTACATATGCACACGGAGCGTATGGTGCCTGCACAATGCTCTGCCGAATAGCTGGAGCATTGCGGAGGTGTCGTGGAGCATTGCAGGCGGTAAGTATGCATGTGCGCATTCATGTGCACTGTGTGTGTTCATGTGGTGGATGCCGGGCCCCATTTCACCGTACCGGTTGCGCGATCCGGAACCCACCACTGATCCAGGGAATTCAAGGGGAGTTGGACTTAGTCTGCTTGTGGCTATGTAGTGATTCTAGGCTACTCCCACTTTTAACTCCACCCACACCGTCACTCCTTCGCTTACAACCTGGGAATTTCAGATTATAGTTCCCACTCAGCAATGGATGATTTGGAATCAGTTTCTTCCTTTCAGCCTGAGAGTCAGTGTGGTGTGGTACTTAAGTGGTAGCTTAACTACTACCTAACTAAACTGCTGTCTAACTCCCTCTCTGCCTCTGACACAGAGCCCTCATCAGACTCCAGGACTGGCCCATGTTCCTCCCCAACTTCTTCACTGTCCTAATCTGCTTCCAGCTCCACTGGCTGCCGATGGGCCACACAGGTAGTTAAGTGGTAAGCTAGGGGCATGTTCTAAACCCACCTGAGCCACCAAAACCTCCTAAGAGATGCCTTGCTCTATCTCGTAGTCCAAGAACTGGTGTGTCTCAGTGGTGAAGGAGCAAGACTAGGATCTAGTCCCCCCTGAACCATTGAAAGTGCCTGGTTGACTTTAGGCAAATGTCTCTCTCTCTCTCTCAGTTGAAGAACCAGTATATTTCAGTGGTGGAGGAGGAAGACTAGGGGTAGGTAGCAATAGCACTTAGACTTATATACTACTTTACAGTGCTTTACAGCACTCTTTAAGCAGTTTACAGAGTCAGTCTCTTGCCCTCAACAATCTGGGTCCTCATTTTAACCACCTCAGAAGGATGGAAGGCTGAGTCAACCTTGAGCCAATGAGACTCGAACAGCCGGCAATCGGCAGTTAGCAGAAGTAGCCTGTAGTACTGAACTCTAACCACTGTGCCACCATGGCTCAGACCTACATTTTTCTCCACCTTCAGTTCACTGGGCTTCTTGGACAAGCTTGTTGTGGCCTGCCAGCAGCCAGCGCAGTTGGCAACAGATTCAGACAGTGAAGAGGTTGGGGAGGAACATGGGCCAGTCCTGGAGTCTGGGGAAGGCTCTGATGAGGGCTCTGTGTCAGAAGCAGAGATGGGGGCCAGGGCTGTTCGGCAGCTATCAGCTGTCTTTGGAGTCAGACAACAGTGAGGCAGAAGAACAGCTGGAACCTGTTCCCAGTGCGCATGTGCAGAGTTTCCAGATGAAGGGAACAGCTAAAGAACAGGGGTCAACTTGGGAGTAAGGCCACAGGTGGACAATGAATGGCCCCTCCCAGAGGAAATTAAAGAGGAGCAAAGGGGGGAGTGGAGTTTGCAGGAGACAATGAATTCGCTTAATTGGTTCGTGACTCTCTGAGACTCCTTGCCAAGTTCTGCAGATATCGGCCTGGCAGCTCTCCAAGCCAGATAAGGTCTGTGACTGTAAATCCTCCCTTGAAAGACTTAGTTGGATGTGAATGAGCAGAATTCACAGGAAATTAATAAAAGAGGTTTTTGTCTGGACAAGGAGTTTGCTTCATGCTCTTGGGAAGCCTCGGTCAGAACAATCAGTTCTTTCAAGATCCACCCTTTACCCAAAATTGTTATGAGATTGAAATCAGAAGAGAGGTTAATCCCACCTTTAACGTTTGAATATAAATAAATGAATAGATAAGCAAATATATTTTTAGACAAATTAAAAGACGAAGGAGGCCTCTTATAACCACTTATCTCCCAACAGCTGAGGCAACTACATTCTTCTGCCTAAAAGCAGGAGCAGAACTGAACTGTAGAATAACAGAGTTGGATGGGACCTTGGAGATCTTTTAGTCCAACCCCCCCTGCTCAAGCAGGAGACCCTGTATCATTCCAGACAAATGGCTATCCAATCTCTTCTTAAAAAGTTCCAGTGTTGGAGCATTCACAACTTCTGGAGGCAATTTCTGTTCCACTGAGTAATTGTTCTAACTGTCAGGAAATTTCTGTTTAATTCTAGGTTGCTTCTTTCCTTGATTAGTTTCCACTCATTGCTTCTTGTCTTGTCTTTAGATGCTTTGGGGAATAAGTTGTGACCCCCTTTTCTTTGTGGCATCTCCTTAGATATAGGAACACTACTACCATTTCACTCTTTGAAAGAAAGAAAAAAAGGAAGGAAGGAAGGAAGGAAGAAATGGGAGGGAGGGACAGAAAGAAAGATAGAAAGAAGGAAGGAAGGGGAGGGAGGGAGGGAGAGAGAGAGAGAAAGCCAGACAGAAGGAAAGAAAGGAAGGAGGGGGAGGGGGAGATAGAGAAAGAAAGGAAGAAAGAAAGAAAGAAGTGGGAGGGAAAGAGAGAAAGATGAAAAGAGGGAAGGAAGAGGGAGAGAAAGACAGATAGAAGGAAGCGAGGGAGGGAGAAAAAAAGAGAGAGAGAAAGAAGGAGGAGGAGGAGGGAAGGAAGGGAGAGAGAGAGGGAGGGAGGAAAGAGAAAGAAAGAAATGGGAGGGAAAGGGAGAGAAAGAGAGAAAGAAGGAAGGATGGAAGGAAAAGGGAGAGAGAAAGATAGAAGAAAGAGAGGTAGGGAGAAAGGAAGAAAGAAAGAAAGAAAAAAGAAAAGGAGGAAGAGGAAATGAATGGAGGGATGGAGTGAGGAAAGAAAGAAAGAGACAGAGAAAGAGAGAGAGAGAGAGAAAGAAAGAAAGGAGGGAAGGAGAATTCTTCAAAGGCAAATGGCTTTTTACTAGCATAGGCGAGCCCCCCAAATAAATTGATTTCATTGTTACTTGGCTTGGGCTCTCAAAAGAAATTCTACAAAACATTCCCTTTGCCTTGAGAAATTCTCAGTACTTTATTAAATGTAGCTTCCGGGATACTTTGAGGGAGTTACGGCAATGAAAAATTGATTCGGTTTTGAGACATCCCCATCTGAAGACACTGTATAAAATTCTTCTGCTGTGTTTTACTAAATTAGCATTACCATATCTTCTTAATGCCGGTGTGATTAAGACATATACGAACAAAAACCGGAGGCTGCCTCTGGTCACGCTCAAAATTAAACGTGTGCCACCTCACATTTTTCCTTCCACGGATCTTTTCATATCATCTCACATTCATTTTTCAGCTCCGGTGATTCCTTGATTCCTTTCAAATAGCTTCCTGTCCCCTCCAACTGCATTCTAGACCAATTTTTGATTTGCTTTGAAGAAGCAAAACCGGAGAGGAGACAACAGAAAGGCTTGAGAATAACCAGAAGGGGTTGTCTCTGGATGAGGAGTCACCGCCTTTTGTACTTCAGGGACCAGTAAATTCATAATTTTACATCCAGCGGATTGCTAATATGATCTGCCTAATGACCGGTTGGGTGGGCGTGGCTAGGTGGTCATGTGACTGGGTGGGCATGGCCAACTTGATGTCACTCATGTTGAGGGGCGCCTCGCTGGCCTTTACTCGCTCCTCCCCTCCCAGCCATTCCTTGCCTGCCCGCCTTGGCTTCTTAGGGCCCCAACAGGAAGAAATTGTTGGAGCTAAGCAGCCACCAGGAGAAAAAGTTGGCAAAAGAGCTCAGTTCAAATTAGGTCTGACCAAGAAGGAGGCTCAGCAGAAGCATCTCACTGAGGACTAGGAGCATAGGCTTTCCAAGCAGAGGGAAGACCTGTGGAAGTGCAAGGCCAGGTACCGGTGCCTGGAGGCTGACTGGGCTATGATGGTCAGCCAATTCCAGGCCATGATGCAGTCCCACTGGAACGAGGCCCTCTGGCTCTTTGCCACCAGCTGTACTTCAATCCAGCCTTCACCCAAAGCCCCCAAACAGGAGGCTGAAGCAGACCCCAAATCAGAATTTCTGCACCCCTCCAACCCACCCCCCCCCACACACACAAAAAAAAAAACCTGAAGGAGAAGACTCTCTGCAGCAGCACAAGCATTCATTGCACGTATCCGTCCCAGGGGCCGCAGTTTGAGGACGCCTGATTTACTGCAATATAAAAAATGCAAATAATTTTTCTGCAGACCACCAAAATTTTCTCACTGGCCACCAGTGGTCCACAGACCCCCAGTTGGTTACTGCTGCTCTGGATGACCTTTCACTCCAGGCAATTACTGACCCATGTTATTAGCTAGAATATGTCATATAATGACCCAAATGTTTGATATTCATGCCTATCGTGGAGGAGGAGGGGTAGAATCGAGAGAATTATGCATGTATTAATGTTTTAGTCATTCTTGCATTTTGCATCTTTGCCCAATAGCCCTAACAGGCCATAAACATACTGTAAGATTAGTCTCTTTTCTTATTATTTGCCGATTTAGAAAACTTGGTTTAATGGTTTGGGGATTTCAGTTTTTCTTCATTTCCTTTTGCTTGATGATCTTTGATTGTAAATGCGTACTTGTCACTGTTGACTAATTCTTGTTTTTTCTTTCTTTCTATGATAATAAGAACAATTGCTGTGCCACATTTGTGTTTATTTTCTCTCAACTCATCCCATCTCACTGATGTTTGTGGGGAAAACTGTTCGCCACAACCATCAAAGATCCTGGAGAACAAGTAGGATACGGATTTCATAAAGTAAGGTAACGGTAAAGGTTCCCCTCGCAAATATGTGATACTCGTTCTCGACTCTAGGGGTCAGTGCTCATCTCTGTTTCAGAGCCGAAGAGCCAGCGCTGCCCGAAGACATCTCCATGGTCATGGGGCTAGCATGACTAAATGCCAAAGGCGCACAGAACGCTGTTACCTTCCCACCAAAGGTGGTTCCTATTTTTCTACTTGCATTTTTATGTGCTTTCAAACTGCTTGGCTGGCAGAAGCTGGGACAAGTCATGGGAGCTCACTCCGTTACATGGCGCTAGGGATTCGAACCACCGAACTGCCAACTTGGTTTTTAAGAAGAGACTGGAAAGCCACTTGTCTGAAATGGTATAGCATCTCCTGTTTGAGCACGGGGCTGGACTAGAAGACCTCCAAGGTCCCTTCCTGCTCTGTACTAATTCTGATTCAGTAGCAAGCGCAGATTCTGAGGATCAGCTATTCCACTAGTTAATTGCTCTCACTGTTAGGAAATTTCTCCTTATTTCTAGGTTGCTTCTCTTCTTGATTAGTTTCCACCCATTGCTTCTTCTCCTGCCCAGTGGCGGGATTTCCAATCTTCTCCTACTGGTTCTATGAGAGCATGCTTTGGGCACACACACAGCACTCAAAGACAGCCCTTGGGGTCAGTGCTGGTAACCTGAGCTCACCTCAGCGAATCAGCTGAGGTAAAAAAAAACAAGGGAATATAGGAAAGGAAATGAGGAGGGTGGGAGGGCGGGGCCAGCCAGAGTGGTATTTGCCGGTTCTCTGAACTACTCAAATTTTTCGCTACGGTTTCATCCGAAACGGTTTGAACCGGCTGAATACCACCTCTGGTGCCGCCTTTTGGTACTTTAGATCAGTGTTTCTCAAACTTGGCGACTTTAAGTCCTGTGGACTTCAACTCCCAGAATCCCCCAGCCAGCATAGCTGGCTGGGGAATTCTGGGAGTTGAAGTCCACAGGACTTAAAGTCACCAAGTTTGAGAAACACTGCTTTAGATAACAGGTTGACCCTTTCTTTTTTGTGGCAGCCCCTCAAATATTGGAACACTGCTCTCACGGCCCCCATCCTGGCCATATCCACTTCCTGTAACCCTCCTTCGTCCATTATAGCCTCTAGCCCTGCAATCATCTTTGTTGCTCTTCTCTGCACTCTTTCAACATCTTTTTGTTTCGTTTTGTTTTGTGTTGACCAGAATTGCAGCATTCCAAGTGTGTTCTTATTACTGTTGAGACACCAAGGTAAATGGAGAATTATCAAGGGGAAATTGAAAAGCCAATCAAGAGAACAATTACTAGCAGAAGGATGCAATGGTCAACGGTTCTCCAATTTACCATTATTTGAAAGATTTAAAATGGATACAGCTAGTCCTCAACTTATGACCACATTTCAGCCCCAAATTTCTATTGCTAAGCAAGACAGTTGTTAAGTGAGTTTTGTCCCATTTTACAAGTTTTCTTGCCACAGATATTAACCGAATCTGCAGTTGTTAAGTTAGTAAGTGACTCTGGCCTCCCTTTGACATGACATGAGCCCGGATCACTGCAAACCATCATAAATACATGCCAGTTGCCAATTGTCCAAATTTTGATCACGTGACCACAGGATGCTGCAATGTTCATAAGTGCCACTGTAATTTAAAATAGCCTGTTCTGACCCAGGCTTCCCCAGCAGCACGAAGCCGAGTCCTCATCCCTATAAATCCCTTTTATTTAATTTACAGTGAATTTCTCTCCAGCAAACTCCCAGCCCACAGTCTTTCAAAATAGTTCACAATTACAGACCTTTATCAGGCTTGGAGAGTGGCCAGGTTGATATCTTTCAGACACCACAATACTTGGCAAGAATGCAGGAATGAATGAATTGTCTCCTGAAAACTCCACTCCCCTTTCGCTCCTCTTTTATTCCCTATGGGAATAAAATATCTCCCATATTCCCTATGGGAGAGGCCATTCACAGTCCCCCTTTGGCCTTACTCCCAAGTCGAAATTTGTTCCTTAGCTGTTCCCTTCATCTGGCAACTCTGCGAATGCACACACTGGGAAAAGACTCCAGCTCTTCTTCTGCCCCATTCCAAAGGCAGCTGTTAACTGTCATATAGCCCTGGCCCCATCTCTGCCTTTGACACAGAGCCCTCATCAGAGCCTTCCCCAGACTCCAGGACTGGTCCATGTTCCTCCCCAACCTCCTCACTGTCCGAATCTATTGCCAGCTTTGCTGGCAGGCCACAACATAGTCACTGAATGAATTGTTGTAAGTCAAGGATTACCTACATCTGCATTTTTGTTCATCACACTTAATAATAAAGGTCTGAAAAGATTGGGGTTTATTTTATTCTGGAGAAGGCCCATCATGCGTAATCCCCAATTTTTGCAAAAAGTTCTCAATATTTCCAAAAGCCACTGTCCTCCTTTGTGCGTGATGCATTTGACCTTTAAGCTTATCTATTTCTAAAATACAGCTTGCCTATCAAGCCAACTCATAATCACTTTCTCATTTTGGATATTGAAAGAATGATTCTATTTCAGTAAAGGAAAGGTCATCGTTCTTTCGAAAGAAAGATTATTATTCATCCGTTTTTTTTTCCCTTTCTTAAATTGGGAAATGGGAGACAGGAAAACATTAGCAGGGAAAGGATAGAATCTCTCAATTTCACTCTTTCTGCTTTGAAATGGCTGACTCAGCAGTGGTCGGGGTGAAAGTTAATTATGCAGAATTACCAAAGCAGGCGAGGAAGAAAAAATAGCAAATTTGAAATGCAGCTGAGCTTTCCACCTTCACCACCTCTAGTCTCAAGGAGGAACAAAAATATTCCAATTTTCCATCTGGGAATTTTGCTTGGCCTTTTTTTAGCAGTTATTTAAATTGGAATTAAGTTTCAGGAAGTAGCAAGGGAGAAGCTAGTTTTGATAATCTGTAGAAACTTTGCTGTTGTGGCCCACTGGTGGCCAGCAGAGCTGGCAGAAGAGTCGGACAGTGAGGAGGTTGGGGAGGAACCTGGGCCAGTCCTGGGGGCTGAGGAAAGCTGAGACGAGGGCTCTGTGTGGGAGGCAGAGAGGCAGCTAGATAGCAGTGAGGCAGAAGAACAGCTGGAGCCTGTTCCTTGTGTCAGCATGCACAGAATATAAGAACAACTAAGAAAGCAGGGTTGACTCAAGAGTAAAGCAACACCTTGGAGGTGATTGGCCCCTCCCATAAGAAACAAAAGAGGAGCAAATGGGGAGGGGGCTTTTGCAGGAAACCATTCATTCATTCAGTTGTGTCAAGATTGGAAAGTTCGGTGTGTGACTATATGAGATTGTGCCAAGTTTTGCCTTGCCCTGTGTTGGAAACTAGTTATCTGGCAGCACTCCAAATGAGATAAGGTGCATGTGGATAAACATTCCTCTGAAATATTCTTTACTAAGCCTTGCTGACTGTGAATGAAAGGAATTCACAATCGTGTAAATGAAAGAGGCTTTGCTGTGACCAAGACTTTGCATCTTGCTTTCTAAAGAAGCCTGGGCCAGAACGCTTGTTTAGACGAGGAGGAACAATTTTTTTACTTGGTTTCAGACAAAAAAAGCCTGGAGCAAGTGGCCATTGATTCATTTCAAGGTCTGTTACATTTCACTTTACAATATTTCTACTGGTTTAGGATACATGTGGCTATATTTAACAGCTTGCTATGAAAACATAAAACGAGAAAATTCTAACTGAGATCTATATGTTTCCCACATAAATGCCTGCCTAACTCCTGCTACGGTGACTAGAAATAACTTTATTTTAGAATGTAGGATATGCCAAGCTGAGTTGCATTTCCTGACTTTCACTCTGCATGTTAAGACTTGTCTTCTCAATGAGGGAGAAACACATCAAATGTTGGATGATGTTCACATTTTGTAAGATTTGCAAATAGCTTCCAAGCCAAATGTTTGTACAGAAAACAGCATATTTTGAAATGACATTTAGGATTCCTAAGTCTTGTGGCCAAAATCTTTGATTTTTTTTTCTTGCCCTCAGGGACACGGTGGCTCAGAAGCTAAGACACTGAGCTTGTTGATCAGAAAGGTTGGCAGTTTGGTGGTTCGAATCCCTAGCGCTGCGTAATGCAGTGAGCTCCTTGTCCCAGCTTCTGCCAACCTAGAAGTTCAAAAGCATGTAAAAATACAAGCAGAAAAATAGGAACCACCTTTGGTGGGAAGGTAACAGCCTTCTGTGCACCTTCAGCAGTTAGTCATGCTGGCCACATGACCACAGACATCTTTGGACAGTGCTGGCTCTTCGGCTTTGAAATGGAGATGAGCACCGCCCCCTAGAGTGAGGAATGGCTAGCACATATGTGCAAGGGGAACCTTTATCTTTACTGTACCCTCAAACGCTAGCTTGATGTCTCTGAGTGAGACTTTAATCTTAAATAATTAAAGTTACACTTCCTTCCCTGTCCCAGGGCATCCTAAAGACACATTGAGGGACTTCCAACCTTGGCAGTGACTAGAAACATAGACAAAAGAGAAGGAAACAAACATCACATACATTTATTTCAATATAAGTAAGGAAATAGAGAATTTTAGCAATAGCATTTAGACTCTGTAAAGGTAAAGGTTCCCCTTGCACACATCTGCTAGTCATTCCTGACTCTAGGGGGCAGTGCTCATCTCTGTTTCAAAGCCAAAGAGCCAGCCCTGTCCGAAGACGTCTCTGTGGTCGTGTGGCTGGCATGATCTTCTAGTCCAACCCCCTGCTTGAGCAGGAAACCCTATATACCATTTCAGATAAATAGTTGTTGAGTCTCTTTTTGAAAGCCTCCAGTGATGAAGCACCCACGACTTCTGAAGACAAGCTGCTCCACTGGTTCATTTTTCTCACCGTTATGAAAATTCTCCTTAGTTCTAGGTTACTTCTCTCCTTGGTTAGTTTCCATCCATTGTTCCTTGCCTTGCCTTTTGGTTCTTTGGAATATAGTGTGACCCCCTCCCTCCCCCGGTCTTTGTAGGAGGCTGGGAGTTGGATCCTAGGCAGAGGCAGATATGAGAATATATCTGCTGAACAAAACTCTGCCTTGGTGACAGGAAGGGCATCTGGCCAGGAAACGCTCAGCTCCATTCAGTTTCCCAGACACCACCCCACAAGGGATTATGGAGTCCTTAATAGAAGATGATCTTTGTAGGAGCCCTTCGAATATTGGAACAGCGCTATCATGCCCCCCTCCCGGTCATTATTTTCCTTAGAAATATTTTTTTTAATATAAGCATTACCTGGAAAACCAAATGCCAGCTACAGTGAATTTTCTTCTTTAGATGCTAATGATGTCTAAACTGTTGATTTTCTACTCCAATGTTCTTCAAATTTCACATTTACATCCTTTTAATGTCGGGTATGACTGCAACAGGGTTATAGTCATATAGTCACTTCAACCTATGAAGTGGAAAAAAAAACATATAAACTATGCATCATTTGTTACTTGAAGAGTAATTAAGGGCTTTCTCACGAAACAGCCTTTAACCCGAGACATTTCTTTTGTTGTGTTTGTCCCCTGGGATAAGTTGGATGTGTCATTTAGGCAACAATTTATTTTAAGCAAGGAAATATGTTAAAAAGAGAAAGAGACACAGAGAGGGGGGGGGAAACGAAAGAGAATCACTTCATAACATTCTAATTTGCAAACGGTTGCATTCTGAAGCATGCAGAGAAGCCGAATATGCAAGTATTTAGTAAATAAGACCATTCAATTACAGGAAAAGCAAATTTTCAGCACCCCATGACACTCAGGACTATCACAGTGTGCTTTTATTTGTTTGTTAATGCTAATACGTCTTGGTGGAGGATTTTGATCAACCACAGCTGGGAAAAAAAGAACATGTTTTACAACTGCGCTCATTCCATCAATGTTTATTGACATCTCACTTTTGTGTTTAAGATTATCTTCATTATGGATCGTGGTTAACTGGGTTATTCTAATATTGTGGGTGGAAGCATTCGAAAGGGATGCTTGGCGTGGGCAACTTCACCGTGGTAATTTGCCATGGTCAACCCACTGTGGGACAACTCATCACAGACAACTTGCCGCATGTTGTGGCCCACCGGTAGCCAGAAAAGCTGGCAGCCGAGTCAGACAGTGAGGAGGTTGGGGAGGAACCTGGGCCATTCCTGGGGGTTGAGGAAAGCTCAGACAAGGGCTCTTTGTCGGAGGCAGAGAGAGAGAGCTGGGCAGCAGTGAGGCAGAAGAACAGCTGGAGCCTGTTCCCAGTGTGCACATGCGCAGAGCTGCCAGAAGACAAGAACAACTAAGAAAGCAGGGTCGACTTAAGAATAAAGCCACACCTTTGAGATGATTGGCCCCTCCAGAGGAAACAAAAGAGGAATGAATGGGGAGGAATTGCAGGAAACAATTTGTTCATTTGGTGGTGTCAAGAGTGGAAAGGACTGTTTGTGATTATAAGAGACTCTGTGTCGAGTATTGCTTTGCCCTGTGTTTGGAAACTAGTTATCTTGCAAAGCTCCAAATGAGATAAGGTGCGTGTGGATAAACATTCCTCTGAAAGACTGTTTGCTAAAGCCTTGCTGACTGTGACTGAAAGGAATCCACAGTCATGCAAATAAAAGTTTTCTTAGGACCAAAACTTTGCTTCATGCTTTCTAAGGGGTCAGAACACCACAATGCAACTCGCTGCAGGGCAAGAGTTACACTAATATCAAGGAAAAGGTGTCATTGACTTGAATCATTAAAGAAAGGATGTCAGACCTGCCAAGACCTGGACTTTCAATTAAGAAAGACCCTTGACTCCATTTGTAGTGGAAGGTATATTTTTACTAATAGCCAAGTGGATTGCAGTATAGCAAAACCAGAACTGAAATCTGCACGCCAACATTTCTCAGTTAACTTTCTCCGCACCGAGTTGGCTGCTGCAAGTTGGTCATGGTGAGTTAGCTGTGATGAGTTGTGTACACCTAGTTGTCACAATCCATTCCAAGAACCCTGTTTTTTTTCAGGCTAGCCCCTTGGCTAAATTAGATTGTTTGCCACTGTCTAGCAGCTTGGAACCAAAAGGATCTTGCCCCGACAGATAATAATAATAATAACAATAATAAACAAAACTAGTAACACCACCATTTGTTCTTCTGGTTGAGTAGAAAAATAGTTTCTTGTTGATATAATACAGGTAGTCCTTGACTTACAACTTACCATTGATCCCAACATTTCCATTGCTAAGCAAGACAGGTTTAAATACATTTTGCTCCATTTTATGATTTTTCTCGCCACAGTTGTTAAGTGAATCACTGCATTTTTTTTAAAAAAAAACAATATTTTAATTGAAAATGGTTCAACATTTACACCACATTTTCAATCTTTTACAGCGCTCCAGCATTGGTATCACTCATAATTATATAGTGGTTATTTCATTACTCTTCTTTTCCGATTATATACATTGCTGTTCTCAGGGACGTGTGGTCAGGGGAGGCAGGGGAGGCAGAGCCTCACCTCTCATCATGAAATAATAATATATAAAATAATAATATCCACGAGGGAGTTTCATATATATAAGAGGAAGAGGAGGGAGGAGGAAGAGCGCGCGCGGGGCGGTGCCAGCTGGGCAACCGGCGGAGGCAGGAGGGTTCTCGGAAGCGCCAATAACCTTCCTGCCTCCGCTGTACTTTGCGCGCTCCTTGCGACTGCAATCGACGTCCAGAAGTGGCAGGGGCTTGATGACGTTGCCACAGCTGCCATGCGCGGACAGACGGATGTAGCCAGAGTGGTGCCAAGGCAGTCCAGCGGACGAGCGACCGAGGATCAGGCTGCCTGATCCTCCATCGCTCGCTCGCTCGCTCTTTCGTCCGCCCGGACCCCTCGGCGCCACTCTGGTTACCTTCATCCAGCTGCGCTCAGCAGCGACGTCAGCGACATCATCAAGACGAAGTGGCTTGGAGGCAAAGTGCTTTTCAGTGCTTTTCTGTACATCTGGCGTTTAGGTAGATAGCCGGATGTCCTAAACGCCAGACGCACAGAAAAGCAGCTGCTGTTGGGGATCGTGTAGCGCGAGCCGGCAGAGCGCACTCAGGAAGGCGGGGAATGGGATCACGTGTGCTGATCCATTCCCCGCCTTCCTGAATGCGCTCCGCCGGCTCGCACTCCGTGATCCCCAACAGCAGCTGCTTTTCTGTGAGTCTGATGTTTAGGTAGATAGCCGGATGTCCTAAACGCCAGACGCACAGAAAAGCACTAAAAAGTAGCTGCTGTTGGGGAACGCGAGCTGGCGGAGAGCGCTCAGGAAGACGGGGAATGGGATCACATGTGCTGGAGACTGAGGCAGCCTCAGCCTCCAGCACATGTGGTCCCATTCCCCTGCCTTCCTGATGACGTCACCAGCCTCACCAGGCATAAACCTCACCGCACGTCACTGGCTGTTCTATATATTATATATCAATATTCATATATAGTATGTGCCCCAGCCAGCTGGTCTTTGGATTTATGGGACTCCAGCATGGGCAAAAACCAGCTGGTCAGCGTACATGCGCACTAGCCAGCTGGTCTTAAAATTTCAGGGGTCAAGCATGAACATGCGCATGTTCCAGTTTGGGCACTCAGTGCCGAAAAGGTTCACCATCACTGCTCTAGAAATGCACCAGAAACCAAAAGAGCAGCGGGCAAGAGTGGGCATGCCCACAGAGGGGGCTCTGCGTGCCACTGTTGGCACACGTGTCACAGATTTGCCATCATGGGTCTAGGGCATATAAGCCCTGTTCACGCAAACAAATGCACGTTAGCATTTAAAGGTAAAGGTTCCCCTTGCACATATGTGCTAGTCTTTCCCAACTCTAGGGGGCGCTGCTCATCTCCATTTCAAAGCCAGCATGACTAAATGCATGGAACACTGTTACCTTCCCACCAAAGGTGGTTCCTATTTTTCTAGTTGCATTTTTTACATGCTTTTGAACTGCTAGGTTTGCAGAAGCTGAGACAAGTAACGGGAGCTCACTCTGTTATGGGGCACTAGGGATTTGAACCGCCAAACTGCTTTCTGATTGACAAGCTCAGCGTCTTAGCCACTGATCTACCACATCCCTTGTTAACATTTATTACCCTCTAAATATCCAAAATTTGGTAGTTCATTAAATAGGGTTGAATAGGCCGGTTCCCAAGTGCCATTAAATACAGGTGATTCTGGCTGAATTATGTCAGGGAGATTTGTCTGTGTGCATTGTCGTGGGTTGTGTTTTGTGTGCAAGGGTTCCTAATTTTTCTTGAGTAAGCCAGCCGCTTTAGGCAGAAGATGAGGAATAAAAGGCGATAACTGTATGAATCTACCTCCACTCCTTTTTCCTCTTTCAGCCGTAATTATATCTGCCAAAGCGAATCTTGAGCACTGTATCAAAAAGATAGTAAATATTTAACAGCTGGGCACTAAATTAATTGTTTGTCACCTCTGAAGCAGCTGCGAGATCTGAGCTGAAAATGGAAGGGAAAGAAAAGAAAACAATGAAACATCTTGTCACTTGCTCAGCGAGCTTGTTCCTTTTCACCTCCAGAAAAAGAAAAAAGAAAAAAAAACAGCTAGCATATGCTGCTTGTCGGAGAGGGAGTACAAGTAGCAAAGAAGCCATTTTCCATTCCTGCCTTATTTCTCTCTCCTACAGATCGGCAGATAGAGTCAGCCGTGGGATTCCAAATCTTTTCCTACCGCTGCTATGAGAGCTTTGCGCGCAGGTGCAGCACTCAAAGACCGCCCTGGCAAGCTGAGCTGGGTTTTTTTTACCTCAGTTGAGGCACGGCAATCCACTCTGCCACACGAATCAGCTGAGGTAAAAAACACGAGGGAATATAGGACAGGAAACGATGGGGACGGCAGGACAGGGCCAACCAGAGGTGGTATTTGCCGGTTCTCCGAACGACTCAAAATTTCCGCTACCGATTCACCAGAACTGGTCCGAACCAGCTGAATACCACTTCTGGATATAATTCGGGTTTCTTGCATGTTTCCTATTGCATCTCTACAGGCAGCCCTCGACTTACAACAGTTTATGTAGTGATTGTTCGAAGTTAACGACAACATTGAACAAAGTGACTTGTCACCATTTTTCACACTTATGTAAAAAATGTAATATCCCATAATTTTTTTTGTCCTTTCATGATCCCATAATCCATTGCATTGGTGTGGAGTTGGGGCAACTGTATGCAGCTGAGTGTTTATTGGCCGGATGCCCTTCTTGTCGCCAATGAGGAGTTTGCAGCAGATATAACATATTCTCATTGTGCCCAGAGAGAGAGAGAAATATCTGCCTCTGCCTAGGATCGAACTCACAGCCTTCCGATTGTGGATGGATAGATAGATAGATAGATAGATAGATAGATAGATAGATAGATAGATAGATAGATAGATAGATAGATAGATAGATAGATAGATAGGCAGGTGCGCGCACGCACACACACACACACACACACACACATATATAAAACCAGTATTGAACATTAATCTATACATATAAAAATGGTTGTCTCTCTGTGTATGAATGTGTGCCTCCAGCAATTTCAATCAAACTTGGTACACAGATGACTTACTCTCTGGAAAAAAAAATACTGTGGGAGTAAGACACCCCTAAAACCCCTCAGTGTGTGTGTTCTGTTAAGATACAGCCTGTTGTGCCTTAAAATGTCTTCTACTGTACAGCACAGTGGAGCTGCCATGGTAAAGGCTTCACAGCACTCCACAAGGGGGCACCCTCTGGTAAGGGGTGGGGGGGAAATCCAACATTAGAATTTACATTTCTGGGGACACAGGGAATACCTTTTTAATTAATTTAACTGTCGCGGAAATCAGGGCTCAGGGAGAAGTTGCTCTTGCCTTTGCCTCCTCAGGAATTGCGGTGAGGTTAATGGAAGGAGGGAGGACAGCCCATTTTGCACTTACGTTGCCACTTGGCATCGTCATTTCTGTCTAACACAGGACTGGGATAAATACCGGGTTATCGGCTAGTGTAAGAATAAGAAAAAAATGGCCTCAGAGTCCATCTCTCTCGTTGCTCTCCAATCCACTTTTCTGATCATGGAGCAAGCTTCTATTTCTTTCTATAAAAAAATATCCAAACGTCCTTCTTATATAAGCTTATGTTTGTTTGCATCTGCTTGTGGTTGTTGATGGTATTTATAATTCCTTTTCAGAATACATATTTAATTTTAACATATATCTTCCTCCTCCTTTTTTTAAAAGAGAGAACAAAAAAGTATACATACTGTATATAGTCATTATACTTTAAACCCGCCCCCGCCTAATTTTGGCCGAGATGTAGACCTGCTTACAATTCCCAGCTATTCTCATTATTATGTTTATATAATTATACATCCTTACACGCCCCCACTTTGTAATTCTGTCTTTAAATCTCAATAGTTTCCCATTGTAAGTATATTTCATGTTCCGTCTCTATTTTTCCATATCTTGATTTAGATTACCCTTAATTGTCTATAAATGGCAATCCTTACTGTTCAATGTTTATTACAATTCCCTTAATCTACCATATAGAATAACAAACAGTGCACATCTCACTTTGTTCATCCTCTTAAAAATTCTATATATGTCCATGTTTCATATATTTTAACCCATGCTTAATTGTCCTTCTATTGTCATATACAATTGATTAGCAACTCAGTTTAATTATCATGCATAAAAGTGAATCACAAACCTCTGCTTTACAATCTCCCTATATCAGTTTCATATATGTCCATATTCCATATGTTTTAACCTTTATTATCTTTCCATTATCATATTCAGTTAGTAACTCCATTTCATTGTCATATTTAGGAATAAACCCCTTATCTTAGCTTTATATTTTCCCACACAACTAGTCCTCTGTTAAAAAAAACCACACTTGGAATACCATAATACAAAAAAAGATGTCGAGATTCTGGAAAGAGTGCAGAGAAGAGCAACAAAAATGATTAGGGGACAGGAGGCTAAAACATAAGAAGAACAGTTACCGGGTATGTTTAGCCTAGTGAAAAGAAGGACTAGGGGGGACATGATATCACTGTTTCAATATTTGAGAGGCTCCTACAAAGACAAGGGAATCAAACTATTTTCCAAAGCACCAAAAGGCAAGACAAGAAACAATGGCTGGAAACTAACCAAGGAGAGAAGCAACCTAGAAGAGAAATTTCCTAGCAGTGAGAGCAATCAACCAATAGAATAGTTTGCCTTCAGAAGTTGTGGGAGATCCATCTCAGGAGGCTTTCAAGAAAAGAAGAGCCATTTTTCTGAAATGACATAGCCTCTCAAGGAAGTGGTTGGACTAGAAGACCTCTGAGGTCCCTGCCAACTCTATTGTTCTATGTCCTATGTTCTAAATACCTACAAAATCTAAAGAAAGCACAGGAAGAAAGCACAGGCAAGATGATTCTGGGGCTAATATATGTGAAAGAAAAGCAAGATGCTTCTAGTATGTCAGATTTCTCGGCCTATTTCACCATCCAGACAGCACCAGTCATAGAAAACTCTTACAAGGTTTTTGATTGCACATCATACTTGTCATAACTATCGTATGTTATATATATATATATATATATATATATATATATATATATATATATATATTTTCCTCGCTTAAAACACTGGGTGACTGTCAGCTCAGAGCATCTCAGAATCATCATGTAAGCCACCCTGAGCTCCTGAAAGAAAGACAAAAGAAAAGAAAGCAGAGTGCAAATTGGACAAATAAAATTAATAAAGCTCCCCGTTATATGCTGATGCACTGGGTAAGGTTCAGACGGCTGGTCCCCTTCCTGCCAAAAGTAACCTGAGCAGGAGCGGGATTCAAAATTTTTAGCAACCAGTTCTCTGCCAGGTTGCTGGATGGGCGTGGCCACAGAGGGCATGGCCTACTCGGCCTCCTGCACCACACCGGGAGAGGGGGGCATTTTCATCCTCCCCAGGCTCTGAAGGCTTTCCTTGGGCCTCTGGGAGGGCAAAAATGTCCCCCACCCCCCCGGGCCCCGGAGGCCAGAAACAACCCGTTTCCAAACTTCTGGAACTTCTGGGAGGCCCATTTTTCGCCCTCTTACCTGGCATCCCAAATGGGACACATGGAGACTCCTGAGAGGGGTGGAGTGGGTAGGGTCCAGTTGTGGGTTCCGGATACTCTTACAACCGGTACGGAGCAACAGGGTCGTGCGTCCACCACTTACCATCTGCGATGCTCCAGCTGCTCAGCAGAGTGTCGCATAGGCGCCATACACTCCGTGCGCATAAGCCTCAATCAGCTCAAATACATGTAAGGTGGGCGGGCAGGATGGTGGGCCTTCTGGAGCACTATACTGGAATGGTACCTGGTGCTCCCAGCAGGCACCAATACTCCCATACCGGGGCATACCAGTTGTATCCCACCACTGGTAGAGTCAGCCAGTCCTTTCAACTACCAGTTTGGCAAACCAGATGTATAATTAGCATCCAGTTTGCCCGAACAGTTCCAAACCGGCTGAATCTCACCTCTGTGGATTTGCTGGAAAAAAGTTCCCAAAAGTTGAAAAAACCCAGTTTGTTATTTCTGAGAGGTGTTTCTGTCACTTTTCTGGGTAAAAACATCGTGAGTTAGAAGTACATATCAAATCTTATTTCCTAGAATAAGAATCCCAATTGTTCGACAGCAGAAATCTCAAAATCAAAATAGGTTTAGAGACGAAGTCGTTTGGAAACTGCAGCTCCAGCATCATTGACTCAAGGACGCTGACTGAAGAGTCTCCAAGCATGCCGTGGAATGAATTGGTCTGCAGAATCTGAGAATGGAAGTAGGAAACGAACCTTGCCTCCTTTCGACTTTTGTTGTTTGATGGCCTTGTTTTGTTTTTTACTCTGCCTTTTTTGCATAACTGCAGTAGGCTCAGCCTTACTACTTCTCCCGTGCTAGCTGTTGCTGTCCCCCATGCTGTGTTTGCAGAGAAAGGGATGATAAAAGAATAAGTCAAAGGAATACCTTTTGCCATCAGACTACCTTATCCACCTTTTACTAATGGCATCTCAATGCCAGGTCAGATTTTTCCACAGCACAATCAGACTTAAAAAGACAACAAGGAACGGAATTGCTTATGTTCAAGAGGCCCCTTCCCCCCCCCACCTCCAGACACAAGGATCTATTAATAAACCTTGTGCTACATTGGGCAAAGATAGAGACCATTAACAAGATTAGAAGGCACTTGGCTGCCAAAACTATTAAGGGTGCTGGAGGTGCAATAGGATAAGAAAAAAAATATTTCAAATTGTTCTGGATATAAAAAAAGCCACATGCTTTCCTCTAAGCTGAATGGACACATCTTTTAAAATCAGTTTTATTTCCTCTGTATTCTTCACCACCCTCCTTTCAATCTCCGCTGGGGAGTTTCTGTAACATGTCTGAGTATGCCAAGGAAAAGAAATCATAAATGTGAGCCCTGGAAGGGGGAGAAAATATTTTAAAAAGAGACTACTCCATAATGTCACACTAAGGACGCTTACTCATCACCTCTGCAGCATGTTGAACAGCGTGAATAAGACATGATAAAAGTTAATATTCTTGAATGTCAAGTCATCAAACCGAAAGGCAGCCTTTTCTTCTTATAAGAGACGGAAGCAGAGATACAGGTTAAAACATAATGAAACAGAGAGGCAGAATCCGAGAACTGCTTAGCTGTGCTTAACATTTGAAAGCTTATCGTAAGAAATCTTGATTGTGTCAATACTTTTAGGTCAATATGATGAGCTTGTCTGGGTGCTACTAAAAGAAATAGCAATAGCACTTAGACTTATATACCATTTATGGGTGTATGCTTTTTCTGTTTTGGATTTTATTCCCATTGATATAATAACATAACATAATATAATGTAATGTAATGTAATGTAATGTAATATGTAAATATATATAGTATGGTATGGTATGGTATGGTATGGAATGTTATGGTATTGTATTGTATTGTTAGATATAGATTTATAGATTTATAGATTTATAGATTTATAGATTTATAGATTTATAGATTTATAGATTTATAGATTTATAGATTTATAGATTTATAGATTTATAGATTTATAGATTTATAGATTTATAGATTTATAGATTTATAGATTTATAGATTTATAGATTTAGATATAGATATAGATATAGATAAGATATAGATTAGATATAAATATAAATATAGATATAGATGGCTGTGTGTGTATGTTCCAGCATAACTCTGAAATGCCTTGAGCAATTTCAACCAAACTTTGTACATAGATGACTTAATCTCTGGAAACCAATATTATGGGGGTAAGACACCCCTAACATCCCTCGGGTGTGTGTGTGTGTTCTGTTAAGATCCAGCCTGTTGTGCCTTAAAATGGCTTCTAATGTACTGCTGTAAAATGACTTCTACTGTACAGTGCAGTGGAGTTGCCATGATAACACCTTCACAGTACTCCACAAGAGGGCTCCCTCAGGTAAGGGGGAAAATCCAACATTAGAAATCCTGTCCAATACAAGTTTAGGATAAATAAATAAATAAATAAATAAATAAATAAATAAATAAATAAATAAATAAATAAATAAATAAATAAATAAATAAATAAATAAATAAATAAATAAATAAATAAATAAATAAATACATACATACATACATACATACATACATACATACATACATACATACATACATACATACATACATACATACATACATACATACATACCTGGGCAGCACCAGGCTATCAGCTAGTGTATATATATTAAAAAAAATCAATGTCATTGTGACTCATCTAAAGTTCAAAGTCGTGGATTACATCTCTGCTTTTGCAAATACAAAATATCCACCTTTGACCAACCTGTAGAATGAAATGGCATGTTATAGAAATTGAGAATCAAAAATGGAAAACATTGAATTCTTTTGAAGCACTATATGGTAATGTGGTTTTAGACAAACCCTCAGTCCAAATAGACCTGGAGGGGACCTGGAGGAGAACCACTAGGCCATCTCAGACAAGTGTCCAGACTCTTCTTCAAAATCTCCAGTGATGAAGCACCCACAACTTCTGAAGACCAGCTGTTTCAATTGGTTAATTGTTCTCACTGTTAGGAAGTTTCTCCTTCATTCCATCTTGAATATCTCCTTAATTCGTTGCCATCCATAGTTTCTTGTCCTGCCCTTTGTGCTTTGTAAAATATGTTGACCCCCCTCTTCCTTATAGCAGCCCCCTCAAATACTGGAACACTGCTACCATGTCAACCTCTAGTCCTTCTTTTCTCGAGACTAGCTTATACCCAGTTCCTGCAACCATTCTTCATGTGTTTTAGTCTCCATGCTAGAAGTGGGTTGCTTCCAGTTCATCCCGGATTGGGCAAACCGGTAGTAGTGACGGGGGAGGGGAGGCTATGCCCACCCACCAGGACACTTCTGCATGTGTGCAGAAGCTTTGTGTGCAAGTGCATACAGGAGCGCAGCTGAACTAGTAACAAAATAATTGGCAACCCACCACTGCTCCAGGCCTTTAATCCAGGGGTGAAATCCATCAGGTTCTGACAGGTTCTGGACAACCTGTAGTGGAAATTTTGAGTAATTTTGGGTAATTTCGGTAGCCAATATTTTGAATAGTTCAGAGAACAGGCAAATGCCACCTCTGGCTGGCCCCAGAGTGGGGTGGGAAGGGAGATTTTGCAATATCCTTCCCCTGCCATGCTCACCAAGCCACGCCCACCAAGCCACACCCACAGAACCGGTAGTAAAAAAATGAATTTCACCACTGCTTTAATCAGTCTAGTTGTTCTTCTCTGCACTTTTTCAAACACTCAAAAATGTTTTTTTTAAAAAAATGTGACCAAAAGTGGATTCTAGGAATGGTAGTTAGTTGATTCTTACTAAAGTTTTATGAAGCGGCACTAATACTTCATGTGGTTTTGATTCTATGCTTCTGTTTATACAACCAAGGATTGAATGAGCTTTTGTTGAGTGGCACTACATTCTGAACAAAAACGTAAAGGCCCATTGTTACATTAGCGTGTTTAGCATTGTTACCTATGAAAGACCTTGAGTTAAATGCATTAAATTGGTTTCCGATTGATGGATAGTGGAGATCCAGTAAACACAGAAGAAAGAAAATAATCCTGATGAATCCTTCTTCCCTTAAAAAGCTCTCCAGAACTCCTGAAAATTTATGCTGAGCTTAAACTGACTGTAAAGCCATCTTCACTATCTATTAGTGTGAAAGAAGTAAGCAGCAATAAAGAGATCTTTTAAGAGCGTTCTGATGAATAAGGGTGTCATTTCCACCCATGCCTCCAAGCACTCAGATAAAATGTATGCGCTCCTTAAGAAATGTGCAATGTAAATTTGTTTTATCACACTAAGTTGTTTCATAACACCAAAGGAAAAAAAAGTTGTTTTCACTGGGGCATTTCAAAACCAGAAAAAGAATGTCAGAGAGAACCTCTTTTTATTACCTTGGACTCACTGTGTGCACATATTTTTCTTAGATAATTAAAGATGCACTTCTTTACACATAAAGGGACACGGTCGCTCAGTGGCTAAGACACTGAAAGGTCGGCAGTTCGGCGGTTCGAATCCCTAGTGCTGCATAACGGAGTGAGCTCTCATTACTTGTCCCAGCTTCTGCCAACCTAGCAGTTCAAAAGCATGTAAAAAATGCAAGTAGAAAAATAGGAGCATGGGGGTGCTGTGCAAACCCCTAAAATGCAATGTGAGCACCCCTGAGTGCCCCACCCCATGCAAGTGTACATGCACCCACCCCCCATGCATAGAAACCACCTTTGGAGGGAAGGTAACAGCGTTCCATGCGCCTTCGGCATTTAGTCATGCCGGCCACATGACTACAGAGACGTCTTTGGACAGCGCTGGCTCTTCGGCTTTGAAACGGAGATAAGCACCGCCCCCGAGAGTCAGGAATGACTAGTACATAAGTGTGAGGGGAACCTTTACCATTAACCAGAGGTAGTATTCAGCAAGTTCTGACCAGTTCTGGCGAACTGGTAGTGGAAATTTTGAGTAGTTTGAAGAACTGCTAAATACCACCTCTGACTGGCCCCGCCCCCATCTATTCTCTGCCTCCTGAGTCCCACCTGATTGGGAGGGAATGGGGATTTTGCAGTATCCTTCCCCTGCCACGCCCACAAAGCCATGCCACAACCACAAAGCCACGCCCACAGAACCAGAGTAAAAAAATTGAGTCCCACCCCTGCCTTTAACGCTGTGGATGTACTTGTGGATGTGTATGGAGATCAAGTTTTTAATCTCTACCCTGTTCCCGTGTTTTACTCCACAATACACAGAATCTGAGTCAATTAAGGGAAGAAAGGGGTAAAAAAAAATCAACAGAATTGATGCAAAGAAATCCGTAATGCAAATCTATTTTCTTGATGCAAAGCACCAACTTCAATTTTTCTCCTTCCCGAATAGGGCCAAGTTACCGCATAATCCTGTCCCATAGACATACTTGTTTATAGTAGAAATGATGAGTGTACAACTGGCATAAACCCAAGGACTACATCCCACAACACTTGTTTGCAAAGCCTTGAACAGATTTCCATTATTATTGCAGCTGCACTGGGTTGCTATCTTAATCCCAAAAGGTGGCCTGCAAATTGTTGGACGCTGATCTTTCTTGTTGGAGTATTAGTGCCAATAGAGAACTTACCAACCGATTTACCAATGGGATAACCATTTGCTTTTTCTAATCAAGACAGCTAACAAGATGTTAGGTGAATCCGAGGAAAGCCCTGATGTTCATGTTTCCATATGTACTGCACAAAAGATAATGGTTTGAAATCAATGGACATTCCCCAATAATCAGCAAAGGAGATGTGAGACTCATCCTATGCGGAGGCCTATGCACAAATCAATAGGGAGGAACTGGCATACCTTTGGCATTTTCATATTTATGTTTCTTGCCCAAGAGGCATCCAGAATACAGAATAGCAGAGTTGGAAGGGATCTTAGAGGCATTCTACTCCAACCCCCTGCTCAAGCAGGAGACCCTATTCCAGGGATGGTAACCTTTTTGTAGTTGCGTGACGAAAGTGCACACATGCCAGCGTGCATGCTTGCCAACACTCACGATGCATGTGACCCCCTAGCCCCATGCGCATGTGTGCACAACCCCCCATATGCACCCCATGCATGCGTGCAACACAGAGGTCAGTTTGGCCCAGTTGGCTGAGTAGGTAGTAACTCCGCCACCCACACCCCTGAACCGGTTCTATAAGGTGGCACCACAGGTGCCGCAATCTGTTTTTTTGCTTCTGCGCATGCACAGAAGCACTTTTACACTACTGTGCATGAGTGCATAGTGCGCATCAAGTAAATGCACACTTGAAGCGTGTCCCTGAGTGAACTGGCATTAAAAGAATCCAGACCCACTCCTGGCGCATGCGGGCATGACCCCCCCTCCCCGTGCTCCCCTGTGCATGCTCCCCTCTCCCCTTGCTCATTTTTGGCTTCCAGGTTTGTGCAGGCAGCCTTCCAGGCCTAAAACGGGTTGCAGGGGCACTGTGCGAGCCCCCCCCCAATGCAATGTGAGCCCCCCTGTGCCCCACCCCCATGCATATGTGCATGCACCCCACCCCTGTGCATGCACGGCAGAGATCCGAAGACCAGCTGGCCGGCAGGAGGTGCATGCGCATGCACAGCAGAGCTGGGCTGGGGCAACAGTTGGCATTCTGCAGAGAGGGCACATGTCATGGGTTCCCCATCACAGCCCTCTTCCATTCCAGGCAAATGATTGTCCAGCTTCTTTTTGAAAACCTTCAGTGATGGAGCACCCACAACCTCTGGAGGCAAGTTGTTCCACTGGCTGATTGTTTTCACTGTCATGAAGTTTCTCCTTAGTTCTAGGATGCTTCTCTCCTTGATTAGTTTCCATCCATTGTCTTGCCTCCTGGTGCTTTGGAAAATAAGCTGACCCTGTTCTGACCTAGGCTTCACCAAATTACAAAGCAGACTCCTTGTCCTGACAAAACCCCTTTTTATTAAGCTAACGTGAATTCCTCTCCTTCACATCCAGCAAAGTCCCTGGCAAACAGTCTTTCAAGGGTGAATTTACAACCACAGACCTTATCAGGCTTGGAGAGCTGCCAGGACGATATTTTCAAATGCTATACAAGAAAATACTTGGCAAGGAGTCTCTGAGAGACACGAACAAATCTTCACCCTAATGAATTGAACTAATTGTCTCCTGCAAAATCCACTTCCCTTTCGCTTCTCTTTATTCCCTATGGGAGGGGCCATTCATTGTCCACCTGTGGCCTTACTCCCAAGTTGACCCTTGTTCTTTAGCTGTTCTCTTCGTCTGGCAACTCTGTGCATGCGCACACTGGGAACAGGCTCCAGCTGTTCTTCTGCCTCACTGATGTCTGACTCTGAAGGCAGCTGATAACTGGCATATGGCTCTGCCCCCCTCTCTGCCTCCGACACAGAGCCCTCATCAGAGCCTTCCCCAGACTCCAGGACTGGCCCAGTTTCCTCCCCAACCTCCTCACTGGCCGAATCTGCCACCAGCTCCACTGGCCACTGGCGGGCCACAACAGACCCCCTCTTCTTTGTGGCAGCCCCTCAAATGCTGGAATAATGCTATCATGTCATGTCATGTTGTCCTTGGTCCATCTTTTCTCTGGATTAACTATATCCAGTTCCTGCAACTGTTCTTCATATATTTTAGCCTCCAGTCCCCTCATCATCTTTGGTGCTCTTCTCTGCACTCTTTCTAACCTCTCAACATCTTTTTTTTTAATATTGTGATGATCAAAATTGGACACAATATTCCAGATGTAGTTTTACTAAGGTTTTATCAAGTGGTGCTAATATTAATACAGTTCATTTTTCTCTCTGTTGGTAGTTTTGTTTTGTTTTTCATTTTTTCCTCAATGCCACTTGCACACAGCATTCTCATCTAATGAAGCCACATTTTCCTGCAGGGCAATGATTAATGATCCTGTAGGAGCTCTTTTGTCTACCTCCTTGTGACCTTTGCAAGATCCTGTCAGCACCATCAAACAAAAAAGAAGATTCCTATTTTCAATACAATACGATGTAAGTTTTGGAAGATGTTTTCTCCATGCCAGCCAAGAAACAAATGAGCTACCGCAATGGGATGGGCCAAGGTGGGGAGAAATATTCCAAGCACGACTTGATAATGATTCATTTCTTGCTGGTGAAAATTCAATAGATGTAGAGAAGGGTCCCTTCTATCATTTGTATTCATTTTTCTATTTCTGGGGTTTTTTTCCCCCCAGTGGCAAGGAAGATTGATTCCACGAAGAATACATTCTTTTGGATTGGATTGGAAATGGATCACATTTCCTAACATAACTGGACTCACAGCCTAAGGACCTTGGAAATACCTTATGGCCCTGCACAATAAGGCTCAGCTGTTGAAATGGACTGTGTGGATGGCCTTGGGGAATGAGGAGAAGAGATGCTGCGAGCAGAGCTGTTGGCAGACTTGATCAATGTGGAGGTTGGGGAAGAACCTGGGCCAGTTCTGGAGTCTGGGGAAGGCTCTGATGGGGATGCTCAGCATCGGAGGCAGAGATGGAGCCATGGCCGTCTGACATTTCCCTGCCATGGGAGAGGCAGTTGCCTTTGGAGTCAGAAATGAGTGAGGAAGAGGAACAGAGGGGGGCATGTATGCGCAGAGCAGAAAGGAGAGGTGAACAATGGAGGAAAAGGAGTCAGCTCGGGAAGCAAAGTACATGTGGATGCTAAATGGCCCCTCCCTGGCTGGGGAATAAATAGGAGGAAAGGGGAGGGGTGGTTCTGGCAGACAACCATTTGCATTTTTGTGTGTTTCGTGCTAAAAATGCTGCCATGTCAGAATTGGGGTTTGTCTATGTCTCTTAACTTGATTTCCAGGCTGGGAGCTCATTTATCATAAAGATCTGATAAGGACTATTGCTTCAGTGAACTCCTTGCAGGACTCTTGGCTCGACTTTCTGTTGGTGAATGCAGTTAATTCCCAAGATGTAATTTAAGAGGGGGTTTCCTTTCTGGGGAGTCTCTTTCTTGCTTCTGCGAAGGCTGGGTCATAACATTGCCTCAATCAATCAATCAGAAAAGAGAGGGAGGAGCCCACAGTGGCTTAAGGGTCAGAGAAAGACACTTAAGAAGGATTGTGTCAGGGTTCCAAGTAGCATCCAAAAGTAAATCAGAGTCCAAGGCAAAGTATTGCTCAAAGTTCCCATTTATTAAGAGAGCCATGTTGGCACACCTGGGAAAACCTGAATCTGAAAGCTTCCCGGTTTTCCCGACCCAGTTGAAAGTTCAAGATCCTGCCCCCACACCCACAAGCCCATCACATGGTCCAATCTCCCACTGCCATGCTGGCAGCTTCCACCCATCAAGTTCTGGTCAGGTGCATAGGTGCAGAGACAAAGGATGACCTTGGCTTTCTAGAAAGAATTCTGTTATGGCTGCATATCATCTAACTCTGTACAATCCCCCTCCCATTTTCCCACCATAGAAAATGCATAGTAGAATAATAGAAAGTGTGGCAGGCCAAAGATCCAAAAGAAAAGATGGCTGCAGGCTTGACAGATTGATTGAATGGCTAAAAATGGTGGCAGGAAGTTTGTTCTTTCAGACTTGCAATATTGTTCATGTAGCCTTAAGACAAAGTACATTTAGCTCATCTAGTTGTGTTTCCTGCCTGGTTATCTGGGAGGGCTACCAGATCTTGGTCCTTTAAATACATTTTTGCTTCGTTGTTTTAACTGGACACGTCCCTGAGGTTTTCTTGGCAAGATTTTTCAACAGTCGTTTGCCATTGCACCCTTCCTAGGGCTGAGAGATTGTGACTGGCCCAGGTCACATGTCTAAGCTGAGGATGAAAATCATTCTGCTTTCTAACCTGACATATTATTGGCTCCCCTTTACTTTGTAAATTAATTTGTATAATTTTTCTTCAATCATCATCTCCTTTTAATGACCACCCATAATCCTTTGTTAAAACTGAATGGAGTTTTAACAAGGAGCTGCGTATTTACTGGCCAGATACCCTTCCTGTCACCAATGCGGAGTTTTGTTCAGCAGATCTATTCTCATCGTGCCCAAAGAGAGAAATATCTGCCTCTACCTAGGACCGAACTCACAGACTCCTGATTGTGAGGCGAGAGCTCCACCTCTAGGCCACTGCACCACTCTTATAATTCTTCTTCCATGTTCACAATATAATGATATTAGGTCATCAGCATTTGCTTGGATGGCTGAACTGATGTTGCACTGAAATCTTCTAACAATGAGGTCATTTCAACTTTGGTTCCTAGGCATAGAAAGTCATTGTGACTTCCTGACAGTGAGAATAATCAATCAGTGGAACGACTTGCCTCCAGAAATTGTAAAGCTATGGAAGCTGTGGGTGCTTCATCACTGGAGGTTTTCAATGATTGACTGGGCAACAATTTGTCCAGGATGGTATAAGATATCGCCCTCCACACAGTCACCCATGCGCTTGTGACGTCCCGACTGGACTACTGTAATGCTCTCTACATGGGGCTCCCCCTGAGATGCACCTGAAGGCTGCAGTTGGTTCAGAATGCGGCCGCGCGGGCAATTGTGGGAGTTACTAGGTACTCCCACGTAACCTCTCCTGCGCGGGCTGCACTAGCTACCTGTGGCTTTTTGGGTGCGTTTCAAGGTGTTGATTATCATCTTTAAAGCGCTCCATGGCACAGGACCTAGGTATTTGGGGGATCGCATCCTGCCCCATACATCCTTTCGGCCGATCCGCTCTCACAGAGAGGGACTCCTCCGGGTGCCGTCCACTAGGCAGTGCCAGCGGGCGACGCCCAGGAGCAGGGCCTTCTCTGTGATGGGCCCGACCCTCTGGAATGATCTCCCCCCCAATATCAGAAAAACCACCGATCTCTGCTCCTTCCGTAAGAAGCTTAAAACCCCCCTGTTCACTTTAGCCGGCCTGGCCTAATCCCAGCTTAGTCCCTCAAGTCTGTATTTTAAATTTTTAGGGGTGGGTTTTAGGTTGTTTTTAATTTTTATCACTTTGTACAGCCTATTGTTTAACTCGATTTTATGGGAATTTGAGGGTATTTATTTTTGTATACGGTTTTTAATGAGATGTCTGTACACCGCCCCGAGTCCCTTTGGGGAGAGGGGGCGGTCTATAAATCAAATAAACTTAAACTTAAACTTATATCCTGTCTTGAGCAGGGAGTTGGATTAGAAGACCTCCAAAGTCTGTTCCAGCCCTAGGATTCTATAAAAGGTAAAGGTTCCCCTCATACATATGTGCTACTCGTTCCCGACTCTAGGGAGCAGTGCTCATCTCCGTTTCAAAGCCGAAAAGCCAGTGCTGTCCAAAGATGTCTCTGTGGTCATGTGGCTGGCATGACTAAACAGCGAAGGCGCATAGAACGCTGTTACCTTCCCACCAAAGGTGGTCCCTATTTTTCTACTTGCATTTTTATGTGCTTTTGAACTGCTAGGTTGGCAGAAGCTGGGACAAGTAACGGGAGCTCACTCCGTAACACGGCACTAGGGATTCGAACCACTCAACTGCCGACCTTAGCCGCTGAGACACTGCATCCCTATATATGATTCTATAAAGACTGCCAATTTTCAAACAGATAGATTTATCTATTTTTGTAATTATTGAATTATATCCCATCTGCCAAATATTTCATACCAATTTTCCCTTAAATTAAAACTTGAATTTTATTGATTTTTTCCCCATAGTGCTTTCCATTGTGACTGTTTCTTTAACATTTTACACAAACATTAGAGAGGTTTTGTTTGTGGATGATGTTGTTAAATCCAACAATTGTCCTAGCTGTGACTCTTTTTATTTGCCACATACAATTACAGATTCTGAGAGGGATATGTTTGGGAGGGGGGGGAGATTTCTGAGGCTATTTACTACCATTATAAACAGTGATCAGATACATTTTTTTTTTACTACTGGTTCTGTAGGCGTGGCTTTGTGGGCATAACTTTGTGGGTGTGGCAGGAGAAGGATACTGCAAAATCCCCATTCCCTCCCCACCCCACTAACCTGTTTTGCAGCTTTCCCTTCTCCCGTTCAGGGCAACAAAAGAAAATCAGCTGGGAGGCAGCTGGGGCGGGGTCAGCCTATTTGCCAGTTCTCTGACCTACTCAAAATTTCTACTACCCATTCTCTATAACCTGTCAGAACTGGCTGAATACCATCTCTGATTGGAAAAATAATAAATGATCCAAGTGTGTGTGGGGGGGGGTGGAAATGCCATTCAACTTTAATGTGTATATGAAACTCACTCCTTTTAGGGGCTTAAAACGAATAGAATAAGTCTGTCTCAGCATCTCTTACAGCAGCAGGAAAAACAAATGCAGACTTTAACATTCAAATTAAAACCACATAAAATTCCTAAGAATAACACCCCAGATGTTCTTTTTCAACTCATTATTCTTGGTCTTAAGGGATGACTTAATAATATTCTAATTGAATAAAGAGGCAGATCATTTGCTTTGCTTAAGAGCACACGAACAGCAGGACTATAATTACAAAGTTAGCAAAAAAAAAACCAATACATGGATATGTTCGGGGGGGGGGGCATTTTTATGATGAGTAAAACCTCTCCTGCGCGGGCTGCACTGGCTACCTGTGGCTTTTCGGGTGCATTTCAAGGTGTTGACTATCATCTTTAAAGCGCTCCATGGCACAGGACCTAGGTATTTGCGGGATCGCATCCTGCCCCATACATCCCTGCGGCCGATTCGCTCTCACAGGGAGGGACTCCTCCGGGTGCCGTCCACTAGGCAGTGCCAGCGGGCGACGCCCAGGAGTAGGGCCTTCTCTGTGATGGGCCCGACCCTCTGGAATGACCTCCCCCCCGATATTAGAATAACCACCGATCTCCGCTCCTTCCGTAAGAAGCTTAAGACCCACCTGTTCAGCTTAGCTGGCCTGGCCTAACTGTAGTTTTGTGTTCCTCTAGCCTGTATTTTAAATTGTTAGGGGTAGGTTTTTAGGTTGTTTTAATTTTTAATCATACTGTATAGCCTAGTATTTAATTTGATTTTACGGGTATCTAAGAATATTTAATTTTGTATACTGTTTTTATTGTGTGGTCTGTACACCGCCCCGAGTCCCTTCGGGGAGAGGGGGCGGTCTATAAATTTAATAAATATATATAAATATATAATAAGTTGGCAATCTTACATACCAAACACATTTGTATGTGCATAGAGCAGTATAATTTATGAACCCCGGTGAAGTTATTTTAAGGTAAAGGCATAAAAAACATAATTTTGCTGCTTGTGGAATTTTAGACGGCTTCCAAATGAAAGAAACTAGAAAGAAGGAGAAATCTTTCTAACAGGGAAAACAATTAACCAGTGGAATGGCTTGCTTTCAGAACGTGTAGATCCTCCATCACTGGAGGCTTTTAAGAAGAGACTGGAAACTCATTTGTCTGGCATGGTATAGGCAGCCCTGGGATGCAACCAGTTAAACAACTGGTTTTGTAAGTGTGTGCTTTGTGCATGCATGCATGCATGCTTTGAACATGCAAACACTTAACATGTGCTCTGCGTGCATGCACAGCATTCAAAAACTACCTATTTTAAACTTAAAAACTTATATTAGTGCCGGTGAGAAAAACAGCTGATGTGCGGCAATCTGCTATGCTGCACAAATCAGCTGAGCTAAAAAACAGGGAAATATAGAACAGGAATAGGCAGGGGTGGGTGGGCAGGGCCAACTGCTTACCGGAACTCTCAGTTCACCTGAACCGGTCCGAACCGGCTGAATTCCATCCCTGGGTATAGGATCTTCTGCTTGAGCAGGTGTTGGACTAGGAGACTTAAAAAGGTCCCTCTGATTCTGCCACTCTTTCTTGTACCTCATGGCATTTCTTAAGATACTATGGGTTTTAAAAAAGCAATGCTACAGGCATAAATGCTTCCATTCCTATAAAATATGGAAGATGCTTGGAAGAACGAAGACGTCTAGTTAAGTTTCCATTCCAAACACCCAAAAGGAAGGAAGACATATTCATGTCATCTTCTTACTTGGCTGATCATGGATGGTTATTAAATACGTTTGATTTGCTATTATAAGTGTAAGATGATAGAGAATTTGTTTCTGCCTAGAATGAAGAAAGAGCTGCTAAAAATACATTTCTGACAGTGGTGGGATATTTTACTACCAGTTCTGTAGGCGTGGCTTGGTGGGCAGGTGCGGCTTGGTGGACATGGCAGGAGAAGGATATTGCAAAATCCCCATTCCCTCCCCACTCCTGGGGGAAGGTTACTGCAAAATCCCTATTCCCTCCCCACCTCACTTACCTGCTTTCCAGCTCCATTCTCCCATGCAGGGCAACAAAAGAAGACCCAGCCAATCAGCTGGGACTCGGGAGGCAGCGAATAGATGGGGCAGGGCCACCCAGAGGTGGTATTTGCCGGTTCTCTGAACTACTCAAAATTTCCACTACCAGTTCATCAGAACCAGTCAGAACTGGTTGAATATCACCACTGATTTCTGACATGACTCTCTGAAGTCAATATATGATTGATTTCTCATTACAGCCCTAATTTTGCCATTTCTTCTTCAAGAGGTTGCCTGGTTGGGTTCTATCTGTACAGATGAGAAATTGTTTACATTTTTCAAAATGATCATTTTTTTCTTCTTCCACTGGGGATCAACTGATAGATTCAGAGACAAATGTTTTCTATAGCTTTGGTCTAGTTTGGACCTTGTTAAACCTGCTATGCTGGTTTTTATTTGTTTGTTGGCTGGTTGTTGTTATTGTTTTGCATTTCACTTGCAGTTCGGTTTACTTGCTAACAACATGGTAGGCTTCCATAGACTGGCTAGTACCAATTACTTTTCTCAATTTTGAAACACACACACACACACACACACACACACACACACACACACACAGAGTTTACATATAAATATATTGAGTACATTGTAATTGCCCTGGCATTCCAAAGGTAAAAACAAAATAACATATACACTTGTTTAAACAACGCTAGTGTTGTACACTTATTTCTGACCTTCATAATCTAGAATGCCAAATTATCTATCATTCTAATATATACATAGTATCTCTTTCCATGTCCACCTAAGCTGATTCTTCCACATTCCAACTTCTACCTCGTGTTTCTAACAATTGATAGAATCTATCCCATGTAGCATAGCAGTCTGTATCTCCTTTATCTTTTATTTTTAGTGTTAGTCTGTCCATTTCCACCAGGGACGTGCGGTCAGGGGAGGCAGGGGAGGCAGAGCCTCACCTCTCTTCATGAAATAATAGTATATAATATTATATACTATATACTATATACTATATACTATATACTATATACTATATACTATATACTATACATTACATACATACATACATACATACATACATACATACATACATACATACATATATATATATATATATATACATACATATATATATACATATATATATATATATATATATATATATATATATATATATATATATACATATATATACATACATATATATATATATACATACATACATACATACATACATACATACATACATACATACATACATACATACATACATACATACACATATATATATATATATATATATATATATATATATATATATATATAATATTATAATAATGTTGTATTTGTACTGATAAATAAATAAAGGGAGACTAGTATAGATCTATTTCGAGCTAATTAGCTCTCATCAGCTAGCCATACCCTTACTGGGATTTGAACCTGGGCTGTCTTATATCTTAGGGAGGAGTCTTAGCCACTAAGCCACAGGCTCGCCTCCTTATCAGTTGAGCCAGGGAAATAGGTATGTATTTGTGTTACAACCCCTGGTATGCCTAAATATGGGAGGAAGGTCACTACTCCCTCCTTCTGTCCTTCGGCTCATCACAGAAGACCATGCAGGCAGATTTATCAGTACAAATACAACACAAATATAAAAAGGCAACATTAAAAATAAAAATATGGTTTTCTGCCTGCATGGTCTTCTGTGATGAGCCGAAGGACAGAAAGAGGGAGTAGTGACCTTCCTCCCATATTTAGGCATACCAGGGGTTGTAACACAAATACATACAATATTATAATATTATATACATCCGGCCGGCTGCACCCAGAAGCTGCGGAGGCAGAAATGTTGTCGGCGCTCCCGGATGACGAAGGCACGAAAGCGACTGGGGAACGACGAGAACCTTCCTGCCTCTGCTGGATTTCGCGCGCAAAGTCCAGCAGAGGCAGGAAGGTTCTCGTCGTTCCCCAGTCGCTTTCGAGGACTGCGGAGCGCGAGCTGGCAGAGCACGCTCAGATAGGCGGGGAATGGGATCACGTGTGCTGGAGGCTGAGGCAGCCTGAGGCTCCAGCACATGTGGTCCCATTCCCCGCCTTCCTGATGACGTCACCAGCCTCAACAGCCATAAACCTCACCGCACGTCACTGATTTCCACACAGACTAGCATCTTCCTTATCATCTTCTCCTCTGAAGGGGTGTTTTCGCTCTTTCACTGCTGCGCATAAACAATTCTTGCTGCGGTCAAGGTGTGTAATATTAGGTATATTGTCCCTTTATCATACCCCTCTAACATAATGTCAAATAAAAGTGTGGCCTTTCCAAGGCATTATAAAGTGGTATCAACGTTTCACGTAATCTTGGTTCTATCCCTCTGTTGATGTAGCCTATAACTGTGTTGGCTTTTTTTGGCAGCTGCTGCACATGGCTGGCTCATAATGAAACAGTTGTCCACTTCTTAGATCCCTCTCACAATTACTACTATTGAGCAAGATACTACATATACCAGTGATGGCAAACCTTTTTTGGCTCGCGTGCCATAAGTGGGGGGAGCACAGGGGGGTCGTTTGCAGGCGTGCCACACCCATAATGCAATGTGTGCCCCCCCCCAGTGTGCATGCGTGCACTACAGGCGCGACCCCCCCATTTTTGCATGCTTTTTTCGCCCTCCCCAGGCTCCAGAGGCTTTATAGGAGCATGGAGAGGGAGAAAACAGCCTCCCCTGCCCCCCCGGAAGCCCTCCAGAGGCTTCAGGGACCTTCAGGAGGCTTCCCTGAAGCCTCGGGAGCAGTCAAAACAACCCTCTGAGCAAACAGGAAGTCTGTTACCAAACTTCTGGTTTGCCCGTAGGGCCGGTTTTTTGCGCTCCGGAGGCTTCAGGGAAGCTCATGAGGGCCTCTGGGAGTGGGAGAGGCTCTTTTCGCCCTCCACTGGGGAGGGTGAAAAATGGCTTTAAAAAGGGTGAACTCAGCTGGACAGCGTGTGCATGCGCCTCGCGTGCCCTGACAAATGCCATAGGTTCGCCATCACTGACATATACTGTATCTGTGCCTTTTGTTTTTCTTGACTAAATGTAGGAATGAAAGCCTGTCTCAGGAATGTTCTAACAGGGTCTGAATTGACAATTCTAATCGGGATTTTCTGCAAAGAAAATAAAATACACCAAGGTGTTGGATGAAGACAGATGTGTTGATGGATAGATCCTTCTGATGTTCCAAAGGTGCCTTTCCAAAACGCCATTGGGCTTTCTTTCTTTTTTCTCCTTGAAAACCTTTTGCTTCTCATCCAAAATCTTCTCCAGTTCACTTCAAAATTGAGGAAGCTTCTTGGATGAGAAGCAAAAGGTTTTCAAGGGAAAAAAAACTCAAGAAAGTCTAGTTGCCTTTTGCAAAAGCACCTTTATTACAACCATGTCATGGATGGTTGAGAATCTCCATAAACATCCTTTTTATGTGTTATTTCATCCTTCTGCCAGTGGCAAATCCATACAACCTCATTGTCTTGGCAGAAGCATGGAGTACTAGCCATTTTCTATGAGACAAATTCACATGACACAATTGTGCCTGTAATTAGAACAAAGATGATTAGGGGACTGGAGACTAAAACATATGAAGAACGGTTGCAGGAACTGGGTATGTCTAGTTTACTAGAAAGAAGGACTAGGGGAGACATGATAGCAGTCTTCCAATACCTCAGGGGTTGCCACAAAGAAGAGGGAGTCAAACTATTCTCCAAGGCACCTGAGTGTAGAACAAGAAGCAATGGGTGGAAACTAATCAAGGAGAGAAGCAACTTAGAACTGAAGAGAAATTTCCTCACAGATAGAACAATTAATCAGTGGAACAGCTTGCCTCCAGAAGTTGTGAATGCCCCAGCACTGGAAGTCTTTAAGAAGATGTTGGATAGCCATTTGTCTGAAGTGGTGTAGGGTTTCCTGTCTGAGCAGAGGGTTGGACTAAAAGAACTCCAAGGTCCCATTCTAACTCTGTTGTGTTCTATTCTATTGTGGTGTTCTAATATTTCATGAGAGATGCAGTGGCTCACTGGCTAAGACGCCGAGCTTGTCAATCAGGAAGGTCGGCAGTTCGGATCCCTAGCGCTGCGTAAGGGAGTGAGCTCCCATTACTTGTCCCAGCTTCTGCCAACCTAGCAGTTAGAAAGCACATAAAAATGCAAGTAGAAAAATAGGAACCACCTTTGGCGGGAAGGTAACAGCGTTCCGTGCACCTTCGGCATTTAGTCATGCTGGCCACATGACCACAGAGATGTCTTCAAATGGAGATGAGCACTGTCCCCTAAATTCGGGAACGACTAGCACATATCAGCCAGAGGAGCCTTTACCTTTTAATACTTCATGAATTGTATGCTTTCAGTATGACACTGCACATTGGTTGAGAATTCCAGGAGTTGTGATTTCAACAAATTTGAAGAGCAGCCGGTTGGGCAAAGCGGTCATAAAAAGAGGACAAGAAACATTATTGTCCCTCTGATGGAACCCATTATAGAACATAGGGAATATAGATTAGTTGTAGTTAGCTTCTGTGTAATTTGGTACACTATTATCCAAGGACATAATTGTTATGGATCCCTTCCAATGTTAATAGTAAAAAAAAAAGAGCTTAAATATTGTTGGGCAATGATTCCATGTTTTTTTAAAAAATCAACATTATGCCATAAAGGAGATACAACATACTTAACTTTTTATTACCTCATTAAAAAGATATTTCCTGAGACTGCATAAAAATTGCAGCACAAAATTTAAATGATTCAGTGCTAGATCGGCTCATACTAATGCAAGAGAAACTTGGACTACATACGTTTATATGTCACTCTTGAGCAAAAAAAACCCAAAACCCAACACCCCTATTTTTGTGAGTGGATAAGATGTTTCTCCACGTACAGATTGCAGATACACTTCAATCAAAGGATACACAAACAGCATAATTAGTTTGACTTTTGACCTAGCAACTCCTAGTGAAATGATACAGGATTTATTTTTTAATGAAGGCAATGTTTCTGGTATTTTCTATTCATTTCAGTAACATCAAAGTAAGAATATGGGAATGTAGTCTTATAGATTGGAATCTTAGTGGACAACCAGCTAAATATGAGCCAGCAGTGTGCAGCAGCAGCAAACAAACAAAAAAAAAAAACCAGTGCAATTTTAAGTTGCATTAACAGAGGAATATAATCAAGGGAGGTACTAATACTACTCTATAAAGCCTTAGTAAGATCACACCTAGAGTATTGCGTGCAGTTTTGGTCACAATACTATAAAAAGATGTTGAGACTCTAGAAAAAGTGCAGAGAAGAGCAACCAGGATGATGAGGGGACTGGAGGCTAAAACATATCAAGAACGGTTGCTGGAACTGGGCCTGGCTAGTCTAGGGAAGAGAAGGATCAGGGGAGACAGGATAGCAGTCTTCCAATATCTCAGGGGCTGCCATAGAGAGGAGTGGGGAGTCAAGCTATTTTCCACAACATCCAAAAGCCAGGCAATGAGTAATGGATGAAAACTGACCAAGGAGAGATTCAACCTAGAAATAAGGAGGAACTTTCTGATAGTGGGAACAATCAACCAATGGAACAGAAGTTGCCTTCAGAAGTTGTGGAGAAGAGATTGGACTGCCATTTGTCAGAAATGGTCTTGGGTCTCCTGCTTGAGCGGGGGGGGGGGGTTGGGCTAGATGACCTATAAGGTCCCTTCCAACTCTGCTAATCTATTAGTCTTCTTGTGTACATAATGCACATTATCAGAGCTCATATTTATGAAGATGCACAACCTCTTATAGATCTTGGGCCATGGAGGGAGGGGGATCACTAAAACCTGATCATCTAGGGATCTTTAAGATAGATGTTTCCATGATGTTTCCATTCATCATCCACTTTAAATCTCTGCAGTTCAAGTAATATATTTTCTCAAGAGGTATATATCTATGGAGATCATCAGTCATCTAGGTCATAGTTGTCCCAAAGGTGCTTTATTGAAGTGGCAACTTGACTTTATTGTTTTTCTTTAGCAATAGCACTTAGACTTTTATACCGCTTCGCAGTGCTTTTACAGCCCCTCTCTAAGCAGTTTACGGAGCCAGCCTATTGCCCCCAATAATCTGGGTCCTCATTTGACCCTCCTTGGAAGAATGGAAGGCTGAGTCAACCTTGAACTGGTCAGGATCGAACTCCAGACTGTGGGCAGAGTTAGCCTGCAATGCTGCATTCTAACCACTATGTCACCATGGAAGGAAGGGAGGAAGGAAGAGAGAGGGGGGAGGGAGGGAGGAAGGAAGGACTAGCAATAGACTTATATTGTAACAATCTGGGTCCTCATTTGACTCACCTCGGAAGGATGGAAGGCTGAGTGAACATTGAGCTGGTCAGGATCAAACTCTAGACTGTGGGCAGAGTTAGCATGCAATGTTGCATTCTAACCACTGTGCCAACAAGGAATGAAGGAATGAAGGGAGGGAGGGAGCACTAGCAATAGACTTATATACCACTTCGCAGTGCTTTACAGCCCTCTCTAAGTGGTTTACAGTGTCATCATATTGCCCCCAGCAATTTGGGTCCTCATTTTACTCATGTCAGGGTTCCAAGTAGCACCCCCATTGAAAGAAGACTCCAAGGCTTGAGTTTCCTCAAAGTTCCATTTTATTAGAAATGTCATATTGGCACTGACAACCTACCTGGGAAGGATGGAAGGCTGAGTCAACCTTGAGCCTGGTGGGATTTGAACTGCCAAATTGCATGCAGCCAGCAGTCAGCAGAAATCATCTGCAGTGCTGCACCACTGAGGCTCATTGCTCAATTATAACATTTTGGTTCTCATCCAAGAAGTTTCTTCAGCTCTGTAGCATACAGCTAAATGTCTATGGAGATGATCAGTTATCCAGGTCATGGTGGTCCCAAAGGTGCTTTTTCAAGAGGCAATGGGACTTTCTTTTTTTTTTCCTTTAAAGACATTTTGCATTTCAGCCAAGAAGCTTCTTTAGCCCAAGAGCTGAAGAAGAAGCTTCTTGGTTGAGAAGTGAAATGTCTTCAAAGAAAAACAAGTAAGTCCACTTGCCTCTTCAATAAAGCACCTTTGCGTTTCTTAAGAGGTTCTAGGGCTTGATGTGCAGCTTAAAGTTACATATGCAGGATAGATAGATAAATGATAGATGGATGTATGGATAGATAGATAGATAATTGGATAGACAGATAAATGATGGATGGAGAAAGAGAGGAGATATGACAGATGACAGATAGATAGATATGACAGACAGTCAGATAGATAGATAAATGATGGATGGAGAGAGAGAAAGAGAGAGATATGACAGATGACAGATAGATAGATATGACAGACAGTCAGTCAGTCAGTCAAACAGACAGATAGATAGATAAATGATGGATGGATGGATGGATAGATAGATAGATAGATAGATGATAGATAGATAGATAGATAGATAGATAGATAGATAGATGATATGATAGATAGATAGATAGATAGATAGATAGATAGATAGATAGATAGATAGATACTTGGACAGATAGATAAATGATGGATGGATGGAGAGAGAGAGATGACAGATAGATGACAGTTAGATAGATGACAGTTGATAGATAGATAGATAGATAGATAGATAGATAGATAGATAGATAGATAGATAGATAGATGATAGATGGATGGATGAATAGATAGGTATAGATAGATTGTGTGTGTGTGTGTGTGTGTGTGTTGTATTTGTGCTGATAAATAAATAAAGGGAGACTAGTATAGATCTATTTCAAGCTATTTAGCTCTCATCAGCTAGCCATACCCTTACTGGGATTTGAACCTGGGCTGTATTACATATTAGGCAGGAGTCTTAGCCACTAAGCCACAGGCTCTCCTCCTTATCAGCTGAGCCAGGGAAATAGGTATGTATTTGTGTTACAACCCCTGGTATGCCCAAATATGGGAGGAAGCTCACTACTCCCTCCCTCTGTCCTTCGGCTCATTACAGAAAACCATCCAGGCAGAAAACCATATATATATAATACATATACATACATACATACATACATACATACATACATGCATGCATGCATGCATGCATGCATGCATGTATACATACATGTTTTCGTAGATTTTCAAGGGTGTAGGTATGCTGGTCTTGTTGTATTTGGGTCTTTTCCAGTGTAAATAATCTTACACGGGAAAAGAGCCGAATACAACAAGACCAGCACAGAGAGAGAGAGAGAGAGAGAGAGAGAGAGAGAGAGAGAGAGAGAGGGAGGGAGGGAGGGAGGGAGGGATGATAGATAGATAGATAGATAGATAGATAGATAGATAGATAGATAGATAGACAGACAGACAGACAGACAGACAGACAGACAGACAGACAGACAGACGGTCAGATAGATACATACATGCATACATAAATGATGGATGGATGGATGGATGGATGGATGGATAGATAGATAGATAGATAGATAGATAGATAGATAGATAGATAGATAGATAGATAGATAGATAGAAGAGAGATTAATAATGTGTAGTTGACATAAACTGCTTAATGCTGCAATCTGGCTGGCTATTCTCTCTCTCTCTTTCAACATTACACTCAAATTATATATGCATAAAGTTTTGGTTTTTTGAAATCACTATGCATTATTTCATTAGTTCAGTCAGTTCAGTTTATTCCATGAAAGGAGACTCAAGCAAGAATCATTCTGATTCTCTAAATGTCAGCTTGACTGACGTAAATGCTACCATTTAAGCTTGATTGATGATAGTTGTATTTGAATAATTAGTTCCTGTGCAAATGAAAACAGCGTATTCTCATCGAAACCTTTTGTTATTGTCCGTGTGAGAATTTTGGATTCTGCTGTGACTTAACAAGATCTTTCACAGAAATGCATATATTACAGAGGTGGGATTCAAAAATTTTAGCAACCGGTTCTCTGCCCAGCTGCTGGGTGGGTGTGGCCATGGTGGGTGTGGCCTCCTCAGCCTCCTGTACAATGGTGGTGGGTGTTTTCACCCTTCTCAGGCTCCGGAGGCTTTCATTGAGCCTCCAGGAGGGTGGAAATGGCCTCCCCCGGGCTCCGGAGGCTGGAAACAGGCCCATTTTTGGACTTGCGGAATTTCCGGGAGGCCTATTTTCGCCCTCCTAGAGCCTCTGTGTGGTCCCTGCAACTTACCTGACATCCAAAACAGGCCAAGTGGAGACTCCTGGGAGGGGAGAGGCAGGGTGGGCTCGCCCAAACCAGTCCAAACCATCTGAATCCCACCCCTGGATATTTACTGTATATTCCTGGTTCAGAGGAAAGCTTTCTTCTCAATAGTGAGATATATAACCGATCAAGAACACATAGGGATTTCCAATAGTGGAATTTGTTTTTCCTGCAACACTGAACTCTTTGAACCTGGTTGGGTTTTTTTTGCCTTTCATTACCAAATTAGCTAACATCATCAGCATGGTTCAACCCTGAGATAGTTCAACCCCTTTTATTGGTAATCTCTCTCTCTTTGTCTCTCTCTCTGTCTGTGTCTCTCTGTCTCTCTCTGTGTCTCTGTCTCTCTCTCTTTCTGTCTCTCTGTCTCTGTCTCTGTCTGTCTATCTATCTATCTATCTATCTATCTATCTATCTATCTATCTATCTACCTATCTATCTATACACACACACACACACACACACACACACACACACACACGTATCTGTGTGTTTGTGTGTATGTGTTCCAGCTTAACCCTGGAATTTCAACCAAACTTGGTACACAGATAACTTACTCACTGGAAAGAAAAAAATACTGTGAGGGTAAGATACCCATAACACCATTTGGGGTGTGTGTTCTGTTAAGATACAGCCTGTTGTGCCTTAAATGGCTTCTACTGTACTGCCTTAAAATGGCTACTACTGTACAGCACAGTGGAGTTGCTGTGGTAACGTCTTCACAGTACTCCACAAGGGGGCTCCCTCTGGTAAGTGAGAAAATCCAACATTAGAAATTACGATTCTGGGCACAGGGAAAACATTTTTAACTAATTTAATTGGCGCTGAAATCAGGGCTCAGGGAGAAACGACTCTTGCCAGCACCTCTTCAGGAATTGTGGTTCATGGAAGGAGGGAGGGAAGCCCATTCCGCACTTATGTTGCTACTTGGCATTGCCATTCCTGTCTTTATACAGGATTGGGATAAATAAATACTGGGGCAACGCTGGGTTATCATAAATTTGGATGGCATTAAATTAACAATAGAAAACTAACTACATTACTATCCTTTGAGATTCGTCAAATTCAATTATGCAGGACTTTTCAATGCTACATCTCTTCTTTTAAAAAAAGGTTATTTTACTAAATAAAAGCAAAAAAAAAAATTCAATTAGAGGATTGCAGGATGCTTTAAAAGCCTGTTCACTAGGATTCTTTCCCATCCTACATTGCAAATTTTTTGAAATGAGTTTAATTCCTCTGCACTCCAGTATAACCTTTCAAAACGTAACACAGTTACAGTATCTGGCGAAGCAGAAAAAAACTCCAAACATCCGTTCATTGTTTCATTTATTCCTTTAATTCAAAGATGACTAAAAATGACCTTTTGCCTTCATTAAAAAAACGACCCCTTTAAATAAGCATTAGTGCAAAATTCGAACCATTGAATGTCAATTATAGCTAGATTAGGAATGAATTTATTTTAGCTCACTGGGGAAATTGATCCAGTGCATCTGATCCCACCTGATAAAATGGCAACATTTATTTCATTTGAAAAGGGAAGAAAAGTTAATGAAACCGTATTTTTAATACATTCTCGAAAAAATTGGTTAATTGTATCTGATCTGTTTTGTGCCTTGTGGGCCCCTTGATGTTGTGGACACCTTAAGAAAGATGGAGCCAAATCATTCCCTTGAAGGTTAAAGAATGTCTCAGGTTTTCACTTTTGTTTGTTGATATTTCCTGTCTTGATTGATGACACTGGTTTTCAACTATTAACTTTATATCATCTGCACCCCTACCTTATCGGGATGGTCAACAACATACCAATCTACTCGAGGACAGACCTGTTTCGCCTGCGGGAGGCCCCTCTCTCGCAGGTATGGCCCTTGGCTCTTTCAAGGGCCAGCCTTGATGACGGGTTCGTGAACCCCGAGAGGTGGAAGAAGAGGAAGCTGAGGGGCTTTTTAGTAAAATGTTTTATACTGTTTTTAGGGGGTCCCAGGGTGGGGGGGAGGGTTAATCAGACCGGGAGGACGGCCAGAGCCGGACAGACGGGTGAGTCTAGGAAGGACGGGGATGCGGTGGAGGGGGGGAATATAAAGGTCACGATAGCAGAGGGTTGTCCTATTACAACGGTCGCGGGGAGGAGGGGATGCGAGGACAGGATAAGATCTCAAGGTCGGTTGGGAGACCGTGGCTGCTGGTTACGCCCGGTCGCTTGTACCAACCCCTGCAGCCTAGGTGGACAGGTGCTACAGAGCCAGGGCCTGCGGCTGATGCTTTGCAACGCAAGGTCTGTCATCAACAAGGCCCCCCTCATTAATGAGTTGATCTCAGAGGGGGAGCTAGACCTTGCAGGGATAACGGAGACCTGGTTGGGCCACGAGGGTGGTTTACCCCTCGTGGAAATGTGCCCACCGGGTTTTCGAGCATTCCATCAGCCTCGGGCCCTGGGTAAGGGTGGTGGGGTGGCAGTGGTTATGCGGGAATGTTTAGAGCCGAGGGAGTTCACTGTTCCTCAGATACCCGGGTGTGAGTCCCTTGGTGTGAGTTGGGGCCCAGGGAGGCAGTGGGGCTTGCTGATTGTATACTTGGCTCCTCGCTATGCATCAGCAGCCCTGCCCGAGCTCCTCGAGCTAATCTCAGCGACGGCAGTTGAGACTCCCAGACTTCTGGTCATGGGGGACTTCAACTTGCCGTCAACGGGAGCGGCTTCCGAGGTGGCTCGGGAGTTCATGGCTTCCATGACGGCCATGGACCTGACCCAATTAGTTCAGGGCCCCACTCATGAAGGGGGCCACACACTGGACCTCATTTTTGTATCTGAACAGTGGACGAGTGATCTGGGAATAGGGGATTTAGTTATCACGCCCCTGTCATGGTCAGACCACTCATCCCTCCGGCTGGACTTCCCTGGCGCTATCCCCCACCGCGAGGAGGCGGAACCAGACTCTATAAACTGGTACCGCCCCAGGCACCTGATGGAATCTGATAGATTCCTGACGGAGCTTGGGCCAATACCTGTAGCCTTGTCCCGCTCCCGTTCCGAGGACCTAGTGACTGCCTGGAATAGGGCGACGACTGGGGCCTTGGACCGGGTTGCGCCGTTGCGACCTCTCCTGCGGCATCGACCCACCCGGGCTCCTTGGTTCACTGAGGAGCTCAGGGTGATGAAGCGCCACAGGAGACGTCTAGAGAGCAGGTGGAGATCCTCGCGCTCCGAATCTGACCGAACACAGGTAAGAGCCTATTTGCGGACTTACCTTGTGGCAATAAGAGCGGCCAAGCGTGGACATTGTGCTGCTCTTATTGCGTCCGCGGATAACCGCCCTGCCGCCCTGTTTAGGGTGACTCGCTCCCTCTTATCGCAGGGGGCGCGGGAGACACCCTTACAGGGTAGAGCAGAGGAGTTTGGGGAATATCTTCAGGACAAAATCGATCAGATCCGGAGCGGGTGGACCTCCGTCAGTGGACCAGACGAGCCGCCAACAGCGAGTCTTGAGAGACCATTCTGGGAGGAGTTTGACTCTGTTGCCCCCGAGGATTTGGACAGGCTGCGTGGACGGCTGCGACCCACCACTTGTTTAACGGACCCGTGCCCCTCCTGGCTGGTACTGGCAGCCTGGGAGGTGACACGAGGCTGGCTCCTGGGCCTGGTGAGCGCCTCACTGAGCGAGGGATACTTACCAACCGCCTTGAAAGAGGCGGTGGTGAGACCCTTGCTCAAGAGGCCTGCGCTCGACCCAACGGAGCTAGCTAACTATCGTCCAGTCTCCAACCTTCCCTTTCTGGCGAAGGTTGTCGAGAATGTGGTGGCGCAGCAGCTCCCGCGACACCTAGACGAATCCGACTATCTAGACCCACGCCAGTCCGGCTTCCGACCCGGGCACAGCACTGAGACAGCCTTGGTCGCGTTGGTCGATGATCTCTGGAGGGCCAGAGATAGGGGCTGCTCCTCTATCCTGGTCCTATTAGACCTCTCGGCGGCTTTTGATACCATCGACCATGGTATCCTATTGCGCCGGTTGGAGGGGATGGGAGTCGGAGGCACCGTTTTGCGGTGGTTCGGCTCCTACCTCTCCGACCGGAAGCAATGTGTGTTGACAGGGGGGCAGAGATCGTCCCTGAGGCCACTCACTTGTGGGGTGCCACAGGGGTCGGTCCTCTCGCCTCTCCTGTTCAACGCATATGTGAAGCCGCTGGGTGAGATCATCCGTGGTTTTGGGGTTGAGTACCATCTCTACGCTGATGATACTCAGCTGTATATTTCAACCCCAAACCACCCCAACGAGGCTGTCGAAGTGATGTCCCGGTGTTTGGAAGCCGTCGGGGTCTGGATGGGGGACAACAGACTCAAACTCAACCCCTCCAAGACCGAGTGGCTGTGGTTACCGGCACCTCGGTTCAGCCAGCTGACCCCATCGCTGGCCATAGGGGGCGAACAATTGTCCCCTGTGGAGCGGGCGCGCAATTTGGGCGTCCTCCTTGATGCCCGGCTGTCAATGGAGGACCATGTGGCAGCCGTGGCGAGGGGGGCGTTCCACCAGGTTCGCCTGGTGCGCCAATTGCGCCCCCTACTGGGCCGGAGTGCCCTGCGCACGGTCACTCATGCGCTGGTGACGTCTCGCCTGGACTACTGCAATGCTCTCTACATGGGGCTTCCCTTGGGACGCATCCGGAGACTGCAGCTAGTTCAGAACGCAGCCGCGCGGGTTATTATGGGAAGTACACGTTACTCCCACGTAACACCTTTCCTGCGCGAGCTGCACTGGCTACCTGTGGCCTTTCGGGTGCGTTTCAAGGTATTGATCACCATCTTTAAAGCGCTCCATGGCAGTGGGCCTAGTTACCTGCAGGATCGCATCCTACCACACACGTCCCTGCGGCCTATCCGCTCACACAGAGAGGGGCTCCTCCTGGTGCCGTCTGCTGGTCAATGCCGGCGGGCGACACCTAGGAGTAGATCCTTCTCTGTGATGGGCCCAACCCTCTGGAATGACCTCCCCCCTGACATTCGAACTACCACCGACCTCCGTTCCTTCCGGCAAAAGTTAAAGACTCACCTATTTCAATCAGCTGGCCTGGCACTTTCTTAGTTTTACCTCCCGGGGATTTATTCATTTTAATTGGGTTTGGGGTTTTAAAAGTTTTTATTATACTATATATTATATTTAATATTTATTATTCCATGTACAGTCTGCAACCTCCTCCACCTACCTACTTATTTAATTATTTAACTGTTTTGCATGTATTTTACAACGTATTTTAGTGACTGTACACCGCCCCGAGTCCCTTTCGGGAGAGGGGGCGGTCTATAAATATGAATAATAAAAATAAAATAAAATTTCTACATGCGTGGTTATTCTTGATTCTTCCTCTATTCTATTCTATTCTATTCTATTCTATTATCATCTATCATCTATCATCTATCTCTCTGTCTCTCTGTCTCTCTGTCTCTGTCTCTCTATCTCTCTTTCTCTCTATCTCTATCTCTATCTCTATCTCTATCTCCATCCATCCATCCATCCATCCATCCATCTATCTATCTATCTATCTCTTTCTGTATATGTATGTATATGTATATGTATATGTATATGTATATGTATTTGTATATGTATATGTATATGTATATGTATACAGCTGTGTGTGTCTGTGTATCTTCCAGCATAACTCTGGAATGCCTCAAGCAATTTCAACCAAACTTGGTACTCAGATTACTTACCCTCTGGAAACAAATATTGGGGGGTGTAAGACACCCCTCACACCCTTTGGGTGTGCCTTACAATGGCTTCTACCATACTGCTGTAAAATGGCTTCTACTGTGCAGGACAGTGGAGTCGCCATACTAACAGCTTTACAGCACTCCACAAGGGGGCTCCCTCTGGTGAGGGAAAACAATCCAATATTAGAAATGAAGGTGGTATCACTTTTTTGATGCTTCTGGGGCCACAAGGAAAATATTTGGAATTAATTTAATTGTTGTTGAAATCAGGGCTTTTCCTGTCTAATACAGGATTAGGGTTAAAAAAAACTACCTGGACAATGTTAGGTTATCAGCTACTAGTGCTTTGTAAACATGGTGATGGAACTTGAGCTCTATCATTGACAGAAGGGTGACCCAAAATGGGCAGGTCACAAATATTGATTTACTTGAATTGATCCCCTGCAGAAGAAAATGGCAACTTCTAGAGAGCTGAATGGACATAATAGAATAATAGAGTTTTAAGGGACCTTGGAGGTCTTCTAGTCCAAACTCCAGGTCAAACAGGAGATCCCGTACCATTGCAGACAACTGATTTTCCAGTCTCTTTTTGAAAGCCTCCGGTGATGGAGAACACCCAACTTCTGGAGGCAAGCCATTCCATTGGTTGATTGCTCTCACCATTAAGGAGTTTCTCTTTAGTTCTAGGTTACTTCTCTCCTTGGTTAGTTTCCAACCATTGTTTTTTGTCTTGCCTTTTGGTATTTTGGAAAATAGCTTTGTAGGAGTCCTGATCATAACAAGACATAGATAGATAGATAGATAGATAGATAGATAGATAGATAGATAGATAGATAGATAGATGGATGGATGGATGGATGGATGGATGGATGGATGGATGGATGGGCGGGCAGACGGACGGACGGACGGACGGATATGTAGAAAGAGAGAGAGAGAGAGAGAGAGAGAGAGAGAGATGATGATGATAGATAGATAGATAGATAGATAGATAGATAGATAGATAGATATAGATAGATATAATAGATATAGATAGATAGATGATAGATGATAGATCGATCGATCGATCGATAGATAGATAGATAGATAGATAGATGAGAGGGAGGGAGGGAGGGAGGGAGGGAGGGAGGGAGGGAGAGAGAGAGAGAGAGAGAGAGAGAGAGAGAGAGAGAGAGGCTGCTTTTGATGTGTTTGGATTGCAGGCAAATATTCTGTTGCTGATCTGCCCAAAGACAAAAGAAATGTTTGATGCTTCAAAGATATCTATACCAAATGTCATACACATGAACCAAGTATTGCTTGATAGTGTCAGAGCAGAAATATAAAGACTGATGGTTGACATTCTGAAGTGAAATAGCACAGACTTTTTTGCAAAGGAAGGAGCATCAGAACTTCTACAACGGATATGAAAATCATAAAAGAAAAAGGACAGCCATCATGACTAACAAAAAGAGTCAAAGTCACTGTGCAAATAGAGCCCAAATAATTACTGCATGATGTCAAGTCAAGTACAAGGAAACAAAATCAGTACTCTGGCAACTTAATAAGTGCTGGGACTCCCGGTACACAAATAGAAACCAAGCAGTTCTATAGTGACTTGTTGCAGCATCTTGACGCAACATTTTCCCCGAAATACAATGCTAAGGATACAACTTGAATGTTAAAATAGGAGGTAAAACAGCATCTGGGATACTGGAGATGTTTGCCTTGATATACAAAATGAAGTAAGACAGATGTTCAAGTCTCTGTCAAGAAATTCAGCATTTATAGCAAATATATGTACACGGTGGCTCAGTGGCTAAGACGCTGAGCTTGTCGATCAGAAAGGTCGGCAGTTCCGTGGTTTGAATCCCTAGCACAGCATAATGGAGTGAGCTCCTCTTACTTGTCCCAGCTTCTGGCAACCTAGCAATTCAAAAGCATGTAAAGCAATTTGAAAGCATGTAAAAATGCAAGTAGAAAAATAGGTGGGACGGTAACAGCGTTCGGTGCGCCTTCAGCATTTAGTCATGCCAGCCACATGATCATGGAGACGTCTTTGGACAGCACTAGCTCTTTGGCTTTGAAACGGAGATGAGCACTGCCCCCTAGAGTCGGGAAGGACTAGCATGTCAGGGGAAAAAACGCCCTGGAGAAATCTGAGATCAATGGACCGGGCTGATTCCCTTCCGCATATCTTTTGAGATATTAAGAAAAGAAATAAAAGTCTTTAAGAAGTATTCTAATTAATAAACAAACTTTAATACGAAAATAATAAAAGTAAATGAAACAGAAATAACTAATGGTTACATTTTGATAATGAAAGCTCCGGTTGCCAAGTTGGCAGCCGAACAAAGAAGAAAGGAATTAGTTCTGGAATGTGTGACGCATGCGCAATAAATCACTTTCAGATAACATTTTGTTTTATGACCTGCGCAATAAAGCTTTCTTAGTTTAACTCTTGAATGTCAGTTCAGGTCTAGCAAACTTTTTTAACATCGTGACATAGCACCAGTGGTGGGTTGCAGGCAGTACGCCCCAGTATGGGCACATTGGAGCCTGCCCAGAGCACTGGGCACCATTCTAGGCCCGCATTCCTTACCTGTCTTTAAAGTCTTCGGTGCTTACACGCACTTGCATGGCACATACAGCGTCTATGTGATGCTCTGCCGAGAAGCTGGCACTTCGCAGAGGCTTGCGGAGGCATTGCTGGACGGTAAGACTCATGTGCGTGCTGTGCGCATGTCCGGGCCATGTTGCAACTGTACCGGTTGCAATGGGATCCAGAACCCACCACTGACTAGCACATATGTGTGAGGGAAACCTTTACCTTTACCTATAGCAAATATATTTTCCTAGAACCTAAAAGATTACTCTATAGTGGATGGACACTGCTAGCATCAAATTGACTATTAAGTCTGTAAGCAAAAATTCAGAAGCAAGATCCGATGCTCACTTTCAGAGCATGAAGATCTGCTTGAAAGGTAAACTTACATCCCCAAACCGAGAAGATACAACCGTGCCAACTGCCCATATGATTATGCAGTGAAGGTCAAGATATAATTAATTCTCACATATCCTGCAGCACTCTTTTGGGAAGAAGGGTCATGTGGAGAAGGGTCATGTAGAAGATCAACATCTGTCAGACGAAGTCACTCAGATTTTCTGGGGCCCTGGCCTTGATGAAGTTCCAAAGGAGATCCCTGTCTATCTATGGGAATGGTTGAATCTGTTGGATCTTAGGAAGTGGATAGGGTCTTTGGTGGGATTCAGCTGGTTTGGGCCAGTTCAGTTGAACCAGTTGTTAAATTGCTGGCTGGTCCCACCCCTTCCTGTCCTGCTCTTTCCAGGAGTCCCCATGTGCCCCATTTTGGCTCCCAGGTAAGTGCAGGGAGGCTACTAGGCTCAAAACAATGTATGTGAGGGGGGCAATGCATGCCTCCCTCATGGCCCATTTTTGATCTTGTGGGGTGCAGGAGGCCAAGTGCTTCCTGCCACACACCATGGCCATGCCCACCCAGCCAATCATTAGGGCAGAGAACCAGTTGTTACATTATTTGAATCCCACCACTGGATATGGTCCTTAGCAGAAGTGGTATTCAGCAGGTTCTGACCAGTTCTGGAGAACCGGTAGCCAAAAGTTTGAGTAGTTCGGAGAACCGTTAAATACTACCTCAGGCTGGCCCCACTCCCATCTATTCTCTGCCTCCTGAGTCCCAGCTGATTGGAAGGAAATGGGGATTTTGTAGTAACCTTCTCTTGGAGTAGGGAGGTTATGGAGATTTTACAGTATCCTTCCCCTGCCACCCTCAGCAACCTACATCATACCCACCAAGCCATGCTCACAGAACCAGTAGTAAAAAAAATTGAATCCCATTATTGGTCCTTTACTTTACATTACTGGACTCCTGGAGCTTGTTAGTGGGAGTTAATTCCTCTTTCAGTAAAGTGATTCTTCCTTTATTTCTTAAAGAGGATTCTTTTCATCCCCTCCACAAAGAACCATATGTCAAGGTTCCAAATAGTATCCAAAAGTAAATCAGAGTCCAAGGCAAAGTATTGCTCAAAGTTCCAATTTATTAAGAGAGCCGTGTTGGCACATCTGGGAAAACCCAAATCTGAAAGCTTCCCGGTTTTCCCCACTCAGTTGAAAGTTCAAGATCTTGCCCCCACACCCACAAGCCCATCACATGGTCCAATCTCCCACTGCCATGCTGGCAGATCCATCCATCCTGTTCCAGTAGGATGCAGAGGTTCAAAGATAAATGACCTTGGCTTTCTAGAAATAATTTTGTTATGGCTACATATCATCTAACTCCGTACAATACCCCCCTCCCAATTTCGCACAACAGAAAATGCATAGTAGAATAATAGAAAGTGTGGCAGGCCAAAGATCGAAAAGAAAAGATGGCTGCAGGCCTGACACCATCACTAAATCCCACTATAGTGGACATCTTTTGTATCACCATCTAATTCTGGTGTCTGAAGGCTGCGACAGTCATAAGAATGGGAAAAACAGACTTCATTTGAATCCTGGCAAGATTGAGTGACTTTGGGATTTGGGCCCTACTAATTCTAAGGTGATTGTGTTGGAAGTATATTCAATTGGAATAAAGTCTCAATGCACTTTGCTCATTTGGGACTCATTTTCCCCACTTGGGGGGAAAAGACCCACTGTGTTGAGGCAGCACAGCAGATTAATGGCTGGGTGGGCTGCTGGATGGCTAGACTGATGGCCAGAAGGACAAATGGACAATGGACAGACAAACAGAGGGGAAGATGAGCAAATGAATAGACAAAATGGATGCATGGCTGACAGATGGGCCAACAGACAGATGGATGGAAAAACAAGTGGACAGATAAAAGGACAGGGAGATAGATGAACAGATGGACAAATGGACAGAGCAATGGATATTTGGATGTATCAATGGACAGACTGAGGGACAAAAAGCAGCTTAGAATACTCCGCAGTATTCCTATTCTTGCATGTTTACTTCAAGCTCTGGACCTAATCCATTCCCAATTGCTGGCCATTTTCTCAAGAAGCATCAGGAGCTGTTGGTGAGACTACCAACTTCAGTTTCCCATCCTTGTGTTCTTCACTTTTCCTTCTTTAAATGCTTCTGCCATTGCAATTCTATTCCTTTCCCCAAAACCGGTGAGGGCAGGCAGGGGAGAAACTGATAGATAGATAAATAAGGACACAAGCAGTATGATGCCTGAGAACAATCCTGCTTTGAACATCAAAGTGTTCTCATGCCATCTGAAGTCAAATTAGCGCCGAGAGCTTTGAGATGACCCTTCTATGAACCAAATCCTCACCGCTCAGAGGGGGAATGGTTATGGTAGAGAACATTACTGGAATTAAATCTTTTAGGCTTCAGAGTGCTCTCTTTCCCTAAGGCAACTGTTGTCAGAAAAAACTGGATCCATTTGTACAATGTTGACTGGTGACACATATTATGGTTCCATTTATTCTGTGTACTTAAATTGCTTCTTTCGCTGAAGGCAGTCATTAAAACGAGAGTTCATTAAAACATGCCATTTTGTCTCACATTTCTTTGTTGTCACGTAACAAAATCCTAGCTTGTTGGAAAACAAAAGAGTTTTTGGACAAAACTTTACTGAATAATATTACTGGAAATGTTTCCGAGAAAGTGGGAATGGGTAATGAAGACCTTAAAGTCAAGATGAGAGATAATGATTGCTCTTACCTATTGAAACTTTGGTGCTGGAACTAAAATGTTAAAACTTGGTGGACGGGGAACGTGGAAATACGGACATGTTAAGCTAAACAAGACTGGAGACAACCTTAGTGGTCCCAAGGACAATTAGACAAATAGAATAATAGAGTTAGAAGGGACTTCAAAGATCTTCTAGTCCAACCCTCTTCTTGAGCAGGAGAACCGAGGTGGTGCAGTGGTTAGAGTGCAGTACTGCAGGCTACTTCAGCTGACTTCTAGCTGCAGTTCAGCAGTTCAAATCTCACTGGCTCAAGGTTGACTCAGCCTTCCATCCTTCCAAGGTGGGTAAAATGAGGACCCAGATTATTGGGGGCAATAAACTGACTCCCTAAACCGAGGGCTTAGAGAGGGTTGTAAAAGCGCTATGAAATGGTATATAAGCCTAAGTGCCATTGCTATATCATTTCAGACAAATGATTGTCCAGTCTCTTTTTGAAAGCCTTCAGTGATTCAGCATCCACAACTTCTGAAGGTAAATTGTTCCATTAGTCAATTGCTCTCACCAAATGATCTCAAATTTCTCCTTAGTTCTCAGTTACATTTCTCCTTGGTTAGTTCCAACTATTGTTGGAAAGGCAACAAAAACGAAATGCACAGGTACAGTATAGGTGGTACCTTGCTCAACAGTAGTAACTGTGAGAGGGATCTTGGAGTCCTAGTGGACAATCAGTTAAATATAAGCCAGCCGTGTGCTTCAGCTGCCAAAAAGCCAACACAGTTCTAGGCTGCATCAACAGAGAGAGAGAATCAAGATCCCGTGAAGGGTTAATACCACTTTATAATGCCTTGGTAAGGCCAACTTGGAATACTGCATTCAGTTTTGGTTGCCAAGATATTAAAAAAGATGTTGAGATTCTAGAAAGAGTGCAGAGAAGAACAACGAAGATGATTAGGGGACTGGAGACCAAAACATATGAAGCCCGGTTGCAGGAACTGGGCTAGTTTAATGAAAAGAAGGAGACATGATAGCAGTGTTCTGATATCTCAGAGGCTGCCACAAAGAAGAGGGAGTCAAGCTATTCTTCAAAGCACCTGAGGGCAGGACAAGAAGCAATGGGTGGAAACTAATCAAGGAGAGAAGCAACTTAGATATAAGCAGAAATTTCCTGACAGAACTAATTAATCAGTGGAACAAATTGTGAATGCTCTAACACTAGAAGTTTTTAAGAAGATGTTGGATAACCATTTGTCTGAAGTGGTGAAGGGTTTCCTGCCTAAGTAGGGGGTTGGACTAGAAGACTTCCAAGGTCCCTTCCAACTCTGTTATTCTATTCTATTGTTTCTTGCCTTGCTTATCCATGCTTTGGACCAAACTCAGCCTCGAGTGTTTGCAGGAACTCCTCAAATATTGGAATAGTACTATCATGATAAGCCCCTCCCCCAGTCCTTCTTTTCATTAGACCACACATACGCAATTCCGTTCTTTTATTACATTTTAGTCTTGAGCCCCGGACCATAAATCTACTCCCTCCAGCAAGATGGAGTAGATTTATTGTCCAAAGCTCTGTTGGGTGGGACAAGAACAAATGTTATGGAAGGAAAGCCAAACTGAAAAATAAGGAGGAGTGTTGTGATGCTGAGAAATGATTGTGTAAGAAGAATCTTCCTTCTGGGATGTGATTACTTTAGTCCGAGACATTTTCATTCAAAGATTGTGCAGCTTGAGGGGGTATGAGTCAGGGGTGGTATTCACTTACCTTCCCTACCAGTTTGCAAATGTGAGTGCGCCCGTCCACACATGTGCTCAGCCTTCCGTGCATGAGCTTCGGCTAAAAAAAGTGCCTAAATGGGACAGCATAGAGCAGTGATGATGAATAGTGAACATGCATCCACACACATGCACTCATCTGTAACACAACCAGGAAGAGGAGTTGCCCACTGAGCATGCACATGCCAGAAAATTAATTTCTGGCATCCGGTGTGCGCATGCACACTGGCCAGCTAGTCTTCTGGTTAATGGCATGCATGCATGCACAACGCTGCATGCATGAAGTCCAGCTGATCGTCATGCATTCATGCATGCCAGAAACCCGGAAGAGGAATGGGTGACGCCGTGCATGCCAGGCAACCTGGGGCACACATGCCATAGGTTCGTCATCATGGGCATAGAGCGATTTCCACTAGCAGTTAGGGTGAACCAGTCTGAACCGGCAGAATTCCACCTCCGGTATGAGTATTCTACTCTCACTAGAAGTTAGACCATAAAACTCCCAGGCTCATTTCTAATGCTATCGTTGTTTGTTTTTATGAATTATTTGAAAATAACAACTCATGCAAAACGCTGAAGATACTGAGTGTCAGTCCTTGCACAAACTCTCTTCTGCTTTCAATCATAAATCAAGGTGCCAAAATGCACCTAGAACTAAATACTAAACAGATGTACCATTATCCATTACTGTGATAAACCTGTTTGCTATCAAGCACACTTCCTTGCACATTATCGGTATAAACCACTGTTGAGATACCTTCCCTGCAGAAACTCTAACAAATAATGAAAAGTACTAATAAATATTTGAATTTCTTTTCCCCTGGAGACTCACCAAAACATGATCTTTTTAGAAAATGTCGCTAGGGATAGGATAAAATGGTTGGTATATTTTATTTCTTTGGCACTAAGAAATTAAACCTTGATTTTTTTTAAAAAAAAATTAAAGGATGTCCTTCCATCTTATGTATCTTGAGGTACTATTTTTATACCCTTCTGGCGACACAGAGCAGACCTTAATCCTAGTCATAATCTAAACATGATCCAGTAAATATGATTTGAAACTCAATACAGTACACACCTGCTATGTTGTGTACAGTATTTTGATCACGTGAATAAGTAAATCATGCCTGCCTGCACATTGGGAGATTATACAGAAATATATTAAATCTCTGTATCTCTGTCTCTCTGTCTGTCTCTCTGTCTCTCTCTCTGTCTCTCTCTGTCTCTGTCTCTCTCTCTGTCTCTCTCTCTCTCTGTCTCTCTCTCTGTCTCTCTCTCTCTCTCTCTCTCTCTCTCTCTCTCTCTCTCTCTCTCTATCTATCTATCTCTCAAATCTTTGAGGAAATCTAGTTTAGTTTGAAACTAGAAACTTTGAAACATTGATGAAATGGAGTTAGTCACAAATTTTATTTTCCTGGGATCCAAGATTGCCGCAGATGGGGACTGCAGCCAAGAAATTAAAATGCACTTGCTCCTGGGGAGGAAAGCTAGACAGCATACTAAAAAGCAGATATATCACCCTGCCAACAAAAGTGTGTATACTCAAGGCTATGGTTTTCCCACAGCCTTGAGTATACACTCAAGGCTGTAAAGATTGGATCATAAGAAAGGCTGAGCACCAAAGAATGGAGGTATTTGAACTATGGTGCTGGAGAAGAAGACTCCTGTGAGTCCCTTGGACTGCAAGGTGATTAAATCGGTCAGTCCTAGAGGATATCAACCCTGACTGCTTTTTAGAAGGCCAGATCCTGAAGAGGAAACACAAAGACTTTGGCCACCTAAGGAGAAGGAAAGACTCATCGGAGAAGAGCCTAATGCCAGGAAAGATTGAGGACAAAAAAAGAAGGGGACAACAGAGAATGAGGTGACTGGATGGAGTCACCAAAGCATAGATGTGAGCTTAAATAGACTCCAGAGGATAGTAGAGGACAGGAAGGCCTGGAGGAACATTGTCCATGGGATGGCGATGGGTCATACACAACTTTGTAACTTACAACAACAACAAATTTTACTTTGGGCTAAATTACTCATAGAACCAAGGAGTCAGGAGTTCATTGGAGTGGGTGAAGGCTTTTGAAAGTCAGCTAAGAGATCTTGTCCAACCACAAAATTGCTAAGATCAGCAATTCTGCTTTCATAACAATATCAACAGGAGGAACCAAGAAGTAAACTAAAACATACAATTCCAGGTAGCGCTTTCATTGATAAAACACTTATAGTACCTTTGATAAATTATTATGGCAGCATCAATGTTCCATTTGCATTTGCACTTCTCTTCCAATATTTGCTCAAATAAAAAGGCACATTTTTAACATCTTGAAAATCCAACTTGATTTGCATGACTCTGTTTTTGTTAAAAACACTGAGTTTCATTCAAGTGTGCTGAAGTTGCTTTGAGATGAAACCCGGAGTTTGGCAAAGAGTTCTCTAGCACCAAGTTTCTAGGACAAAATAATAAACATTTAATAAACAAGGAATCAGCATTGGATCAGGATGTATTAGGTTCATATTGCTGTGATGCATTTTTATCTAAAATAGTAACTGTCAGTGCCTGGAACATTCCCACAATTATAGCAAATGCAGACTGACAAAAGGGCTAATGCGCATACAGTGATATGCACTTCTGCTGACTTGCATTCCCATCTTCCGGTGATGTGGTGTGACATAAAGTAGCCAGGGAAGGAATTGGTGTGGAAAGGCAGAGAAGAAAGACAAAGCAGTTTTCTGAAAGATTTGAAGTGACTTGTGGACGTTATTTGCTATGCTAACAAATCCACGTAATAATTTCATTCATTATCGTCCGGACATTCATTATTTTTGTTGTCTTCTGAACAACAGAATGTCTTAGATTTTGTATTTATGACACACTCACATGCACATGCCGAGATGCTCACACCAAAATGCATGTACTCACACTGAAAACATACCATAATTAGCAATTACACTTCTATACCACCTTACAGTGCTCTTACAGCCCTCTCTAAGCTGATTACAGAGTCAGCATATTGCCCCCCAGCAATTTGGATCCTCATTTTACCCAAAATCAGCTTTACTTGAAAACAGCTTACGTCCTCTGATGAAAGAAATACAAGGAAAGGAGGAATCTGAATATTATCTAACTTAGAACAAATGGTACAAATGGTTAAAGGACAGAAGTAAGAAATAAGGAAACCTAAAACAGTGGTGTAATAGAAGTAGTAAGAGAGAGGGATAAGATAAGATACAGTTAAGATAAATTAAGACATAGTAGTTAAAACTTAGTTAGAACCCAAACTACAATATAGGTAGTATGATATTCTGATATAAACAGTTAAGTATAAATAAATATGGAATAGTATATATAAATAAGTGAAGAATAAGGGGACCACGAATGTAAGATAGGAATGTATAGGAGGCGAACGATCAATTAATTAATTATATATATATATATATATATATATATATATATATATATATATATATATATATATATATATATATATATATATATATATATACATACATACATACATACATACATACATACATACATACATACACACACACACATACATACCGATATGGAACTGCTGTATGATGGAATGTTTGGTTCCTTTGTTGTTTTGATCTACGTTTCTGTTTTGTTTATGTGTGTATATGTTTAAAATAAAATTTATATTTTTTTAAAAAAACAGCTAACATCCTGCAATGATACCTCTAACACCATCAAACGTTTACATCTGTCTGTCCCAGGTCATTGGGAAGGATACCCTGCACCATTTCAGATAAATGGCTGAATGATTAAAGCCTCCATAATGGAGCACCCACAATTTCTGAAGGCAAGCCATTCCACTGGCAGATTGCTCTCACTGTTAGGCATCGTTCCCTTTAGTTCTTGGTTGCTTCTCTCCTTGATTAGTTTCCATCCATTCCTTCTTGTCCTGCCTATAGATCAGAGGTGGTATTCAGCTGGTTCACACTGGTTTGGGCGAGCCAGTAAGGGAAATTTGGCCTGTTTTGGAGCAAGCCTGGGCAACTTCCTCGGGCGCATGGGATGTGCATGCATGGCCGGCACGAAGAACAGGGCGGTGATGTCAGTGGCTTTTTCGGTGCGTTTGAGACCTCTGGTAGTTTTCAGCGGCCTCCAGCCAGCCGCCGCTGTTGGCAAAGAGGTGGTGGCTGGCAGGCTTCTTGCAGTTGCACCAAAAAATGGAGCTTGCTTTCTGGAGTCCGAACCAGACGCCGCGGGAGGAAGGTAAGCAGTCCGAAGAAAGAGTCAGTCATGGAGGAGGAAGCAGGGTTAGGGCCAGGGCCTTTAGAGCAGCTGAGATGGCACTGGCGAAGGGAGTGCGGGTGGCATGCAGGAGGAGGCCTTTGACAGAGTAGGCCAGGCCTGGGCGGAAAACAGGTAGATAGGTAGAAATCCACATGTTTTTCCTACTGGGTTCTGTGGGCGTGGCTTGGTGGGAGGGGTGTCATGTGACTGAGTGGGTGTGGGTGACATTGAGTCGGCCATGCCCACTCAGCCACATGACCACGCCCACAGAACCGGTAGGAAGAAAATTCGAATCCCACCACTTGGTCAATGGGTTGGCTACCTCTTTTTTTGTGGCAGCCCTTCAAATATCAGATTAACATATTTTAGTTTTTCAAAGATGAAGAGGATTGGGGGCAATTGTCATGGAGGGAAGATGTGTACTGGCATGCAGACATCCTCTGGGCATTAACTTCTTTCTTTCTTTCTTTCTTTCTTTCTTTCCTTCCTTCCTTCTTTCTTTCTTTCTTTCTTTCTTCCTCTTTCTTTCTCTTTCTTTTTCTCCTCCCTTCTTTTTCTTCCATCATTCCTTTCCTTCTCTTTCTCTTTTTACTTTTATTTCTTTTATTTATTTATTTCCTCTTTTTTCTTTCTCCTTCCCACTTCTTTCCTTCCTTTCCTTTCCTTTCTTCTTTTTCTTTCACCTTCTCTTTCTCTCTCGCTCTCTTTCTTTCTTTTTCTCTTTCCTTCTTTTTCTTCCACCTTTCCTTTCCTCTTTTTCTTTCACCTTCTCTTTCTTTTTACTTTTTTCTTTCTTTCCTCTTTTTTCTTTCTCCTTTCATCTCCTTCCATCTTCCTTCCTTCCTTCCTTCCTTTCCTTTCCTTTCCTCTTTTTCTTTTAATTTCTCTCTCTCTCTCTCTCTCTCTCTCTCTCTCTCTCTTTCTTTCTTTCTTTCTTTCTTTCTTTCTCTTTATCTCTTTCTTCCTCTCCTCTCTCTTCTCCTCTCTTTCCCTCCTGTCTGCTTCCTTCCTTCCTTCCTTCCTACCTAACTACTTACCTACCTACCTACCCACCTACCTACTTTCTTTCTTCTTCATAATAATGTATGGGGCATGAGAATGAGCAAGTCAGAAATCCCTCTTTCTATAAAGAGAAATTGGAAGATTGAACATTTTACATTGTAGGTGGTTTTGTTAATGTTCGTTCGTTCGTTATATCCTCAACTCTCTCACACATTAAGAAGGACTTCCTACAAAAATTGCTTTGGGTAATGAAATGAAAGAAGAAGGTAACCTGCTTTTGGAAAACCTGGTGGAAAAATTCTGCTTTATCTGGAAAAACTCACCCAATGTCTTTATTTAAAACAAAAAAAACAAAAAACAAAAAAACAATTGGTGTAGAATTTCCAAGGAACAAACTGAATTGCTCTTGTTTAGATTATATTTTTGTGCCCTTGCAATTTCAGCATTCTACGGCGGTGTGTCTCATAACTTCACTTCACACTACTCTCTGACAGGGTGCAAACCCAGAAATAGATAAAAGCAGAACAATTGCCCTCAGACAATATATATTGGATACAAATATTTATCAGCCTCCTGTTTAGTGCATAATCCTTGCAAAGTGTTTCACATAAAAGTATGACATAAAATATTACACAACTAGATAACAAAGAAGCCAGCCAGAAGTGCAAAAAATAATTTAAAACACACATCAAAGTAAAATGCAAGAAAGAAACCATTTATCTAATACAAGAACAAAATAAAAACCTTCAAACAGCTCAGTGGTTTTATAATTAATAGGTATGTGTGTCTGTGTGCATACACATGTATAAAAAGGTAAAGGTAAAGATTCCCCTCACACATATGTGCTAGTCATTCCTGACTCTAGAGGGCGGTGCTCATTTCCGTTTCAAAGCCGAATAGCCAGTGCTGTCCAAAGACATCTCTGTGGTCATGTAGCCAGCATGACTAAATGCTGAAGGTGCACGGAATGCTGTTACCTTCCCACCAAAGGTGGTTCTTATTTTTCTACTTGCATTTTTACATACTTTCGAACTGCTAGGTTGGCAGAAGCTGGGACAAGTGACGGGAGCTCACTCCATTACACTAGGGATTCAAACCACTGAACTGCTGACCTTTCTGATTGACAAGCTCAGCATCTTAGCCACTGAGCCACCATGTCATGTATAATGACACGTATAATGACATCATGTATAATGCACATGTATAAGCTCACTGAAAGCTAGTTAAATAATTTTTTAAAAAAACATTCAGGCTAGTTTTCAGTAAGAAAAAAATAAAACCATAAACTTCAAAAATGGACATGACTGACTTTTTATTTTAAAGGTGATGTGAGAAACTATACACCATGTCTATACTTATTGAGACAGCATTATGTTATGATATTGTAAGCTGCCCACAATTGATTGTCAGTGAGATGGGCAGCATATATATTTAATGAAATGATAGAAATATCAAATATATTTCAATGAGATGGAATTCCACTGTTTCAAGACCTACAAAGAAGAGGGGGTCAACCTATTCTCCAAAGGACCAGAAGGCCAAAAGGAATGGAGTAGAGTAGAGTAGAGTAGAGTAGAGTAGAATAGAATAGAATAGAATAGAATAGAATAGAATAGAATAGAATAGAATAGAATAGAATAGAATAGAATAGAATATCAGAGTTAGAAAGAACCTTGGAGGTCATCTAGTCCAACCCCCTGCTTAGGCAGAACAAGAAACAATGGATGGAAATTAATCAAGGAGCAAACCAACCTAAAACTAAGGAGAAATTTCTTGATGGTGAGAACAATCAATCAGTGGAACAACTTGTCTTCAGAAGCTGTGAGTGCATTTAGTTCTAATGAAGATTAGAACTGGATGGAGTCCATCTATTTATGAAATTTCTTCCAGCTTCTCAACATTAACCCACAACTCTTTCTTTAACTACCAAACCTGACAAATCTCCTAGCTTTTTTAAAATATTTTTTTTATTTTTAATTTTCAAGACAAACACAACACAAAAAATCCTCCTACTTTACATACTGTAGAAAGTGTATCAGTTGGTTACAAAAGGCTTTCGTGCATCTCTTCCACAGTCATCAACCATTAATTCATATTAACTCAAGTATTTTAACTCAGATATATTTATACCATCATCATACCTCCATTTTCATTTGATCACAATTGTTTAAACATCCTTCATCATAAAATATACCAAGATTTAATACATAACCACATACTGGTATTTCATTTACTATTTCTAAAATCCTCCAATAACACTGAATCCTTATGTCCTATTCTAGCTAAACATCCATAATATTTAGTAACAAAAATTTCTAATCCTCCTTTCCAAATCACTGTTTAGAATTTACATCCAGTTTCCTTATGTTGTACACACACACACACACACACACACACGTATATATAAACACACACACGTTGTTATCATTATCCCTCCTTTATTTGACTATATCCTGTATCATAACATTTTCCCCCTAGTAATCAAGACTTAACTAAATCTAACTTAGTTCTTTTTTATTAACCTTTATATATAATCCAAAAGGATTTGTAATCTTCCTTTCATGGGTACCATTCAATATTCATATCTAATTATTACTTATCATAACACTACACATGTATACATTATTATCATTATCAATTATTTATTTAACTATAGCTATTGTCACTAAATTTCACTAAGTTTAACTAGTTTTAGATTATACCCATTCATCTATCAACCTGTATCTTTCCAGTAGCAAAACAATTTCATGTCTTCTGCCATTTGTGGTATCAGTCCTCTAATCATCTCCTTCATCAAATTTGTATGGACTCCTCTTTGCAACTCATCGCATATTAAGTCTCTCATGCAGTTTTGATGCCCTTCTCTCTTTAAAGCCATAAATTCTTTTGTTTCTTCTTCTTCTGTGTCTTGCCATCTGGGGTAGAGTTCCCCTCCATTTAATTCCTCTTTCAGTATTCTACTCTTTCCATTTCCAGAAACAAACCAATCACCATAAATATCAGCAGATTTAATTTCTTTATGGTCATTTTCATCTTCAGTTTTTAGGATTCTAACCTCCACTTTTTCCACTTGATAAACATCTCCAATGTCTTCATCATATTTTACTGTTAGATGCTCTAAGTCTTCCAACTTCTTCTCCATCCTCTCAAATGTGTTTGATACTTTCTGAATTTCTAAGAATATCTTTTGCAGGCTTAAAGTTTCTTTCTACTGTTGAAGTTGTGCCATTATCTCCAGCTAACAAACACTGCTGCTCTAGCTTGGAGGGTTTTTACAAGATTAAGCATGGATTCACAATAAAGTTTTATTTTCACTTTTCTCTGGTTAAAGATATACTTCAAAGGAACATCTGTATGCTTTTCTTCTTATCACTCTCTATAAACAAGCAGTGAGACCTTGGAGTGCCGAGCCAGGATAATCAGTAAGAAAAGTAAAAGTGTTTTGTTTCCAATACACAAACCTCCAGCCTCCAAGTAGCACTGCTATTGTTGCAATTATCTTTGTTTCTTTTTGTATCTTTTTTGTATTTCAAGTTTTAAAAAAAGTCTGATTCATGAATGAGTTAGAAAAACACCCACAGTAATAAAAGAGGAGAATTTTAGTCCATAGGTTACAAAGAATAATAAAAGAAAAAAATAGAAGAAGAAAACTTAATCCATTTGTTTTAAAAGGCTTGCATAAATTCCATCAATGAACATAGCATTTAAAAAGTAAGATAACCCACTGTCCAAAACCATTCCAAACTAAATTCCGCCACTTATTTCTTCTCTTTTCCATCCAACCATCTATCCATTCATCCATCCATCTATCATCTATCTATCTATCTATCTATCTATCTATCTATCTATCTATCTATCTATCTATCATCTATCTATCATCTATCTATCATCTATCTATCTATCTATCTATCTATCTATCTATCTATCTATCTATCTATCTATCTATCTATCTATTTATCTATCTATGAATCATCTTCTATTCCCCCTTAGAGTTAGAATGTATGTTTCTCAGAGAAATAGTGATTCAACTTCAACCATATCCAATTTTGGAGAAAGGATGCTGCTTGTAATGGGAAATTTATGATCACCTTTCAACAAATGATGGATCTGTGAACTATATAAATTCCTCAGGGCAATGCATTTCAGCAGACGATAAAAATCTTCCCAGTCTCTGCAATTTATTGGTGTTATTCCTATCGATGCTCAAATTTATACTTGCGATGCATTTGTTTTGAACTGCATAAAAATATGTGCTTTAAAATACTATGCTCTTTTGCTACATTGAGCTGACAGAAGAGCATCCATATCAAGTTCTGCATAGACTGGTATCTCTTGTAGAGAGACTCTCTCGTGCAGATTCCTGCGTGTTGTCGGTCCTATCACAGAAGGATCAAAAAAAGGGAAATAACCAGCCTGTGCAACTGAGGGGTGGGACTTACATACTGTAATGCAAACTGATACATTGTTGATTATGAAGTGTGGTTAGGCTCTCAAATGTTCTGGTTTTTTTTTCTTTTTTGTGTGTGTGATTGTCAAGCTCTTCTACAAAGGAGGAGGAGGAGGAGGAAGGGGAGGAGGAGGAAAGGGGAGGGAGAGAAGGAGGAGCAGGAGGGGGGGTTCATATTTAAGTGACTTCACTAGGACTCCCTCTCATAGTTAGCACTATTGAGCAAGGTATTTCTTAATGGACTAAAAGAATGGCCTGAAGGATTTCTATCACTGTTAATTGATATCATAACTGTATCCCTTTCCAGAAGTAAATGATGATAAAATAGTGTATTTATTATTAACTTTCAAGCTTTATTTCTGTAATGGGACTATTCTGGAGTACTCAACTGGCATCAGGAGTGGGTTCCAGCAGCCACTACTGCTGGTTTGCTTATGTGCGCAGCGCACTTCACGCATGCATGTGCAGTACAATTAAAATTGTTCTGCGCATGCGCAGAACGGAAAAACAAGAAACCCGGGGAACAGGTTCAGGGGCATGGCAGGCCTGGGTGACTGCCGGTTCCAGGCAGCTAAACTACTATGAGTTCAGCCAAACCGGTCCAAATCGGTAGAAACCCACCATTGACTGGCATGGCATTCAAACGTCTTCCAACTCAAAAAGACTGTGCTATAACTGGATTAAAACATGGCATTAAACAATCCTTGTTGCTGAGCATATGATGAGTTAAATCTATCTCTATATAAGCCAAATACCACTCACACATCACAAAATCTCCAGAACCTTAAAGCCTACAAACTTGAACTTACGCATATAGGTTGCTCTAGGTGCTCGCTAAGAAAGGATTTTTCGAAATGGCTATCAGATCATTAGAATTTCCTATACAGTAATTAACGTGCTCTGATGCTAAGGAGTTCTACTACCCCTCCCCACCTGAAAAGAACTCTGTTCCAACTGCCGGTTGCCTCACATCCCATTACTTCAGTTCAAATTGGCAGACGTTCCACTCCTTCACTCAGGAACAGTCTTTGGCTTCTTACAGTACTAAACATCAGCACCTCACCAAAATGTCTACGCCTTCCACCTATGGAACTGCTTCTGGACTCAAGGTGGTGGGAGATATATTCCCTTATGTGTTTCAATCACCAACTACCACTGAGCCAACAGAGTGAACCACAGTGAACCAGATTTCTCCTGCTTTGCCCAATCACATAGTTTCATCATGAAGCATGGGTATCCAGCTAGTAAATTTATAGATCAGTAAAATACACATAAAGTCATCTCTATTGTCTTCTGTTAATTTCTTGGCAAGTAAAGGTTTTATTTTTGATCTGTGTCTATATTATTTAAGTTTTCTTTCTATTGCATCTCTTTTATGATCATTGAAGTGGGATAATAATGTCTATCCAGAAATGCTGTAATTGTGAAATTTACTGCAGGATGTTTAAATATAGCATAGATTCACATGGTTTCATTAGAAAGGATTTAGTGTTAAACTGTTATCATGGAGGTGTTGTCAGCGCAAAACAATTGAGGTCAATTCATGAATTTTCCCCTTAAGGATTGTTTGCAAGGAAGTATATTGAACTGTTAAATGGTAACTTGTGAAATAACTTTTAGGTATATCTTTAATAATGAAGTTTCTAACTTTGTTTTCTATTGTTTAGCAAGGTCTAACTTTTTTCATGACCAGCTGCTGAATGGTTGACATGACCATAAAATGAACAGTGACAAGAAAACAGCACTTCATATTCACTGGAATGTCTTAATCATATTGAGAATGCTGAATCTTCAAAAATTTACTTGATAAGACGGAAATGGTATGGAAAGTAGATCTATCAATGACAAACTATCAAAATGACACAGGTTGACTCAGCCTTCGATCCTTCCCAAGTAAGTAAAATGGGGATGACACTCAGCTGTATATTTCCACCCCAAACCACCCCAACGAGGCTGTTGAAGTGATGTCCCGTTGTCTGGAAGCCGTGCGGGTCTGGATGGGTGACAACAGGCTCAGGCTCAACCCCTCCAAGACAGAGTGGCTGTGGCTTCTGGCACCCCGGTACAACCAGCACATTCCATCGCTGGCCATCGGGGATGAACAATTAGCCCCGGTGGAACGGGCACGCAATTTGGGCGTCCTCCTTGATGCCCGGCTGGCTATGGAAGATCATGTGGCAGCCGTGGCGAGGGGGACGTTCCACCAGGTTCGCCTGGTGCGCCAATTGCGACCCCTTTTGGACCGGGAGGCCTTGCACACAGTCACTCACGCGCTGGTGACGTCTCGCCTGGACTACTGTAATGCTCTCTACATGGGGCTCCCCTTGAGGTGCACCCGGAGGCTGCAGTTGGTCCAGAATGCAGCCGCGCGGGTAATTATGGGGAGATCGAGGTTCTCCCATATAACACCGCTCCTGCGCGAGCTGCACTGGCTTCCTGTGGCCTACCGGGTGCGCTTCAAGGTGTTAGTTACCATCTTCAAAGCGCTCCATGGCATAGGGCCTAGTTACCTGCGGGATCGTGTCCTGCCCCATACATCCCTGCGGCCCATTCGCTCACACAGAGAGGGTCTCCTCCGGGTGCCATCCTCTAGAGATTGTCAGAGGGCGGTGCCCAGGAGTAGGTCCTTCTCTGTGGCGGGCCCTACCCTTTGGAACGACCTCCCCCCCAGACAACAACAACAACCGATCTCCGCTCCTTCCGCAGTAAACTGAAGACCCACCTGTTTCGGCTAGCCGGCCTGGCATAACTCGACAACTTATCCACCCCTAGGTCATTTTTAATTATTAATTTTAGTTTTTAAACTATTAATGTTATTGAGGTTTTAACCTTTTTCAGTATTGTAATTATTTATTTATTTTTTACCTCCTCTGTATGACACTGTGTTGACTGTTGCTTGTGTACGTCGCCCCGAGTCCCTGTGGGGAGAGGGGGCGACTAATAAGTTTGTTAAATAAATAAATAAATAAATAAATAAATAAATAAATAAATAAATAAATAAATAAATAAATAAATAAATAAATAAATAAATAAATAAATAAATAAATAAATAAATAAATAAATAAATAAATAAATAAATAAATAAATAAATAAATAAATAAATAAATAAATAAATAAATAAATAAATAAATAAATAAATAAATAAATAAATAAATAAATAAATAAATAAATAAATAAATACTGTCTATTCAGGGCTGATTCACATGATATCATTTTTGGAAGTTCTCCAAAATGTTTTAAACATTCCAGCAGTTTGCCAAACAGGAGCAGATGTCCCAGTGGTTACACAGAGGCATAGGAACTGCATGTTGTCTTATCTCTTTCGTAACAAAATTCTGAAGGGTGTTTAGGAGATGCATTTTTCAGCCGTTGTGGATTTTTGTCTGGCTGGTTCAGCAAGATGTCACCTATAATTTTGAAATAATTTCCCTATTACACTTTTTAAAAGGAGGATTGTTTTTGAGAACTTCTTTACTGCATTATGAAAGTTTTGTGTCACCATTGTTTTTACTGTTTTGCTAAGCTGCCTTCCTTGCCCTTTCTGGAGGAAATAATTAAAGTACTGTATATGTTTGAAATAAATAAAATATGCTTGGTTTTTTTTTTTGTTACTAACCTAAGAGATATTTAGGTCCCTATGTCACATTGACTAGAGTAATACATGGTACCTAAAATTAGCTGCTCATATTAGTAGTACCTTCACTGCTGGAACAATTTTCACTGTCAGGATAAATACCACTTTACTGCTTGAAAATTAAGAGGCTTTAACACTATGAAAAGTTAAGTGCAGAGATGCACTATTCCATTAGAGGAAATCAATTTCTTGCTGCGCAAGTGTTCTGACCCAGCCCTAGCAGAACCAAAAAACTGACTCCTTATCCCCAAAAAAACCTCTTTAGTTAGTTCCTGTGAATTAATAGCATTCACCCACTGAAAATTCCAGGCAATAGTCCTTCAAGGAGTTAACTGCAGTAACAAACCTTGTCACTTCCTTGTGATGATTGCAAGGCGGTAAACTCCCAGCCAAAAGGTTGCAAATAAAGTTCTGGCAAGCAGTCTTTGTGGCAGGAAATATAATGAGCAAAATTTTTAGAAATACTAACTGTTGTCTCCTACGACCACCACTCCTCAGTGTCCACGTGTGCTTTGCTTCCCAAGTCGATTCCTTATCCTCTGTTGTTCTCCTCTCCTAACAGCTCTGCACATGCATGCATCTGGAACTGGGCCCAGCTATTCTTCCTCCTCATTCATCTCAGCTTCCAAAGGCAGCTGCCTCGCTAGTGTCTGGGAAATGTCTGACACAGAACATCCATCAGAGCCTTCTCCAGGCTCCAGAGCTGGTCCAAGTTCCTCCCCAACCTCCTCCATTGCAGGCCACAACATTAAGGTAGAAAAAAAATATACATACACAAGCCAGCCTATACTTTTGTCTAGTGAAAAGAAATGATCCCTGTTACCGCAAACTTGAAAAGTAAAAGAGAGCTGCTAAAATACTCAAATCACATTCATCACATGTTTTCCCCTCCCTGATGGTTTGCAATAACTTTATATTGAGTTTCAAATAAAATACAAAATAGTATAAAAGGGGGAAATGGGGGAGGTGTAAAAGGAGGGGAAATGAAACTGACAAAAAGAAACACATAAATGAAATATATAGAAAGAGGGATTTCTGACTTGCTCATTCTCATGCCCCATACATTATTATGGAGAAGAAAGAAAGTAGGTAGGTAGGTAGGTAGGTGGGTGACAGGAGGGGAATAGAGGAGAGAGGAGAGGAAGAAAGAGAGAAAGAGAAAGAAGAAGGAAGGAGAAAGAGAGAGAGAGAGAGAAAAGAGAAAGAGAAGGTAAAAGAAAAAGAGAAAAGGAAAGGGAAGGAAGAAAGGAAGGAAAACGGAAGGAGAAGGAAGGAAAAAGAAAAAAGAGGAGAGAAAGAAAGAAATTAAAAAGAGAAAAAGGTGAAAGAAAAGGAGGAAAGGAAAGAAAGATGGAAGAAAAAGAAGGAAGGAGAAAAAGAAGGAAAGAGAGAGAGAAAGAAAGAAAGAGAATGAGAAGGTGAAGAAAAAGAAGAAAGGAAAGGAAGGAAGAGGGAAGAAGAAAGAAAAAAGAGGGAAGAAAGAAAGAAAAGTAAAAAGAAAAAGAGAAGGTGAAGGTGAAAGAAAAAGAGGAAACGAAAGATGGAAGAAAAAGAAGGAAAGAAAGAAAGAAAGAAAGAAAGAAAGAAAGAAAGAAAGAAAGAAAGAAAGAAAAAAGTTAATACCCAGAGGATGTCTGCATGCCAGTACACATCTTAAGAACACTTTTTTTTTGAACTTCTGCTGATCGTCATTTAACAAGTGGAATCAATCTCTGGCAGGCGCAGTGTTAAAATGAAGAGAATAATTGCCACCAGGTTGGTGGAAGAGAACCAGCCCCTGGGGTTTGGGCAGTTAATACCCTGCCAGTGAGTATAATTGGACAGCAGGAGATCCTTGAAACGGAAGATTAATGAGCTTCATTGGCAGATTTCACCAGAACCTCTCCGAAGGTGAAGAGCTATAAACTGACATCAGGAAAAAGTATAGAGAAAAGCAAAGGCCAGGAAAATTGTAATCCTTTGGAGAACGTAACAAATATTTGATGCTTCAGGGTTTTATTTACCTTATACTGCTGTTGCAGGAAGGAAAAATGTTTGGTTTTTCAACCCAAACCCAACCATGAAGCAATTCTTTGGTCTTAACAGCAACACCAAATTCAGATTCAGACACAGAACATTTTCACTTGTAGAGTGCAAGGTAGGAGTCCTGCAGAAGTTTGGGTCTGAATGCCTAATGACTTCCAGCCAACACTGTCAACGAAGAGGGCCTGCGGGGGAGCTTCAGTATGAAACATCTGGAGAACAATGCCTCCTTCCATTCATGTTCTTTAATTATGAATAATGTCCATGAACTTTGAAAGTTTGCTAGGAAGATAATGAGCTCATGGAAACCACATTCAACCAAGATGAAAATAACACCGCTTGTCTTTTCCTTTTGATGAAATGCTACAGCAAGCTTTTCCCTATCCATAATGTCCAAGGGTGTCCTACGAAAGCCTGGCAAAACTACCCTTGATTTAGGCAGTTTTCCTGCCTTTTTTTTTTTAACAAGAAGTGAAATTCTGAGGGACACAAGCAAGAATCCCTTCCTCCTCATTTTTGATGCAGTTTCCCAAATCTTAGAAGCCACAGAGCCATAGTGGTGGCATAGTAGTTAGAATGCAATATGGCAAGCTAACTCTGCCGGCTGCCAGCAGTTCGATCCTGACCGATTCAAGGTTGAATCAGCCTTCCATCCTTGCAAGGTTGGTAAAATGAAGACCCAAATTGTTGGGGGCAATATGCTAACTCCCTAAACCGCTTAGAGAGGGTTGTAAAGCACTATGAAGCGGTATGCAAGTCTAAGTGCTATTGCTATCTTGAGAAGACTTTTTTTCTCTCTCATGAGGGTAGACGTCAAGCCAAGACTTTGTAGGTGTCAGGCATGCCTCCTTCAATATCCAAGAAAGAAAAACCTCAACTCCATTTGAATACAGATAAAGTACTTTTACTAGATTTGAATTGAAAGCAGTGAAAAGGAAAGCAAGATCTGAGCCAAAAAGGTGCAAACAAGTACATATCAAATGATTACCCAGCCCCTCCCTCCAATTACCCCAGCCCAGTGCCCAATCTGCAACTCCCTAAGGTGTCATGTGGGGTGCATCTTCAAAAGGTCTCATCAGGTTAGTATGCGAGACGGTTGGCCTTGACTAAGACCAAACATCAGCCATCAGCATGCACAGAAGATGGTGAGAACAAAACTCCCTTCTACATAACTCCTCCAGTACCATACAATTCCCTTCCCAAATACCATAAGCCCCCACCCTCCCTGTTTCTATGGCAGCTGATAACAAGCAAGTGAAACAGAGGCTGACATCAGGGAAATGTCTCATTTAGACCTCTCGGCGGCTTTCGATACCATCGACCATGGTATCCTACTGCGACGACTCGGGGGGTTGGGAGTGGGGGGCACCGTTTTACGGTGGTTCTCCTCCTACCTGTCGAATCGGTCGCAATTTGTGTTGACAGGAGGGCAGAGATCGACCCCCAGGCGCGTCACATGTGGGGTGCCCCAGGGGTCGGTTCTCTCACCCCTCCTGTTCAACATATACATGAAACCGCTGGGCGAGATCATCCGTGGTTTTGGGGTACGGTATCATCAATATGCTGATGATACCCAACTTTTCATCTCTACCCCAAACCACCCAAACGATGCCCTCGACGTGATGTCCTGATGCCTGGAGGCTGTGCGGATCTGGTTGGGGAGGAACAGGCTCAAGCTCAATCCCTCCAAGACTGAGTGGCTGTGGTTTCCGTCATCCTGATTTGTACATCTTGTTCCATCTTTGACGATAGGGGGAGAAATTTTAGCCCCCTCAGAGAAGGCTCGCAATCTGGGAGTCCTCCTGGATACGTGGCCCAGTTTAGAAGAACACCTGACGGCCGTGACCAGGGGGGCCTTTTACCAGGTTCGCCTGGTACATCAGTTGCGCCCCTTCCTGGATCAGGATGCTCTGTGCACAGTCACTCATGCCCTCGTCCTTTCTCACCTGGACTACTGCAACACTTTCCACATGGGGCTGCCCTTGAAGAGCACCCGGAGGCTTCAGCTGGTTCAGAATGCGGCCGCGTGGGTTGTCATGGGGATACCTAGGTGCTCCCATGTTACACCCCTTTTAGGCGGCCTGCACTGGTTGCCAGTTGTTTTCTGGGTGCGATTCAAGGTATTAATTATGACCTTTAAAGCGCTCCATGGCTTAGGCCCAGGGTACCTGCGAGACCACCTACTGCCACCAGTAGCCTCCCACCGTCCAGTACGATCCCACAGAGTTGGTCTCTTCAGGGTGCCGTCGGCCAGACAGTGTCGGCTGGTGACCCCCAGGGGGAGAGCCTTCTCTGTGGGAGCGCCTTCCCTCTGAAATGAGCTGCCCCCGGAGCTTCGCATAATCCCTGACGCGCCCTAAAAAGTTGGCTTTTCCAGCAAGCCGGCCTGGCCTGTTAATTTTAACTCATTTTTAAATGTATTGTCTTATAAATTTGGGTTGGTTTTTTTTTTTGGATATGTATTTAATTTCTTTTTAACTTTTGGGATGTGTGTTTTTTAATGTTGTATGCCGCCCTGAGTCCTTTGGGAGAAGGGCGGCATATAAATCCAATAAAAACAAACAAACAAACAAAAGGTGACAGTACTGATCTGATATGTCCTAAATAAGTCCTAAATAAGCAGGGCTTGGCTTGCTTAATACTCAGAAAGGAATTCATCAAGGAATTCCAGAGTCCCAAGAACTTCAAGTTCCAACTTCCAAGAACTCCAAGAAACACCACCACCACCACTACCACCACCACCACCACCACCACCACCACCACCACCACCACCACCATCATCATCATCATCATCATGAGACAGTGAAGATCTTGTGGGACTTTCAAATACAGACATATCGTCATTTGGAACACAATATGCCAGATATCACGGTTGTCGCAAACCAAAGTGTACAATTTATTGCTATTGCTGTACAAGGAGACACCGGAGTCGAAGAAAAAGAACTGGGAAAAATCACGAAATATCACAACCTGGCCATCAAAACTACACAATTATGGATGAAACATGTCACAGTGATACCCATTGTCATCGGGGCACTTGGTACCATGTCCAAGAATCTTATAAGATACATCCACAAATTGCAGCTTCCTGCAATAATACCAGTGGAACTGCAAAAAAAGTTCTACTTGGAACATCGTATATTTTAAGAAGGTACTTGGTTGATACCTAGGACACTGGCAGCAACCTGTATCAACCATTAGCACCAGTCAATGGTATTTGTGAAGCATTTTTGAAGGTTCAGTTGACTGAGTTTCATGTTTAATGAAAATGTTATTGTTGTTGTTGTTGTTGTTGTTGTTGTTGTTGTTGTTGTTGTTGTTGTTATTCATCCTAAAATAAACTAATACTAAACCACTTCTATAATCTCTGCTGGTAAAGTGGCACAAATCTGTTTGTGTACTTGTACAGATCAAACCTGGATAAAGGTTATCTTTATTTTTACCTGCAAACAAATATAATGTTAGGGTTCTAAATACCATGCAGAAATAAATCATTGTCCAAGGCAAAACATCCTTAAAGGTCCAATTTATTCCGCAGGCATGTTAGTACGGCTATGGAAAATTCCAACTCTGAATTACATCCTGGAAATCCACCCAGTTGAAAGTTCATGATTTATCCCCTCACCCACAAATCCATCACATGTTCCAATCATATTCTTCCACGCTGGCATGTACACCCATCTTCTTCCGGCCAGGTGTTGAGATGTGAAGACAAAAGATGACCTTGGCTTCTACAAAAGAATGTCAACAATCCATTCTACAATCCTACTCCTTTCTATTCCCCCCTCCCAACTACTACACTATTGAAACAGCATAGAAAATTATAAGAAAGTGTGGCAGGCCAAAGATCCTAAAAAGAACATAACTACAGGCCTGACATATAATTCTTAAACCCATGAAGCCTACTGACCTTATATATCAAGGGGCTGTATTTGGAAAAATGTCTCATATCCCTCCCCCATAAGGAGAGACAGTGGGAATTTCCTCCCATTGCTTTAAATATTTTTTTGTGTTTTCAGACAAACAACAATCTTTTTCTTGGTTTTGCAAGAGCTGTAGTGGTGCAGAGGTTAAAGTGGGGTATTGCAGGCTAACTCAGCCAACTGCCAGCAGTTTGATTCTGACCAAGCTCAAGGTTGACTCAGCCTTCCGCCCTTGCGAAGTCAATCAAATGGGGACCCAGATTATTGGGGGCAATAGGCTGATTCTGAAAACTGCTTAGAGAGGGCTGTGAAACACTCTGAAGCGGTATATAAGTCTAAGTGCTAACCATCATATTAGGATTCAGTTTGAATAAAGGCTTTGTGAGTTATCAACAGGTCTAGTATTTAACTTCCTTGCATTTACTCAGTTCTTATGTTCTCATAATGTCTTATCTGAGGAATAGCTCTGGACAAATACACTGTTCCCAGTGACCCTGATGCGTCTCTGCAAATCTTATTTTTCTCCATGGAACACTTGTCCTGTAAGTAATTGCTTTCTACAAATATTTAGTGACTTACAGCTTCACTGAGCCATTACTGAGACTGATCTTTGAGAAAGTACGAGATGACAAAGTAAAAATGGATTTTTTTTACCTAACCTAGGTTGTCCACATTCTATTCTTCATAAGCCGTAAACAATGCAATGCTGGGCATAATTTTCTTAACCTTCATCTTTGGCCTATTCATCCATTTTTTGTCATCTTGATCTTTTCGATGCACGCTTCGCAAAAGGTTGTCAGAGTGAATGTTGGGGTGAGGTGCAGAAATATTTCCCATCTCAGATATATAAGTTGTGTTGCCTTTTCTTAGAAATATTGAAAGGAGAGGCAGGAGCATGTAAGAAATAGAATGATGCAGCTTTCAAAGGACTTGTCTTTCTCCATTGGCCAATTCATGCCAATTCAAAGATTTTGGTATTCCAGATGCTCCTCCTCCTCCTCCTCCTCCTCCTCCTCCTCCTCCTCCTCCTCCTCCTCCTCCTCCTCCTCCTCCTCTTCTTCTTCTTCCTCCTCCTCCTCCTCCTCCTCTTCTTCTTCTTCCTCTCCTCCTCCTCCCCCTCTCCTCCTCCTCCTTTCCTTCTTCTTCTGCTTCTCCTCCTCCTCGTCCTTCCCCTCCTTCCCCTCCTCCTCCTCTCCTTCTTCTTCTGCTTCTCCTCCTCCTCGTCCTTCCTCTCCTCCTCCTCCTCCTCCTCCTCCTCCTCCTCCTCCTCCTCCTCCTCCTCCTCCTCCTCCTCCTCCTCCTCCTTTCAAATTTCCTCCAAATGTGTCTTGCTGCTTTGTCTTGAATTGCTGTGGTCGCTTCTGCTGTCCTTGTTCTTGAGTTTTAAATTCAGCAGGAGCGCTTGTCAAAGGATGTCCTCCTGAATAGCTGAGTGGGAAAGAATATTGAGAAATTAAGTTGCAGAACAAGCCATTAAACAAAGCGCTCCTAATACGGCTGCCTTGAATGCAAAATGCGGGCTCAGTCCAGCCGCCAGTGAGTGCTAGCAAAGGTTCGTAATATTTGAAGTTACACTTGATAGGACGGAGACAGCAACATATTGAAACATCACAAAAAGAAAGACATCTAAGGGAGGGAGGGTGAGAGAGGAAATTTCCCTTATCTATGCAACACAGATATATTTTTTTTAATTAACCAGCTGAGAAAGAGGCACATGGGCTGCGCATGAAGATCCTTTTTCATATTCATCTATTGAGATTAAGTTTAGTAGTCAAAACAGTTCTGATGGACAAAGAGGTGATGCTTCCCCTGACAAATCTGGAGAAAAGAGTTAGCAGACAGAATTATTGGCAGTGCTGTGCAAAAATCACGCCACTGCATTCTGCTGGAGAACTATTTGCAAAATGAAAAATAGGATATTCACTTTTACCCTTGGCAACATCAAATCAGTATCATTCCATACCCAGGAAAATTTCATCAATTTCTTCTTTCTTTTTGAAAAGGATGTATTGCAGAATAACAGAGTTGGAAGGGACCTTGGAGGTCTTCTAGTCTAACCCCACCCCTGCTTAAGCAGGAGAACCTATATCACAAATGGCTGTCAAATCTGTTCTTTAAAACCTCCAATGATGGAGAACTCACAAACTTCTGAAGGCACAGATCAATTATTTTAACTGCCAGGAAACTTCCCCTTAATTCTAGCAGTTCTTTACAATACAATAGCAGAGTTGGAAGGCACCTTGGAGGTCTTCTAGTCCAACCCTCTGCTAGGCAGGAAACCCTACACCATTTCAGAGAAATGGCTATCCAACATCTTCTTAAAGACTTCCAGTGTTGGAGCATTCACAACTTCTGGAGGCAAGTTGTTCCACTGGTTAATTGTTCTATCTGTCAGGAAATTTCTCCTCAGTTCTAAGTTGCTTCTTTCCTTGTACTCCTTGTCCTTCTCTTCTTCCACCCATTGTTTCTTGTTCTGCCCTCAGGTGTTTTGGAGAATAGTTTGACTCCCTCTTCTTTGTGGCAGCCCCTGAGATATTGGAACACTGCTATAATGTCTCCCTTCTCTTCATTAAACTAGACGTACCCAATTCCAGCAACTGTTCTTTATCTGTTTTAGCCTCCAGTCCCTAGAATTGTGTAAGGTTCTACATTTAGGCAAGAAAAACTAAATGCGTAGGTACAGTATAAGTGGTACCTGGCTCAATAATAGCAACTGTGAAAGGGATCTTGGAGTCCTAGTGGACAACCATTTAAATAGGAGCCAGCCGTGTGCTGCAGCTGCCAAAAAGGCCAAAACAGTTCTAGGCTGCATAAACAGAGGGATAGAATCAAGATCACGTGAAGGGTTAATACCACTTTATAATCCCTTGGTAAGGCCACACTTGGAATACTGCATCCAGTTTTGGTCACCACGATGTAAAAAAGATGTGGAGACTCTAGAAAGAGTGCAGAGAAGAGCAACAAAGATGATTAGGGGCCTGGAGACTGAAACATATGAAGAATGGTTGCGGGAACTGGGTATGCCTAGTTTGATGAAAAGAAGGACTAGGGGCGACATGATAGCAGTCTTCCAATATCTCGGGGGCTGCCACAAAGAAGAGGGAGTCAAACTATTCTCCAAAGCACCTGAGAGCAGGACAAGAATCAATGGGTGGAAACTAATCAAGGAGAGAAGCAACCTAAAACTAAGGAGAAATTTCCTGACAGTGAGAACAATTAATCAGTGGAACAACTTGCCTCCAGAAGTTGTGAATGCTCCAACAATGGAAGCTTTCAAGAAGAGGTTGAATAGCTATTTGTCTGAACTGGTGTAGGGTTTCCTGCCTAAGTAGGGGGTTGGACTAGAAGATGTCCAAGGTCCCTTCCAACTCTGTTATTCTGTTAAGGTGGAATTCTGTTCTGTTAAAGCTTTTGTTTGTTTGTTTGTTTGTTTGTTTTTTGGCCGCTGGACGCACACTCATATTTAAGCAATTTTCCACTAGGTCTCCAAATATCTTTTCAGGGTTACAACTATCCAGCCAGGTACCACCTATATTTCACCTGAGCTTCCAATTGAGTGAGAATAGGGAAGAAAACCAGTGGCAACATGACATTAGAAATACAAATTGCATGCAGCATCAAGGAGTCCTCATACTTCTATCCTTAATATGACTTGATTCCCTAAGCTACTCCAAATTCATTCTTAAAGTGCTGATTTACTTGTCTCATTTTGAAATGGGTTCTTTTGCTTAGATCTGCCGATATTTTAAACCCAAGTTAGAATCTTTGTGCTATTCATGGAGGGGGGAGGGATTGTATCTGAATTTTTATGTGCCTTGTGAAGTGTGGGTAACTTAACTATGCCTATTATCCCAGTCTCTCCCCCTCCCTCCAATCCTTCCCTTGATAATTCCTTCCTCAGAACAGCTTGAGTAATAATTTCCCTTTTCAGGGTGAATTATTGCTGTATTTGATTTGCATTAAGGTTAAAGAATATTTGCCTTTAAAAATGGAGAGAACATTCTCATAGCAGAGAAATTGGAGGCCCAGGAGGTCATTGCATTGATATTTAAGAGGCTGAGTAAACATCTTCGGTTCCAAGGAAAACCAAAGTTGGCTCCAGTAAAACATTAAAATAAATATATCTAACCATTAATTGCTACCAATCTGCCTTCCATTGAGGTCCTGTCTATTGCAGGAGACAAATTGTTTCAACTTCTGTCCTCAAAATGACACTATAGGGCACTGCACACCAGAACAACTAGACACAAGGATAGTTTTCCCCTGAATGCCAACTCTTTGCTAAACAACTAATTCCCACAACACTGTCAATAATTTACCAAGACTGTATTACTATTCTTCTTTTCTTCTTTCCTAGTTTCTATCTCTCCCCACTTATGACTATAACCATGTTGCTTGTATCTTTCAATTTATATTGGTTTTTATTTGTCTCTTAGTACAATTTGATAGATTAGTAACCTTGACTATCACTAAGTGTTGTATCTTTTTATTCTTGATGAATGTAGTTTATTCTCCTGATGTACACTGATAGCAAATGCACCAAAGACAAACACCTTGTGTGTCCAATCATACTTGGCCAATAAAGAATTCTATTCTATTCTGTTCTATTCTGTTCTATCAAGCCATGCAAAAGTCTCACAAGACAACAGCTTCTTCAACTTATGGCTTTAATCATATTCCCCATAAAATTACTGCCATTTCTCAAAATTCAGAATCGGAAAGGGAAGACTTTAGGTGAGACAGAATAGGAAAACTAAGTGACTATATTATGTGGGGTCCTTGAATGATTTCATACAGACATTTCATCACCAAACTAAATCACCTCATCAATATTAGGAGGGAGCGTGGTTTGCTCTCTTTTTATGTACTAGAGATTTGCCCTGCCAATGTTCATGGGAGGGGTCTTGATTCTTGATTGGGCTGTTGTTTACTGTTGTTTATCAATTCAAACATATAAATGGTATTTTTTTCTCTCTCTCTCCATCTGGGACTTTCTCTCTATGTAAAAGCCATATACCACTCACTCACCACGGAATCTCCAGATTTCTCCACCGTAAAGTCTACAAACTTGAAATTTGGCCCGTAATGTTTCTCTTGACTTCTAGGTGCTTGCTAAGAAGGGATGTTTTTTTTCAAAATGACCATCAGTTCATCAGTATTTCATATACACTAATTAACATGCTCTGATGCTAAGGAGTTCTACTTCCCCTCCCCACCTGAGAGGAACTCTGTTCCATCTGCCAGTTGCCTTATATGGGCCTGGACAGCACATGACTCAACCAGTCTGCGGGCTGGCCCAATGATATGGTTTCATAGCAAAGCACAGGTATCCAGCTAGTATCATATATGCTGTAGTCCCTTATAAATGAGCACACAATCAACCCTTTGGATTGTAATACTCAGGTTTTGCACCTCCTTTTTGTCAAGAGCTAGGGAAATCAGGAAACCCAGGCAGTTCAAGGGAATATAATGTTTTATTGCAAGCAGTAAGCTCTCTACAAGAATCTGAAATACTAATGGTAAAGGAAAATTGGTCAATGGAATTCAAGGTGAATTGACTTAGGTCTCATGTGGGCACGAAGCGACTTGAGACTGATGACACATTTGACCCCTCCCTCGGGCTCATTCTGGTCCTCTCCTGCGCTTTTGAGTGACAGGCATTTGGCTTTCTTAGAAGAAATAGCATTACTCATGGTAAGACGAAAGTTGAAGAAGGGGAAATTGGCCTGTAGAAAGCTTGTTTGATGGGGACATTTCTACAGTCTTAGCCTAATGCTAGACAAATGGCAATTAAGAACTCATTGATGCCACCATAGCATCTTAGTTAAGTCCTTGATGATACTCAGAGACCGAACAACAACAAAAAGTTTATTACCCTGCTCTTGTTGTCAGTAAACATATTGATCCAATGTAATCCTCAAAGTTAATGGCAGCAACCTCAGAGACAAAATTCAACACCAAGACCAAGATGCTAGCTGAGCATTGTGAAAATGAAATTACTTAACAGTTTGATGCACTGTTTTTTTTTAGCCCTGCCAACCATCTTGGAATCTGTAGAGCCATTAACAGGGATCTATATTCAGCAAAAATAAATAAATAAAGATACTACTGGAATCATAAAAAGTTGTTGGATAGCTAATTTGTTTGTTTGTTTGTCAAGCATGTACAGGATAGTAGGTATTGGTATAAACATGGACTTGAACAATGGAAATGAGTACAAATAAATGGGGACAGTAGGGCAGGGATGGTAGACACGCTGGTGCACTTATGCATGCCCCATTTACAGACCTCTGAGGAATGGGGTGAGGTCCATGCTAGACTGTTCGAGGTTGAACCTGTGAGGGTTTGAGGAAGTAACAATGGAGTTAGGTAGAGCATTCCAGATGTTCACCACTCTTTTGCTGAAGTCATATTTTCTGCAATCAAATTTGGAATGGTTTACCTTGAGTTTGTATTGATTGTTTGCCCATGTATTATTGTGGTTGAAGCTGAAGTAGTCGTTGATAGGTAGGACATTGTAGCAGACAATTTTGTGTGCTAAGCTTAGGTCCGACTGCATGTGGCACAGTTCTAGATTGTCTAAGCCCAACATTTCGAGCCTGGTGACTTAAATGATACTATTGTGAGCAGAGGAGCGGAGGACTCTCCTCGTGAAATACCTCTGGACCCGCTCGATTGTATTAATGTCCGATATACAGTGTGGATTCCAGGCAGACAAGCTGTATTCGAGAATTGGTCTGGCAAAGGTTTTGTACGCCCTAGTTAGCTGTGCAATGTTGCTGGAGAAGAAGCTTCACAAAATTAGGTTAACAACTCTTAATGCCATTTTGGCAATTGGAGAGCAGGCTGTCTTAACTGGAAGGCGAGAAGAGATAATCTCTCTTGCTTCTATGGATTATATGCTAACTCGAAAGCTTTTAACCTCAGCCACAGTGACATACTGAATCGTGCTAAAATATTGCTTACAGTTAAGCAATGTGAGTTCTTTATTGTTGCTCCAAGCCAAGCTAATAGGTGTGTGTGTGGGGGGGGAAACCCACAACCTTGTGGCATTTTCTTCCTTGGGAGATGAAAAATAGCCACATTTGCAGGATATTGTTAAGCAAGGTCGCAGCCAAGCAAGCTAGCCATTCAGAGAGGCTTACCTTTCTAAGTCTAGAGCAGTGGAGGTGAATAACTAAAATGTCATTAGCCTAAGCCTACATTTATACCAATCATGCTAGAGCAAATATCATCGCTTTGTCTTCTGGTATTCCTGCTATAAAATGCTAGCATCAACAGGGGGACAGAGTCTTAAACAAACGGCCCGTCGGGGAGCATGGAGATGGATTTCAGGTTTCCTACACCTTTGCAATTAGGGGAGCCTTGTTGGAAGACAATTGGACTTTGTCTTCTATTTACCCGAAACACCATAATGGGAGACTGAAATTGCTGGGAAGCCGAACAAATTGCTTGACTTATATTTGGAATAGAGAGGATGATATAAATGAAAGGAATCGGATGCTGCAGCACGTCTGGGCTAGAGGAGAACAGAGGAACATGCAATGGGTTTCTGACCTTTCAGCAAGTAGGGCATTTTGGGGGTGGCGTCTTAGCTATGCCCTGCTCTTAGCCAATTGAATGTGATGCGAAAATGGGAGTGTGAGGGTTACTGGGATCCTATTTGTACGGTGGCCTTTCTCTTTGTGGCTGGCTAAGGAACTGAAGAACGGATGCTCATGAATTGGCTTCACTCTACTGAGCTCTTATAGGGGTCCATTGTAATGTGATTTCCAGGTGCACCCAAGTCTAACAAGTACCCTCGGTGGCGCAGTGGTTAGAGTGCAGTACTGCAGGCCACTTCTGCTGTCTACCATTAATTTGGCAGTTCAAATCCCACCAGACCAGTGGTGGGATTCAATTTTTTTTACTACTGGTTCTGTGGGCGTGGCTTGGTGGGCATGGTAGGGGAAGGATACTGTAAAATCTCCATTCCCTCCCCACTCCAGGGGAGGCTTACTGCAAAATGCCCATTTCCTCCTGATCAGCTGGGACTCAGGAGGCATTGAATGGATGGGGGCAGGGCCAGTCAGAGGCGGTATTTACTGGTTGTCCAAACTACTCAGAATTTCCACTACTGGTTCTCCAGAACTGGTCAGAACCTGCTGAAAGCCACCTCTGGTCCATGGTAATGTGATTTCTAGGTGCATATAAGTCTAATAAATATCCCTTAGGATTTGATATGTTCATGAAACTTTGTGTAGGACAAGCACTGGCAGAACCTGTAGGTGGAGTCAAAAGAGGAATCAACGTAGAAACCTTTTACTCCTCTTGTGCCAAAATTGCCCCTGTGTGCCTGCCCATAATACAATGTGCCCTTCCCCCTGTGCATGTGTACATGACCCCCCTCCGCACTCCCCTGCACTTCACACATGTGTGTGACCCCTCCTGTTCCCGCCGTGCCTGCGGCTTGTTGTGGGCCCAGCAGGCCTGCCTGAAGCCTCCTTAAACCAAAAACGGGGCACAGGAGGAGGTGCCGCACCCCCCCTCACACATTCCTCCACCCCTGCACATGCATGCATGCCCCCTGCCTCTATGCATTCATGTGTGAACCACACACATGCACATGTGTCTCCCACATGTGCGTGCATCTCCCATATGCACAGTAGAGACCCGAAAATCAGCTGGCCGGTGGAGCTAAGCTGGGCGATGGTTCAGATGCCCACAGAAAGGGCCCCGCATGCCACATGTGGCATGTGTGCCATAGGTTTGCCATCCCAGACCTAGAGCCACTATTAAGTCATGAATTAAGTCCAACTCCCTTGAATTCCATAGACCCTTCTCTAATGATCCTTATTTACTTCCTTTGAATTCCGTTGAGCTTTATCTAGCACTAATCATTAATTGTGTAGATTCCCATGCATAGGTTTTTTCAGCAATAAATCCATTTAATTGGATCTCCATGTATGGTCCTGTTTTTTTTTTTTTGTGCCTGACCCCTTGCCAACAAAGTTGCAAAATGATAATTTATCACTGAGAAAATGAATAATTGCCATTCCCACTTTCATTGTTTTATATAGGTTTAAGCAAGAAATCTGACCAGAGAGCCAAGACACCTCATTCTTGCCTCCAGAAGTTTAGATTACAGATTAACAGAGTTGGAAGGGCAGAAAATTTCTCCTTATTTCCAGGTTAAATCTGTCCTTGTTCAGTTTTCATCCATTATTCCTTGTCTGGCCTTCTGTTTGGGAAATAGCTTGACTCCCTCCTCTCTGTGGCAGCCCCTCAAATATTGGAAGACTGCTATCCTGTCTCCCCTGGTCCTTCTTTTCCCTAGACTAGCGAGGCCCAGTTCCTGCAACCATTCATCGTATGTTTTAGCCTCCATTCCCCTCATCATCTTGGTTGCTCTTCTCTGCACTCTTTCTATGGTCTCAACATCTTTTTTTATAGTGTGGTGACCAAAACTGGATGCAGTATTGTAGGTGTGGTCTTATTAAGGCTTTATAGAGTGGTATTAGTACCTCCATAGATCTTGATTATATCCCCCTGTTAATGCAATTTAGGACTGCATTGGCTTTTTTTTTTTTTTTTGGCTACCACCACACACTGTTGGTTCATATTTAGCTGGTTGTCTACTAAGACTCCTTAATCCCTCTCACAGTTACTGCTATTAAGCCTGGTTTCACCCAACCTCTGTATGCACTTTTGGTTTTTCTTGCCTTAGTTTAAGACTTTACTTTTCTCTACATTGAATTTCATTTCGTTAGATAGGGCCCAGTGTTCAAGTCTGTCAAGTTCCATCTGGACCTTGAGCAGGGGGTGAAATCCACTTACCTTTGCCACTGGTTGGCAAATGTGAGTGTGAAAAAATGAAGCCAGAAAAAAAAAAGTCTCCAGGATTTCTTTTTGTGACTTATTTTTGTGCAAGAGGATGGAGCATCACAATGTGGACTGCCAATGTCCTCCCTTCTACAAATCCTGCCTCCTCATCTTGGATTCCATCCTCTGTCTCTAGCCAGTCTTGAAAATTAATGATTTCGATGTTTAGGATACCGTTTGCTAAGAAGACTGAAAAGGCTGATAGGCTTGTAATTGCATGGATCACTCTTATCCCTTTTTTAAAAAGAAATGATTATTGCCAGCCTCCAATCTTTTTGGAACATAGTCAGTCCCATATAACACCACTCCTGCGCGAGCTGCACTGGCTACCTGTGGTTTTTCGGGTGCGTTTCAAGGTGTTGGTCACTATCTTCAAAGCGCTCCATGGCATGGGACCTAGTTACCTGCAGGATCGCATCTCACCTCACACATCTCTACGACCTATCCGCTCTCACAGGGAGGGACTCCTCCAGGTGCCATCCGCCAAGCAGTGCCAACGGGTGGCGCCTAGGAGTAGAGCCTACTCTGTGATGGGCCCAACCCTCTGGAATGACCTCCCCCCTGATATTAGAACTATTAACGACCTCCGCTCCTTCCAACAGAAGCTTAAGATCCACCTGTTCCAATTAGCAGGCTTAGCCGATCTATAGCTCCATCTTTCACCTCCTGGCAAACATCTTTTCGTGGAATTTTTAAGGGAATTTTAATCTTATTTGTATTTTAATTAAATATGGTACAGTATATTTTCTACCTCCTTCGTCTATGTCTAAGTTTATGTATATGTATTCTATTTTGATATGCATATGGTTTTTTAATAATGACTGTACACCGCCCCGAGTCCTGTTTAGGAAAGGGTGCGGTTTATAAATAAAAGTTTGATTGATTGATTGATTGAGTCTGATCTATGAAGGTAAATAGGAATGCCAGCAGAGATGCCCACCATGTGGGATCCTTTTTAATTATTTCAAGTAAGATACAATCAACACCTAGAGCCTCGAATACTTTAAGAGATTCAATCAATTGGTTTATCTCTTGCATTGAGACAGGGAGACAGTTTTGACCTTGGACCAGCTCCATCTCATTCTCATTTCTGTGGCTATCAGGGTTTGTGGACAATCTTCCAAAATATTCCTCTCAGGAACTTGATTTGGAGCTGGGGTGGGTTGCAGTTTTCTTAGCCTTCTGATAGTTTCCCAAAAGATGGAAGACTCCCTCTTCCGGACTGATTGAATTAGTTCCTGTCTGCCATGATATCAATCCAGCAACAGATGTTATTTTGAGTCCCCCTCCCCCTTGCAATTTCATGTTATGTTATATTTTAATTACATTTGCTTCTCTTTAGCTAATTTGTAGTTAAAAAGAAGCATACTAGGTTCCAATAGACTAATTGGATTGGCTTATTAGAACTTTTTAAAAAAAGTAATCATCACTTCTTTAGGTTTATGTTCATCCATCATTTTCAAAGAAGACCTTGACATCTAATGAGTTGTGGGTTGTCCACTGCGTGTCCATAGGTGGCTTGTAAGCCCTTTACGGGCATGGAATGTTCTGTCACATGTCAGGTGGACATGTGTGGGCATCCCTGTTGCAGCATTTGCAGCTCTGGGTTTACGGAATGCTCACTTTTCTTGTGCCATAGTTGTCCTCCTGTCCTCAGATGTCTGGCAGCCTTGGTGGATCAACTTGCACCATGTTGATCGATCTTGTGCCAAGTTTTCCCAAGAGTTGGCGTTGATTTCCAGGGATTTGAAGGAAGCTTTCAACATGTCTTTCCATCACTTCCTTTGTCCCCCGTGCAATCGCTTTCCTTGAGACAGCTCACCATAGAGGAGCTGTTTGGGGTTGTGATGGTCTGGCATCCTTGCAACATGGCCTGCCCAGTGTGTTTGGGCTTTCATCAGCAGGGTGTGAACTGAGTTCATCTAGCCAGTTCAAACTATGAGAAGTCCTGTTTGACTCTGTGCTACATTTGGCCTTGAAAAACTAATTGGCAGCCTTTCAAGGGAGATAAAAGTGGGTGCTTATCAACATTATCCTGAAAGACTGTGGCAACTCGAGCAGGCATTTGTCAAAATCTTCACAGACTGTTTGTGAATCATTACGGGCTGTGAATGACCATAATCCACAGCCGTCTAAATAAAAGAGGTTTTTGGGGACTAAGATTGTGATTTATGTTTTCTCAAGAAGCCTAGATCAGAACAGATGTCAATCCAGCAACTGCTGTTATTTTGAGTTTCTGCCCTTCCAATTTCATGTTACATTATATTTTAATTACATTTGCTTCTCTTTAGCTAATTTGTAGTTAAAGGATGCATACTAGGTTGCAGTAGACTAATTAGATTGGCTTATTGGAACTTTTTAAAAATTTTATTGTAACTTCTTTGGGTAAGTGGAATGTGGAAGTATGCGGCACGTACAAAAGATTTTGAGTGGATTTCAACCCCTTTGGAAAAATGAAAGAAACATTATGGTTTCAGGCCAGACTTTCTATTTTTTTATCCCTGTCTGCCAATGTGGAAGAGCGATAGAAGAATGCTTTATACAAAAGGGATCTGTAAGAGAAAGAATTTTCCTTCCAACTTTTAACAAATTTGCAGCCCTTGAATAACTTGAGTGGGAACTTCAAGCAGAACTGGGAAAACAACAGCTGCTAGATCTTTCGCTATCTGTCAAGGAAGAGCAAAATGAAAAATCTGGATTTTCTCCTGGCTTCTTACTGTGAGTCTCTGGTACAACTTGCTTGTTCACCTGCTAACCTCCGGGGAAATAAAAAATAAAATAAAATAAATCAGCTTAAAAATAAGATGCAAAATCAAAATACGGAGAGGCTCCCCTTGGGAAAATTCAAGAGAGTTTATGGCAAAGCGATGCCTTCTTATAGCGCAACTGTTGCTTCGTGATTTGAGCATCTGTCAGGTATAAACTATAAGCTGGAACTGCTTAAAAAGAATAAAGAAAAAAATGAAGCTTCTGTGCAAAATAGGAAGCTGGACCTACCAGCTGCATTAAGGCTTATCAAGAAACGCTGGCTAAATCACATATTCTGGATTTGTGCACTTTTAAAGGGCAGGTCATTCCAAGTTACAGAGACAAAATTGGGCAATAGCCAAATGTTGTTGTTGTTGTTGTTGTTGTTGTTGTTGTTGTTGTTATTATTATTATTATTATCATCATCATCATCATCATCATCATCATTTAAACATGAAACTCAGCCAACTGAACATTCAAAAATGATGATGATGATGATGATCATCATCATCATCATCATCATCATCATCATGTTAATCTTTGGTGAGATTCACAGCGTTTGGGGCTGGTTGGTAGCTCAACAGCTCGAGTCCTAACCAAGGACCTAGGAACTGTTAAGGTAACGTCGGAGGATATAAGTTGTTCCAACTAAAGTGGTTTTCCAAGCGCTCCAATTGCAATCAGAACAACACACAATATTATTATTGTTGTTTATACTTTATTCATTAAACATGAAACTCAGCCAACTGAACATTCAAAAATGCATTATAAATATCATTGACTTCTTGTTCTTCTTGTTCTTCTTCTTGTTCTTGTTCTTCTTCCTCCTCCTCCTCTTCTTCTTCTTCTTCTTCTTCTTCTTCTTCTTCTTCTTCTTCTTCTTCTTCTTCTTCTTCTTCTTCTTCTTCTTCTTCTTCTTCTTCTCTCTTTTATTGATTAAACATGAAATTCAGTCAACTATACATTTAAAAATGTACCACAAATACCATTGACTGGCTCTGAGGTTGATATGGGTTGTTGCCAGCATCCTAGGTATCAATCAAGTATCTTCAGTTTTTTGCAGTTCCTCTGGTGTTCTTGCAGGAAGCTGTACATTTGACTGTACTCTACTTGGCATATATTAAAATCAAATTTTGTTGCATACAGCTCATAAAGGGTAACCACCTCCCATATACACTACATACGCATGACAAACAAACAAACAAACAAACAAACAAACAAACAAGAGAAACAACACATTCTAGTCTGGATGTATACATGTACATGGAGAGAGAAACAAATTTTGTGAGTTTACTAGATGGATGGCATAAAGAACAAAGCTGTTACAGAATCTGGTAATCTCACTAAAAAATACTTTGAAACCTCATCCCAGAGGGGAGCAACAGAAACTGATGTGAAGTGGATGTGTGAAACAATGCTTTGAGCTCTAAGCACATAGTGTTTATAAACAGTATCCCGAATAATGGGAAGCAAGGTTCCTATAATCTTCTCCACTGTCCTCACCACTCTCTGTATGGACTTTCTATCTGAGGTGCTGCTGCCACCAAACCAAACAGGGGTACAGTTTGTTAAAACACTCTCAGTCGTGCCTCTGTAAAAAGTGGCCAGGATAGAAGGAGAAAGTTATGCTCTCCTCATCCGACGCAGGAAATGCAAATACTGGTTTGCACACTTCCCTAAGGATGATGTGTGAAGAGACCAGTTCAGATTGTTAGTTATCTGTACTCCCAAATACTGTTGACTACCTCTACAGCTGCATCCTTAATCATTGCTTCCAGGAAAGCATTTACAACATTCCTAGGACAATGACCAACAGTGAAAGATACCTACTGTTGAATGGTTTCCAAGTGCTTCAAATGGAAAACAGATTCTGATGTGGGTTTTTAAATGGAACTGTAATTGTCATGGCTTCTCATTGTTGCCTCACTTTTAATTCTTAATTTTTGTTAAACCCATACCCATTTTTCTCTTTGTCCTTATGTCTTGAACAATATTGCATATGATTTTTTTTCATAGTGATCTTTATCTCACTCTTCAGTATATCATTGAATATGCTATCTTCCTTTCTCTTGGGCCTGTTCTCTATAGGTTTTTATTTGCTAGAATGAAACAAAGAAAGTCACACAACACTGAGTGCCGTGAGTTCTATGCCTCTCTGTATCATTTTATAAGATGCTTAATGATATCTCAAGACCTAAAATGGACACCTAACATTAAAAATGTCATCGAAAAAGCAGAACAAAGAATGTTCCTTCTGTGCCAACTCAGAAAGCTCAAACTGCCTAAGGAGTGGCTGATTCAATTCTGCAGAGGAATCATTGAGTCCGTCATCTGCACCTCCATAACTGTCTGGTTTGGTTCTGCAACCCAACAAGGCAGACAGAGACTTCAATGGATAATTAGATCTGCAGAAAAAACATTTATTGCCAACCTGCCTTCCATTGAGGACCTGTACACTGCATGAGTAATATTTACAGACCCCTCACATCCTGAACATCAATTGTTTCAACTTCTACCCTCAAAACAACGCTATAGGGCACTGCACACCAAGACAACTAGACACAAGGATAGTTTTCCCCCTGAATGCCATCACTCCGCTAAATAAATAATTCCCTCACCACTGTCAAACTATTCACTAAGGCTCCATTACTATTACTATTAGTCTTCTTACCGTTCCTATCACCAATCTCCTCCCACTTATGACTGCATGACTGTAACTTTGTTGCTTGTATCCTTATAATTTATATTGATATTGATTGTTTCCTGATTGCTAATTTGTACCCTATGGCTATCATTAAGTGTTGTACCTTATGATTCTTGAGGAATGTATCTTGTCTTTTTATGTACACTGAGAGCCTATGCACCAAAGAGAAATTCCTTGTGTGTCCAGTTACACTTGGCCAAAAAAGAATTATATTCTGTTCTATTCTGATACATTCTAGAGCCTTTCTAGAATTTCAGTTAATTAGGCAGTTCCTTCAATCCTCCTGATTTTGCCAATGGACATTTGTTTGCTTTGCACATCAACTATTTCAATTTTTGCAAGATACTGTTTAGACAGAGATTCTTGTATTACACAACCATTTCCATTTTGTTGTGTATAATGCAGACAGTCAGAAACCGAAGACTGGGCTTTATATAGAGTGGCTGACTCTGTGCTTCCATAACCTTCCTTGAGTTACAATTCTTTCCTTTCCTAATTGGATTGGTTTCCTTCTCATGTATAAAGGTTCACATTTTCTGACTGTGGGCTGATGTCCTTTGCCCCCTTTTTTTTACAGCAGTATTCTTCCTATCGACTTCAGCAACTTGGTTCCAAAGAGAAAGTTACAGAGAAGGCAACTCCTGAAATATTGTGAAAATTAAGGTTGCATTATATCAAGTTGCTTATTTTGCAGTCTGAGAACAGGATTCTTCATTGTCTGGATTGTTTGAGACCGGCCCTGGTTGAGACTAGTCTTAATAAATAAAATAATATTAGGTTGTCAGTAGCTTTTTTATATGTAAGATTGCTAACTACTGTATACAGAATACAGAGTAGCAGAGTTGGAAGTGACCTTGGAGGTCTTCTAATCCAACCTCTATACCAATGAAAGCTAACCATTTTGTCATTGCGTGCAACAACACAGGTTCGTGCCCACACCCATTTATTCAATGCACTCATGACACCCACACTACACACCCCACACCCCTGTGCATTTGCCCACAAGCCCCCCCCCACTCCCCCAACCCCCGTGTATGCACGCCAACCCTCCGTGCCCCATTTTGGGCCTAGCAGGCCTTTCTGCAGCCTCCTGGGATCAAAATGGGCCACACGGAGGGTGCGCTGGATGCCCCCTGTGATACTGGGCCTAGCAGGCCTCCCTGAAGTCTCCTGGGACCAAAAACAGGCCACACCCTCCCCTTGCAGCCCATATTGGGGCTAGCAGGCCTCCCTGAAGCCTCCTGGGACCAAAAATGGGCTGCAGGGAGGCAACACTCCCCATGCTCCCCCTTGCCCCCCAAGCATGTACCCGCAACCCCCATGCATGCACCCACATCTCCCACATAGGCCCCCCCCGCATGAATGTCAGAGACAATCAGGAGGCACACAGACATGCACATTGGAGCTGAACTGTGGTGACGGCTCATATGCCCACAGAGAAGGCTCTGAGTGCCACCTTGCGGCAGGCGTGCCATAGGTATGCCATCACGGCTCTATCCCAATCAGGATAAATGATTGTCTAATCTCTTCTTAAAAACCTCCAGTGTTGGAGAAGTCAAGTCATTGTACTGATTGTCCTCACGGTCAAGAAATTTCTCCTTAATTCTTGGGTAGATCTCCTTTTGATAAGTTTCCCTCTCTCTTGCCCCAGGAGAAACTCTTTCTGAACAACATTTGTTTCATAACAAATTGCCTTAGTAGAAGAGACCTTTTCAAACAAACTTCACTTTGGCTTTAGAAATATGGTTCCTATAAAATACTACTTTCTAATTCAAGAGTACTTCCTGACTGCCATGTGACACCATAGTGTGAAAAGAATTTGGACTATCCACACAACCAATACAATACAATACAATACAATAGCAGAGTTGGAAGGGACCTTGGAGGTCTTCTAGTCCAACCCCCTGCCTAGACAGGAAACCCTATGCCGTTTCAGACAAATGGCTATCCAACATCTTCTTAAAGACTTCCAGTGTTGGGGCATTCACAACTTCTGGAGGTAAGCTGTCCCACTGATTAATTGTTCTCACTGTCAGGAAGTTTCTCCTCAGTTCTAAGTTGCTTCTCTCCTTGATTAGTTTCCACCCATTGCTTCTTGTCCTGCCTTCAGGTGCTTTGGAGAATAGTTTGACTCCCTTTGGGGCAACCCCTGAGATATTGGAACACTGCTATCATGTCTCCCCTAGTCCTTCTTTCTATTAACCTAGACATACCCAGTTCCTGCAACCGTTCATCATATGTTTTAGTCTCCATTCCCCTAATCCTCTTTGTTGCTCTTCTCTGCACTCTTTCCAGAGCCTCTTGACGGTCCCTGAAGCCTTCGGAGTGCTTAAAACGACCCTCCGAGCAACCGGAAATGGTTTGCTCGGAGGATCGTTTTGAGTGCTCCGAAGGCTTCCCTGACAGTCCCTGAAGCCTTTGGAGCGCTTAAAATGACCCTCCGAGCACTTCCAGTTTGCCCAGAGGGTCGTTTTGACAGCTTTGGAGGCTTCAGGGAAGCCTCCTGAAGGTCCCTGAAGCCTCTGGAGGGCTTCCAGGGGGGGGAGGCTGCTTTTGCCCTCCCCATGCTCCTATAAAGCCTCTGGAGCCTGGGGAGGGTGAAAAAAGCATGCAAAAATGGGGGGGGGTACGCCTGTAGTGCTCCCCCCACTTATGGCACACGAGCCAAAAAAGGTTCACCATCGCTGATCTATCTACTATCTATCTATCATCTATCTATCCATCTGTCATCTATCTATCTACTATTTATCTATTTATCTGTCATCATCATCATCTGTCCGTCTGTCTATCTATCATCCATCCATCTATCCATTCATCTTCTATCTATCCATCCATCTTCTATCTATCCATCCATCCATCATCTATCTATCTATCATCATCTATCCATCTGTCATCTATCTATCTACTATTTATATATTTATCTGTCATCATCATCATCTGTCCGTCTGTCTATCTATCATCCATCCATCTATCCATTCATCTTTTATCTATCCATCCATCTTCTATCTATCCATCCATCCATCATCTATCATCTATCATCCATCTATCCATCCATCAATTGTCTATCGTCTATCATCTATCATCTATCTATCTATCATCTATCTATCATCTATCTATCTATCTATCTATCTATCTATCTATCTATCATCCATCTATCATCCATCTATCATCTATCAATCATCTATCATCTATCATCCATCCATCCAACCATCCATCCATCTATATTCTCTCTGTATGTCTCTTGTCTCTATCTTTGTCTCTGTCTCTGTCTCTTTGTCTCTCTGTCTGTGTCTGTTGTAAAGATTATAAAATGGGACGAAATTCATGTAACATCTTTTTCACTTAGCAACACAAATTTCAGGCTCAATTGTGATCATAAGACAGGGACTACCTATACTTAAGGTATATCCCAATGTTTCATGCCACTCCGATTCATTAAGTTAGTCTGGTTTGAACTATATAACATTTGGTAGCACAAATTGCTTGCAAGAAAGAATGAGACAGATGCTTTCCTGTGAAAACAAGCTATTTTTAGCAGCCTTCACTCTTGAAATTTCTCCTTTTTTTATTCACCTCTACTTTGGTTCAGCAACCAGAGTTTAGAACAGTCCCCCCCCCCCGTATTTCCTAATCAATATAAAGTAATAAAGTTTTTGTTCCCACTAGGCAGAGCTATAATTAAGAAAGCACACAAATACAATGCTAATGTGTCTGAAAAGGCTTTTGAGTTTGTGGATATTTCAGATCTGGAAGGAAGAAGAATATTGGAAAGAAGAGCTGAAGTGCTCTCTCCAACAGGCAGTGGAAGAGAGAAAGGGGAAAAAAAAGAAAGCTCTTGAGCTTTGACTTCTGATATTTGGAGAAACGTAGCCAAAGGCAGATCAATTGTGGGTTGAACAACTAGAATTAAGGGTTGTTTTGCTCATAAAGGGGCGGGGGAGGGGAAGTAACACAAATCAAACTCATAAATAAAATTAGATTCTGAGAATTCACACCTGTGTATCAAGATATCCGAGCAGTAAAACTAGCATGTGGTGGTTGTTGTTGTTTTTGATGATGTTGTTGTTATTATTATTAACAATTGCACAGTCAGCCAGATGTTCAATCTGGGTTTGGCAGTTTTGTCTACCTATCGAATACTTACCAAGGATCTAGGATAAGCAAATCTGGATGTTTGACGGTGTTACAGATATCGTTGCAGGATGGAAGCCGTTCCAAGTAAAGCTGCCTTCTGCAATTGACTGATGGCAAATTTGTCAATGCCAATGATGGTGTTTGTGGCACTCCAGTTGTTTTGGGACTGTAACCAAGGCGTCTATTACTATTGGTACTACCCGGTAGTGGGTTTCGGCTTCCGTTGCAACTGGTGCGCACCCACAGCCTGTGATGATCCAGCTGCTCGGCGGAGCATCATGCAGGAGCCGTACGCTGCCCGTGCGTGTGCAGATGGCCCGTTTCCTTCAAATACAGGTAAGGAACAAGGGCGGGAGGGCCCTCCAAAGCACCGTTCCAGTACGGTGGCTTCTACTTCCAGCAGGCACCGGTACGCACATACTGGGGCCTACCACCTGCAACCCACCACTGGTACTACCCTTGTTTGCCTTTGCCATAGTCCCTCTATTTGTAGGTCTTTGTATTTTGTCATCTTCTCCAGTTCTTTCTCTTCTTTAATTTTTTATCTCTTTTATTCATTAAAAATGAAACTCAGTCAACTGGACATTTTTTAATGTGTCACAAATACCATTGACTGGTGTCAATGGTTGATATGGATTGCAGTCAGCATCCTAGGTATCAACCAAATATCTTCTTAAAATATATTCCGAGTAGCACAGGTTTTTTGCAGCGCTGCTGCTGATGTTGTTGTTGTTTTGTTATTATTATTGTTTAATCTTTGATGAGATTCACAGCCTTTGGGGCTGGTTGGTAGCTCCCCAGCTCGAGTCCTAATCAAGGACCTACTGTTAAGGTGACATCAGAGGATATAAACTGTTCCATGTAGGGTGGTGTTTGTAGGTTGTTGTTATTATGATTGTGATTGTGATTGTGATTGTGATTGTGATTATGATTATGATTATGTTGTTGTTGTTGTTGTTGTTGTTGTTGTTGTTGTTGCATTATTCTGTCTAAAGATCAGTTTGAAAGTCATGGATGCTTTGTGGTTGTTTTGTTCTACTGTGTTGTGCCATGCACTTATGAATTGGTTGTTTTGTTTCCCCACTGTGACAGTTTCTCATGAAACACTGCAGGGGGGAAATAAAGATGAAAAGCGAAAGATATTCCAGGTGTTGTTTTAATTTCATTAGGACAGAAAAGGGCAGGCCAAACCTAGCCCTGTTGTTAATACAAGCAGCAATTAGAAGACGAGCCAGTGGCTATTACAGAGAAATGAGCCAACAAAACTTTTGGATTTTAGCAAAGGAAAGAGTAGCTAGAATGCCAAAGGTATCATAAGGGGTTATCTATAGACGTTGATGTCCCAAAGGTGCTTTTTCAAAAGTCAATTGGACTTTCTGGGTTTTTTTTTTTTTTTTTTGCAGACATTTAACTTCTCATCCAAGGAGCTTCTTCAGCTCTGACTGGATGGTGGGGAATGGAAGGATTTATACTCCTTGCAGACAGCTGGTCATTTGCATTCTTTTAGCCAGTTGTTAAGGTCACCTAGAGGTTTATCTGTGTCCTCAGGCTGACCTGAGGGGTGCAAATGAGTGTGGAGCCTTTTGGGAACTTTTGAAAGGACTGTGTTGTAGATAGATGATGCCATATCCCTCCCCCTATATTGAGAGAGGGCTGTTCAATTTTGACACAGATAGTCTCTTTGGACCCACTTTCAAACCAGCGATTCCCTCTGTCCAAAATGTCGACTTTGCTGTCTTCAAAAAAGTGGCATGTGTCTTTTAAATGTAGACGGACTGCTTAATTTAGTCCTGATGGGTTTGTTCTCCTACGTTGTGCCATGGGATTATGAAGTGGTTGTTTTGTTTCCTCAATGTTCAGATCGCCACAGAGGGGGAGGGATACGGCATCATCTATTCAAGGAGTACATGATTTACTCCTTAAATCCAATACCCTATATCAGGGGTATTGACTGGATCTGGTCTGCAGGGTGCTTGGATCTGGCCCACGGGGCTGCCCTGGAAACAGTGAAGGATTGGCCCTCCTGAGCTCCATTTTTGCTGGCAGAGGGTTGTAGGAGGCCATTGTACTCAAAAATGGATCTCAGGAGCTGATTTCTGCTGGCAGAGCCTTCAGCACCCCTGACATGAGTGATGTCAAGCTGGCCATGCAGGGCCGGATTTAGATGAAAAGAGGCCCTAGGCTATTCCACTTATGGGGCCCTTTCACCTCCCATTTTTAAGTTTGTAAATTACATGAGAGATAATAAAATACATCATTACTGTGATATATATATCAATATATTAAATGAAACATGTTGTAATTGGTACTAATCTTTATAAAAAATGTGGCACGGATAATAAATAAAAATAAAAGGGCCCTCTTGTTCTTGAGGCCCTAGGCTGAAGCCTAGTTAGCCTATAGGAAAATCCGGCCCTGTGGCCATGCCCCCCCTGCCCACCACCACATCCCTCCGAGATTAACCCAAGGCCAAATCCAACCCTGATGTGACCCTCACAAACTGTTTTTGCTGACAGAGGCACCACGGACAGATCCTTTACTGTTTCCAAGGCGGCCCCATGGGCCAGATCTAAGCACCCCATGGACTGGATCCAGCCAATACCCCTGATAGAGGGCATTGGATTTAAGAACTAAATCATGTACCGTATTTTTCGGAGTAGAAGACTCACCAGAGTATAAGACACACCAAGGTTTTGAAGAGGCATTTTTTTAAAAAAAGGTTTTGCACTCTGCAAACTTCCCCAAAAGGGCCCGTTTTTCACAAAAATGGGTCTGTTTTTTTTCCCCCCAAAAAAAGGTCATGAACAGCCATTAGGAGGCTTGTAGAGTGTTCCTGGGAGGGTGGGAAGACCAAAAACGAGCAAAAAATGGGGGTGTTTTTTGTCAAAATAAAAGGGCATTAGGAAGCTTGTAGAGTGCTCCTGGGGGTTGGGGGGGGGGACAAATTTGAACAAAAAGTGGCCCACTTTTTCCTCATTTCTGCCCTCCCCAGCCCCCAGGAGCACCCTGAAAGCCTCCTAAAGGTTATGCATGGCCATTTTGGTGAAGGGGCGGGGTTTCAGGAGGCAAAAAAAATGCTGTATTCAGTGTCTAACACACACCCAGATTTTCAGCCTCTTTTTTGAGCGAAAAAGGTGTGTCTTATACTCTGAAAAATACGGTAATCACATTCAAGGGTTTTGATTGACTAAAATGAGGTGGGAAGGAATATAAGGCGATCTGTACACCTTTACCCTTTTAAGCTTATTTTTTTTTTCCAAAGCTGGAGGGAAAGGGATAAAATCCAGGTGTATCCAGTACAGTATCTCTCAGAATGCTAATTCTCCCTTGAAGACCTTAAAGGTTTAATTACGTTTTTTCTAGGCTCTATGAAGATAAGTCATATTTGAATGCAAGATTGTTTTACCTGCAAGGCTCATCGCAGCTCTGCCGTCATTAATGTCTTCTTTTAATCCACCCAAACAGGTTAATTTAAAAGAACTCCAGATAGCATCACATATTGCTGATCAATGATTTATTTTGTAAACCCTCCAAACAAACTCAGGCTGTAGAGCCGAAATACATTTTACCTGACCCAATTTAAATACGCTATCTATGAATTACTTTTTCAAAATATATTCATTTTTTCAGGAAGTGCTTTTTTTTGTATTTTAGTTCATACCAATATAACAGATAGCAAAAGACAGAGAGAGAGAGAGAGAGAGAGAGAGAGAGAGAGAGAGACAGACAGACAGACAGACAGAGATAGAGACAGAGAGAGAGAAAGACATAGAGAGAGACAGACATACAGAGAGACAGAGAGACAGAGAGACAGACATACAGAGAGACAGAGAGACAGACAGAGACAGAGAGAGACAGAGACAGAGAAAGAGAGAGAGAGAAAGACATAGAGAGAGAGAGAGAGAGAGAGAGACAGACAGACAGAGAGACAGATAGACAGAGAGACAGATAGACAGACAGACAGACAGACAGACAGACAAACAGACAGACAGACAGATAGATAGACAGATAGATAGATAGAGAAACAGAGAGAGAGAGAGAGAGAGACATAGAGAGACACAAAGAATGAGAGAAACAGAGGGAGAGAGAGAGAGAGAGAAAGAGACAGAGCGACAGAGATAGACAGAGACACAGACACAGACACACACACACACACACACACACACACACACACACACACAGATCATCTCCATATAAAATTGATAGTTAATTATTGGGCAATGCAGAACAGAGAAGTTGCATTTCAAGGGGAAAGTAGTCCACTACTTACAACAGTTCATTTAGAGTTAGAACAGCACTGAAAAAGTGACTTATAACCATTTCTCGCAATTATGACCTTTGCAACATCCCCATAATCATGTGGTCAAAATTCAGATACTTATGACCATGACTGGGTCCCAAGGTCATGTGATCTCCTTTTGTGGCCTTCTGACAAGCAAAGTCAATGTAGAAACCAGATTCACTTAACAACTGGGTTACTAACTGATCCACTCCAGTGATTCACTTAACAACTGTGGCAAGAAAGGTTATAAAATGGGGCAAAACTCCCTTCATAAACATCTCCCTTAACAACAGAAATTTGAGGCTCCATTGAGGTTGTAAATCAAGGACTACCTGAATTCAAGTTCCCCCAACTAAAATATTTTTTTTTCATCTTTCTACACATTGTCTTATTTTTTTATTGAAAGTTCAATAATAAATAGGATGAGGCTTCCATTTCTTTACATAGATCTTTGTCATTTATAAACAGATATTCAGTCTTTGGCAGAAACCTAAAGAACAACAATTGATGAAATTATCACCTAGAGAAAGCTCAACTTGCAAATATTGGCAGTGTCTGTGCGCGCTTCTATTTCCCTGCTGCTTGTATCTAAGGCTATATTAGTGTCTCCAGGAATAGAATTTTAATTTCCTTTTTCATGATGGAAGAAAAAGTCTATGGTATCTTCTGGATAAAGGCTTAATATACACAACGTGTGTCTGGTGCAAGAAACAGGGCTCTAGTTGCCTCCCTAAACTTCAGCCAGTTCGCACCTATTCGGGAAAACCGCTTGTTAACTTTCTAAGCAGTTTGGAGAACCGGTTGTTGTAAGAAATCTCATTTTGGTTTTTCCCCACTTTACAGGGCTAATTCTGTAAGGAAGGCAGGAAGGAAATATTCTGGTGTTGTTTCTAGCATAATATTTATGGCCCTGCTTACGGAAACTGCCTCTCCGGTTAACCCTTGTTACATTGTCACAGCTAAGAAGAAGTGCCCATAGATGTGAGTGACATTTAGTTGGCCACGCCCACCCAGTCACATGACCACTGAGCCACGCCTACCCAGCTAGTCATTAGGGCAGAGAACTGATTGTTAAATTATTTGAATCCCACCACTGATGTACACACTCATACACAGTCACACAAAAAGGTACGGAATTTGGGGTTTACATTAGAGCGCTTCAGCACCTGTAAATTTGTCCTTTCTTTCAACCTCTTCCATACCGTCTTTAAATCCCTCCTTGCATTCCTAATTAAATAATTAATGTTATGGTTTGTGTTACATTGAGTAATGGATAGAGATAGATAGATAGATAGATAGATAGATAGATAGATAGATAGATAGAGAGAGAGAGAGAGAGAGAGAGAGAGAGAGAGAGAGAGAGAGAAATGATGTATGATGTATAGATGGATGGATGGATGGATAGATAGATAGATAGATAGATAGATAGATAGATAGAAAGAAAGATAGATAGATAGATAGATGAGAGAGAGAGAGAGAGAGAGAGAGAGAGAGAGAGAGAGAGAGAGAGAGAAATGATGGATGATGTATGGATAGATAGATAGATAGATAGATAGATAGATAGATAGATAGATAGATACCGCAGATAGAATGTTTTCCTTTAAATCACCTATTTTATCACTATACCATCATATAATCAGTGGCATTTGTTCAAGATTTGAAGAACTATAAGCTATGCAAGTTTGCTCCATTTCATGGTGCTTTTTTCCTCTATATTTTTGATCCTTAGTCAGGCAAATTGTGCATCATAAAGTCAAAATTGCAAAGATCATTTCTTTGCTCCATCATATGGGAGCTGCAAAAACGGCTAAAAAATAGTCAGCCTCTTCTCTCCCTTCCAGCCATTTGAAATGAAGTTGAGAAGAACTTGGCTGCAAAGTATCCCCAAAAATCGATGTGGAAAAGTTTATAGAAATACCGAACGTGGAAGAAATGTGTTGCTTTAGATGAGGAATCACACAAGTGCCTACACACACACACATAACTTCCTTTAGCTCATCTTTCTTCATTAATTGGTTCTATCCCTTCTGTCTTCCAGATTTTTCACCCATCTCTCTAATAGTCACCAAAGAATTCAATATATTGATGGAGCAAAGAAGAAGCCACGCCAAGTGCTTTAATGAGGTCATTCCACACAGCAGAGAAAGCTTCGGTGCCGAAGCTTCTGGAATACAATGGAATGATTACCAGTATCTGGGCTGCATTAGATTTTAGTTTTCTTTGGAAGAAATAAACTATGCCTCAAGAGCTTTTCGGATTCCTACAGTTTTCTATTAAGAAGCTTCCGCTTTAGATGAGGTGAGAGAGAAAAGGTTGCATATTATTTTTCCCCCCAATTTTATCTTATATCTAGATTTTATTTCCCAGAGGTACGGGCATCTTCTCTTTGGCTCTATTTCCACCCTACCTACCTTCGCTTCCATCAACCTACCCAAGAAGCAGAGAACATTAAACCAGTATTCTTACCTTTTAATTGGCAAAGGGAAGCAGGGTTTTTTTCTTGCCATTCTTTTGGCAAAGTAGGTTTGTATCGAGTTACACAGCCAGAGATGGGATTCAGCCAGTTCGGACCGGTTCTGGCGAACCGGTAATGGCAACCTGAGGCCCCAGCTCTATGACGTCCTACTTAAGTCTCGTTTTTGATGCCATGAACATGCGTGCACACCACGTGTGTGAGTAAAGTGCATGCATAAAAGACACATGTATGTGCAATGCAAGCATGCACGAATGCATGCTCACATTTGCAAATCGCTGTAAACTTATGTGAATCCCTCTGCTGTACAACACAGCTATAGTTGCATGTCCATGAAAGTGTGAGTTTGCATGGTTGACAATTGGATGCATTGACCTCAGATCCTACGAACATTTGAAGGGGAGGCACAGCAAGATCAGTTTCCCCACATTCTTGCAAATATATACCCAAACATTTATAGAATGGGAAAACATTCTATCCATCGATAGAATAAAATATTTTTAGCTGAGGGTTGAACTGTGGGGTCCTTGGTGCTCTCTGAGCTTGGTTGTTTTCTTGCAGATGTTTCATCACCCAAACATCAAGAACTAAGGATTCTACGAGAATGTGTGCTTTGGACTATTTATTTGGTTGTGAGTAGCTTTTCAGTTTAGCTGGCCTTAATACCCCTTTCGTAGATTTTCATGGGTGCAGTTGTATTTGGGTCTTTTCCCATGTAAGATTGAGATTGTCTTGGAAACGTTTCGGCGAGGTCTCAATCGCCATCTTCAGGCTGGTGTTTTCGGCTTAAAGCATGGTCGGAGCTGCCAACTTTCTATAAATCTTGGTGTGGGGTGTGGAGTGCTGGCTTTGTGTCAGTAAGTGGATTGATTGGCTGTGTGGCTGTATCATGATTGGTAGATTGGTGCTGATTGGTGCTGGCTGTGTTTTGTGTTTTAACAGCCTGGGTGGTAGGTGGGGCTCGTTTGTTGACTACAGCTGGTTTCCAGATGTCTGGTAGGTGGGAGGTATCATCACGTTCATTCATGTTGTGGGAGTGTTTCTCTATTTCAATAGCTTCCATAATTATTCTGTTGTTGAAGTGTTCAATTTTGGAGATTAATTTGGGAGGAAGGTTTTTTTTTCTTTTTTTCTGACTGCGTTCTTGTGTTCTGCGATGTGTGCATTTATTCTCCTTTTCGTTTGTCCTATGTATGTTGTAGGCCAGATTTTGCATGGTATTTCGTAGACTCCTTAGTTTTCTAGCTGGATCTTGTCTTTGGGGTTTCTTAAGATGGGATTGTGCGTTTAAGTAGTGGTTGGGGTGTTTTTTTTCCGGTAGATGGTGTGTCCTAGGGAGCCATTGGGTTTTTTGTAGATTAGGACGTCCAGAAAGATAAGTTGGTTGTTTGCTTTTATTTCCATGGTGAATTGTAATTTGGGATGTAGGCTGTTGAGATGTGTGAGGAAGTTGTCCAATTTTTCTTTCCCATGTGGCAAAATCACGAAAGTGTCATCAACATATCTAAGGCAGAGTTTGGGTTTGTGTTCAGATTTATCTAAGGCGTTAATTTCAAAATGTTCCATGTATAAGTTTGCGATGACAGGTGAGAGGGGTGATCCCATGGGTGCTCTTTCTATCTGTTTGTATCTTTTTCCATTATGGTTGAAGTATGTCAATCTTACACGGGAAAAGACCCGAATACAACTTGTGTGTGTATATGTGCATATATATATATATATATAAAAATATGGCTTTCTGCCTGGATGGTCTCCTGCAGTGAGCCGATAGATAGAAAGGGGGAGTAGTGAGTACCCGCCTGTATTTGGGCATACCAGGGGTTGTAACACAAATACATATATAAACTCCAGGCTGAATAGTGGTCGCTTACAGTATTTAGTGCATTGGAAGGGTTACCCTTTGTCTGAAGCTACATGGGTGAAAAGTTGGAACCTAAAAGTGGAGAAGTTACTAAAACAATTCCATGAGAAGTTTCCTGATAAGCCTGGGGGAGGAAGAGGTGGTTAATTTTGTTATGTTAACTTTTATGTTATTCTCTTTTCAGGAAACATTTTTCTTCTGAGGAGAGGCCGCCTGTCAGGCCTGCAAATATATTCCTTTTTAGGATCTTTGGCCTGCCACACTTTCTATTATTTTCCTATGCTGTTTCATTAGTGTAGTAATTGGGAGGGGGGAATAGAAAGGAGTAGAATTGTGGAATGTGTTGTTGTCATTCTTTTCCAGAAGCCAAGGTCATCTTTTGTCTCCGCACCTCGACACCTGACCGGAAGCAGAGGGGTGGAGATGCCAGCGTGGAAGATGATGATTGGAACATGTGATGGGATTATGGGTGTGGGGGTAAGATCATGAACTTTGAACTGGGTGGAATCCCAGGAAGCTTTTCAGATTTGGGATTTTACACAGTCCGATGCCAACATGTCTGTCTTATTAAATTGGAACTTTAAGGATAGCTCTCCCTTGGACTCTGATTTAATTCTGCATGATATTTGGAACGCTGACACACACACACACACACACACACACAAACGTGTGTGTGTGTGTGTTGTATTTGTGCTGATAAATAAATAAAGGGCACAAATACAACACAAATATAAAAAGGCAACATTAAAAATAAAAATATGGTTTTCTGCCTGGATGGTTTTCTGTAATGAGCCGAAGGACAGAAAGAGGGAGTAGTGAGCTCCCTCCCATATTTGAGCATACCAGGGGTTGTAACACTAATACATATACACATACACATACACACACACACACACACACACACACACAATTTGTGCTGATAAATAAATAAAGGGAGACTAGTATAGATTTATTTCAAGGTATTTAGCTCTCATCAGCTAGCCATACCCTTACTGGGATTCGAACCAGGGCTGTTTTTACATATACCAGTGGTGGGTTCAAGAGCGTACTGGTTGTGATGGGCTTCCCCTTCAAATGTTCATAGGATCTGAGGTCAATGCATGTAATTGTCAACCATGCAAACTCACACTTTCATGGACATCCAACTGTAGCTTGAAATAGATCTATACTAGTCTCCCTTTATTTATTTATCAGCACAAATGCAACACAAATGTAACAAAGGCAACATAAAAAATGGCTTTCTGCCTGGATGGCTCCTAGGGTGAGCTGAAAGAGAGAAAAAGGGAAGCAGTATGCTCCCTCCCATATTTGGGCATACCAGGGGTTGTGACACGACACACACACACATACACACACATATATAAAACACACACACACAAATGTGTGTATGTGTTTATATATATGTGTGTGTGTGTTTGTGTGTGTTTGTGTGTGTGTGTGTGTGTGTATGTCTCCAACACTGCTCTATTGTGCTTGATCAGATCAAAGTGAAAGTGAAAGTAAAATGGTATGTTTTCCAAACTCTCACTTCCTCATCAGGTTCTCGCTTTCTATTTTCTACTTTCAAATTGACAAAACAGTGGGAGCAATTAAAACTAAAAAATAAATAAATCATGAACTATATGATGCAATATTCAGTCATAACAGCCCATAAGATGGAACTTTAAAAACCCCGAAAACACAAATATTTTCATATACACAACTACATCTTAACTTGGTGTCATCAAACAGCTGTTTGGGCCCTTTGTTTATGGTTTATCACAACGGTTGCTCCAACAAAAATATGTTTACATGCTGACCTTGCTAACTGTTTCTTATTTGTATTGAATCTCTACTCAGATTAAATGGTTTATGATTTATTAAGCTATTTATTTTGAAATGATATACAACAATTTTGTTTGAGAGGTGGCAGTTAAACAAGATTGAATCTAGAAAGAATTTGGGAGAAGACCAAGGAAGTCAGTCTGGAACATAGCAGGGGGAAAATCAGAATATGACAATATGACAGTACTAAATGTCAGTACCTCACCAAAATGTCTACCCCTTCCACCTATGGAACTGCTTCCGGATTCAAGGGAGTGGGAGCAATATTCCCTTATGTGTGTCAATCACCAACCACCACTGAGCCAACAAATTGATCTGGAGTGAACCAGATTTCTCTTGCATTACCTGATCACATAGCTTCATCATAAAGCATGGGTATCCGGTTAGTAAAACAATAAGACAAAGTCACCTCCCTATTGCTCTCAATGAAAAATACACAGTTGTCTGTCTATACCCTACATTGTTCAGCTCATCTTCAACACTTTTTATGGTCAGAATATTTTAACACCACTTATAATCTTTGATCCATCTTCTTCCTCTGCTATGACCTGTGCATAAAATGGGTAACTGAATATTTATATACTTTCATGCATCCTGAGATATTTGGACTTTAACTTATCTCAAATGTAACTCCTTCTTCTTGTATAATTTCTTCCCAGGTACAAGGTCATTGTGACACGAACAAACTGCCTTACAAGACCAGAATTTAAAGAAGCTGCTTGCATATTTTCTGATTTTCCTTCTAAATTAAAATATCTCTGCTTCCAGTCATTTGGATGTAAGTGGTACATTTTCAAAAGGGAGGAAAAAAAGTTTCCCCTTTCTATTACTCTTAAGGATAGATGTGAAAAATCCCATTAGTGTCAAGCTTACTGGCAAAGGGCAAATTATGACGAATGAAATATAGAAGGATGAATTTAATTAAGAACTAAACAATTTTGGATTATTTTATAGCAAGGGTTGTGAAATTGTTAGCCTTTCTTTCACACGAGAACTTCTCCTGAGATGGACTGAACCACTAACATTGTCAACATGATTTTAGTCATCAAATGGGATAATTCAGGAAGATGATCGATTTACTGAATTAAAAAAAAATGCCAATTTTGGATTGCAGATCTTTCCAAAACGCAGAAGATGCCCAAATGTTGATGGGAGAAAAAAAAAAGAGTTGTATGTTTGAAGTGCAAAGTTCATGGAGCAAACAAATGTTAAGATGTGAGGACCTTGGTGCTCTCTGAGTTTGGTGACTCTCTTGGAGACATTTCTCTCTCCCATGTACTGTCCAGAGCCAACTTTTTAAGATCAACGAAAGTTACTTTCTCTTATAGATTCAAGGAGCATATATGAGAGTTCTAGAGAATAAACAGAAGATTGCTAGATCTACGAAAATTAAATGTCAGGCTGCCTGCAATACAATGGCGATAATAAATTGACTCTACCTAGAGATATAGGAATATTGGACACTGGGTGTTTTCTAGTAAATATAGCAAAGATTATGGTTGTGCCATGGATTTCAACAGCCTCTCTCTCTCTGTAAAGCAACCTGAATCTCATTTATGCTGAGGTAAGATAAACCAGGGACATGGTGGCTCAGTGGCTAAGACACAGAGCTTGTCGAACAGAAAGGTCGGCAGTTCGGTGGTTTGAATCCCTAGCGCCGTGTAACAGAGTGAGCTCCCATTACTTGTCCCAGTTTCTGCCAACATAGCAGTTCAAATACATGTGAAAATGCAAGGGAATTTACCTTTACTTAAGATAAGCCATATCTGAAAAGAAAGAATGGTTTACTCATATCCTTTCAAAATCATGATGCCAACTTTTGAAAGTAAAATGACACAATTGTGATGATGCAGTTCTTTCTTTCTTTCTTTCTTTCTTTCTTTCTTTCTTTCTTTCCTTCCTTCCTTCCTTCTTTCTTTCTTTCTTTCTTTCTTTCTTTCTTTCTTTCTTTCTTTCTTTCTTTCTTTCTTTCTTTCTTTCAAGAGATGGAAAATGCTAATCATATTCTTCATGATATCTATCTATTTATTTATTTTTATTTATTTATTTTGTCAAGCATGTATAAGATAACAGATATAAGTATAATCATAAATATGAACACAGTAAATTGGTAGGAATAAATGGAGATAGTAGGTTAGGGATGGTAGGCACGTTGGTGTGCTTATGCACGCCCCCTTTACGGACCTCTTAGGAATGGGGTGATGTCAACAGTAGACAGGTTAAAATTATGGGGTTTTTGGGATGTAACAACACAGTCAGGTAGAGCATTCCAGGCATTGACCACTCTGTTGCTGAAGTCGTGTTTTATGCAATCGAGTTTGGAGCAGTTTACCTTAGTTTGCATCTATTGTTTGCCCGTGTATTATTGTGATTGAAGCTGAAGTAGTCATTGACAGGTAGGATACTGTAGCAGATAATTTTATGTACTACGCTTCGGTCAGAACAAAGCAGTGCTGGGTTTCAAAAAATTTTAGAACCTCTTCTATAGGTGTGGTCTGCTTTGTGGGAGTGGCTTGCCAGCCATGTGACCTGGTGGGAGTGGCTTGCCAGCCATGTGACTGAGTGGGAGTGGCTTGGAAGTCATGTGACCAGGTGGATGTGGCCAACTTGTAAAATGTGGTGAAACTCACTTCTTGCTTAGCAACCAAAATGTTGGCTCAGAAACTCTGGCATTTGAAGCACACAAGTCTTAAAGCTATCAAGTTACAAGACACTTGCGCCCCTAACCCTTTAGAAAAAAAACCCCAGGGGTGTTCAAACTTGACAGCTTTAAGACTTGTGGATTTCAACTCCCAGAATTCTTCCTCTCGCTCTTCATCTTGATGATGTGCGGATGGGCAGGGGAAGGGAGCTGGAACCGGTTCTAAGCGGCACTGTAGATATGTGGAACCTCTTCTATAGAAGAGGTTAGAACTGGCAGGAACCCACCCCTGGACCGAAGGGGGCATAGTTCTAAGTTGTCTAAGCCCCAAATTTCAAGCCTGATGGTATAGAGCATTCTGTTGTGAGTTTTACTGCCTGTTCTCCTGCCCATTGGCCATGGCGCGTTTGCTGCAGCCCATTTTTTATCATCCATTCGCTATGGCTCATTCATTGCTGCCACTCGTTCGCCGCTGCCCATTTGCCACTACCCATTCACCGCTTCCTGTTTGCTTCCATCATGGCTCATTCACCGCTGCCACAGCCCCATTCACTGCTGCTGCCCATGGCCCATTCTACAACAGCTGATTGGCACCGCACCAACCCACCTTCCCTCCCGCCGCAATATTCAGAGTATATAAGATGCACAGACATTTCCACCCACTTTTTTTTTGGGGGGGGGGAGGGAGAATTGCATCTTATAATTAAAAAAATACACTACATTTTTTACCTTTGTCTATCTTATGCTTTTTGACACATAAATGTTATCATCATTTTCGCTGGCAGATGGTTGCAGGAGGCCATTGCAGCCAAAAATGGAGCTTGGGAGGGTGGAAGTAACTCTCCCTAGCTCCATTTTTGCAAGCAGAGACACTGTGGGCAGATTTTTTGCTGTTTCCAGAGCAACTTCACGGGCCAGATCTAAGCACCCAACTGGCCAGATCTGGCCCATGGGCCTTGTGTTTGATACCCCTGACTTAGATGATTGAGCATCTCCATAGACCAGAGGTGAGTTGCTGCCAGTTTGGCCCAGACCAGTAGTAGCGGTGGTGGGAGGCTCCACCCACCCACCTGGATGCTTCTGCGCATGCGGGAACATGCCCGAACTGGTAGTAAAAAACGTACCAACCCATGTCTGCCATAGACATTTACGATTTGGAAGCATTGCTTCACGATCGTTGGATACTCTTTGAAGGAAACATTTCAAGAGATATTACTGAGCTGGCCCAGCTCACTTTATTGTGAATTCCAAATGAAGCTCGTAAAAGTGCAACATTCCTCTGTGATTAGTTAACTTAGGTCATTTAATATCCCGCCTGTTATTATCAATTTATCAATCTAGTTCAGAGCAGCTAATTTTAAATAACATTCCCAGGGCTAAAATGAAAAAAAAAAAAATTCATTCTGTGACCTGTTGTTTCATTAAACCTCAGCTGTAATTAGATCAACCTGAAATCATCTTAAGGAGTAATTAAGCCAAAGAACATTTGCAAAATTATTCCTAACTTCCTCTTTGTCTTCCAAGCTGGGCCCTACAGCAACCGATTAATGAGAGGCCATGGGTGTGGCCGCTCGCTGTTACTCAGTACCAGTTCAAACTAGCCACAGAGAAAGGAAACTGAAAAATTATTCTGCTCAGGTCTGTGATAAAAGATGCTCCTTTGATTTCACCCCAAATTCACCTAAAGATCGCCTGAGATACTTGGAATTGTCTTTCTTCTGACAGAGGCTTCCCAAGAGTATGAAGCAAACTCCTGGTCCTGACAAAAAACCCTTTTTATTAATCAATTGTGAATTCTGTTCATTCACATCCAGAAAGTCTTTCAAGGGAGGATTTACAGTCACAGACTTTATCTGGCTTGGAGAGCTGCCAGGCCAATATCTGCAGAACTTGGCAAGGAGTCTGGGAGAGTCACGAACCAATTAAGCAAACTAATTGTCTCCTGCAAACTCCACTCCCCTTTTGCTGCTCTTTTATTTCCTCTGGGAGGGGCCATTCATCATCCATCTGTGGCCTTACTCCCAAGTTGACTCCTGTTCTTTAGTTGTTCCCTTCATCTGACAACTCTGCGCATGCGCACACTGGGAACAGGCTCCAGCTGTTCATCTGCCTCACTGATGTCTGACTCCGGAGGCAGCTGATAACTGTCAGACGGCACTGGCCCTATCTCTGCCTCTGAGCCCTCCTCAGAGCCTTCCCCAGACTCCAGGACTGGCCCATGTTCCTCTCCAATCTCCTCACTGTCTGAATCTGCTGCAGACCACAACAGTCTTATATAGGTAATCCTTGGCTTGCGACAATTCATTTATTGACTGTTCAAAGTACAACAACATTGAAAATGATGACTTACAATCGTTTTTCACAGTTATGACCTTTGCAACATCCCCGTCATCATGGGACCCAAATGCTTGGCGATTACTTCATACTTATTATGGTTGCTGTCATAAACCATATTCATTGAACAACCAGGTTCCTGCAGTGATTCATTTAACAACTGTAGAAAGAAAGGCCGTAAAAGGGGATAAAACTCACTTAACATTTCTCACTTAGCAACATAAATTTTGGACTCAATTGTGGTTGTAAGTGGAGGACTACCTATACTGGGAAGGGGAATTTCTGAAGAACAGGCAATTAGTGTAAATGGAAACAATTTGCACAATACAAGATGTTCTATGCTTCAGCCAATTGGGTTAATATGCCTGTAAAGAAAGCTTACAGGAAAAATCATTTTGGGTCATACGTTTCAAAATCCCAACAGCAATCTTCACCATATGTTAATAAAATGCCTCATTTTCTTACTAAATAATCTCAGAGTGCCTTGGGAATTCCTCAACTGAACCAACAGAGATGGAAATAGTTGGAAGAAATGTCCTTCTGGCTTCAGTCCCAAGTGGGGAGAAAGACATTGGAAACATGGAGGCTGCTTGGAAAGATGGTTTTAATGGTGGACAGAACCACATGGTTTGAAGTCCTGGGCAAAAAAGCATGAGAGAGAGGGGGGGAGGGAGGGAGGGAGGGAGGGAGGGAGAGAGAGAGAGAGAGAGAGAGAGAGAGAGAGAGAGAAGAGAGGGATAGAGGGAGGGGGGAGATAGATATTTATGCCTTCTGTTGGGCTTTGAATCTGAGTTTGTATTCTGATTGGTTGTCAGACTCCCATGGGGACATGCAAGGGCAACCCTGAAGGCTGTCCTTAGTCGTAGGCTTGGTTGACTCTTGCTCTGTGATGATGTCTTTGAAAGGCTTTGGGCAATTCCTACTATGGCTCTGCCTGAAGGAGGTCAATCTTTGTTATGTAGAATAGACTGACTCAGGCCTTAATGGCCCATTGACATTCAGGTGAACCAGTTGTGGAAATTGGGACTGGGTCGCCAAACCAGTAGGGACGGCAGGCTGGCCATGCCCCCAAACCGGCTCCCCGGTCACCCATGCCGTTGCTGGCATGCTTTTGAGTCATTTTATAATGTTCTGCGCATGCACAGAACAATTTGCAATAGGCAACTGCACATGAGCAAGCAACACGCGGCAAGCACGTGTGCAAAGTGAACCGTCAGTAACGCTGGCAGCAACCCCCTCCTTGTTTAATGGTGGACCACATGGTCGAGGTCCTGGCAAAGAAAAAAAGCACATGGGTGGGAGAGAGGGAGAGAGATAGATTTACACCCTCTCTTGGAGCTTCCTGTTCCTGTGTAAGAATTGTATGCTGATTGGTTGTCAGACTCCTATGGGGCCATGCAAGGGTGACTTTGTAGGGTCTTGAGTCCCAGGCTTGGTTGAGCCTTGCTGAGTGATGTAATCTTCCCAGGTGCCATGCGATGAGATGGGCTAATCCTACCTTTGTTGGATCTTGGGTCAGGGCATTTGCTTATGAATAGACTTAGCTATCTCTTTATCTCTTAAGTGCTGTGGGCTATTTGAGGAGGTTGGGGGCTATTAATTAATTCTGCTTCCTGCCTTTTAAAAAAACATGCTTCTCCATTTCTCATCCAGGGAGCTAAAATATTCTGCCTTTTTGATATTTCCTAGAATAGTTCATTCTTCTAGGAGAGGGGTGGGTGCTAACTTCCTACATATGTATGGGTTCCAGGTGTGTTCCTTGTATTAACTTGCAACTTTCTCATTTTGGAATCCTTTCCTTGAAGAATACTATTGGGGGGAGGAATTAAGAGAGGACCCAAAGATTGAATAAAACTATTACACTTATGTAGCAAGGAATTAGGGACGCGGTGGCTCAGGGGCTAAGACGCTGAGCTTGTCGATCAGAAAGGTCTGCAGTTCAGCAGTTCGAATCCCTAGCGCCGCAGAACAGAGTGAGCTCCTGTTACTTGCCCCCGCTTCTGCCAACCTAGCAGTTCGAAAGGATGTAAAAATGCAAGTAGAAAAATAAGAACCACCTTTGGTGGGAAGGTAACAGCGTTCCGTGTGCCTTTTACATTTAGTTATGCTGGCCACATGACCACAAAGATGTCTTCAGGCTCTTCGGCTTTAAAACGGAGATGAGCACTGCCCCCTAGAGTCAGGAACGACTAGCACATATGTGTGAGGGGAACCTTTACCTTTTAGCAAGGAATAGAATTCATAATTATTATTTTTTTTGAAAGCTAGAACTGAAGCATACCCAGCGAGATGTTAGATTAAAATATTCTTCATGATCTTAACCTATTTTGTATCATGAGTGTCTTTATGGGTTGGGTTTTTTTCTTTTCTTTTCAATTTCCATTCATGAGACATCATCATTCAGTTCGTGGAGATGTAACTCAAGATTCTGGTCATCAGTGAAAATAAAAAGTAATGGCCGCTTTCAAAGAAGAAGCTGATCATAATTGTCACGTTACTTAGAAGCAATCGCCAACATTTCAACAAGGTTGACATTTAATGTGACAGTAATTTTCTTTTCTTCTGCCGAGTGACTCATCCCAAATGATGGACAATTTACTTTCCTATTTCTCTTGAAAAGTGTGGGTGTGCATAGGTGCGGATAATTTATCTTCTAAAAAGATTCATGAATAGTTGCTTAAAACAGGCCTTGGAATTGTTTTTTCTTTTTCTTTTTTCTTTTCCCATTTCCCATTCATTAAAGGAACAAAAAGTATTATGGAATTTTGATGATGCATTGAAAATACCGGGCAGAATCCAGGTAGAAATACAAAATTAACATCTCATTAATTTCAATGGTGGAGTTCACATTTGCTTGAATCAGTGCTGTCAGATTCAAAGCTGGCATAAACTGGCTTAACTTTGTTTGGAATAAACTTGGGATTTTAAAGCTACAGGGGCAGTGTGTTAAAGGTGCATGATGATGATGATGATGATGATGATGATGATGATGATGATGATGATGATGATGATGATGATGATAGAATAGAGTAACAGAGTTGGAAGGGACCTTGTAGGTCTTCTAGGCCAAACCCCTGCCTAGGCAAGAAGCCCTACACCACTTCAGACAAATGGTTTTCCAATATCCCCTTAAAAACTTCCAGTCTTGGAAAATTTACAACTCCTGGAGGCAAGCTGTTCCACTGATTACTTGTTCTAACTGTCAGGAAATTTCTCCTCAGTTCTAAGTTGCTTCTCTCCTTGATTAGTTTCCACCCATCGCTTCTTGTTCTACCCTCAGGTGCTTTGGAGAATAGTTTGACTCCCTCTTCTTTGGGGCAACCCCTGAGATATTGGAACACTGCTATCATGTTTCCCCTAGTCCTTCTTTTCATTAAACTAGACCTGCAACCATTCTTCATATGTTTTAGCCTCCAGTCCCCTAATCATGAACATTGGGCACTATCTAATAAAATGAAATTCAATGGTGAAATGAGTAAGGTTCTACATTTAGGCAACAAAAACGGAATGCACAGGTACAATATAGGTGGTACCTTGCTCAATAGTAGTAACTGTGAGAGGGAACTTGGAATCCTAGTGGACAACCATTTAAATAGGAGCCAGCAGTGTGCAGCAGCTGCCAAAAAAGCCAAAACAGTTCTAGGCTACATCAACAGAGGGATGGAATCAAGATCATGAGAAGTGTTAATACCACTTTATAATGCCTTGGTAAGGCCACACTTGGAATACTGCATTCAGTTTTGGTCACCACGATGTAGAAAAGATGTGGAGACTGTAGAAAGAGTGCAGAGAAGAGCAACAAAGATGATTAGGGACTGGAGACTAAAACATATGAAGAACGGTTGCAGGAACTGGGTATGTCTACTTTAATAGAAAGAAGGACTGGGGGAGACATGACAGCAGTCTTCCAATATCTCAGGGGTTGCCACAAAGAAGAGGGAGCCAAACTATTATCCAAGGCACCTGAGGGTAGAACAAGAAGCAATGGGTGGAAACTAATCAAGGAGACAAGCAACTTAGAACTGATGAGAAATTCCCTGACAGTTAGAACAGTTAATCAGTGGAACAACTTGCCTCCAGAAGTTGTGAATGCCCCAACACTGGAAGTCTTTAAGAAGATATTGGATAGCCATCTGTCTGAAACAGTATAGGGTTTCCTGCCTAGGCAGAGGGTTGGACTAGAAGACCTCCAAGGTCCCTTCCAACTCTGCTATTGTATTGTATCTTTTCTACATCATGGCGACCAAAACTGAATGCCGTATTCCAAGTGTGCCTTACCAAGGCCTTATAAAGTGGTATTAATGTTGTATTCTCGGAGCGTCCACCAGCAGGTGGCGCTAGAGGAGGCCTGTCCACGCGCGCCCAGGATTGGTCGTTTTAAACAGGTTCCAGGGCGGCACGAGCATCAAGCCCCTATTGGCTACCGGCTTGACAGCTGGAGAATATAAATAGCTGTCAACCGGCTTTCAGTTCAGTTCAGTTACTAAGTTGAATAAATCAGTTACTGTTACTGGTTGTCTGTCAGTTATTACTGATACATAATACTGGCGACGAGGACGGGAGGATCCAACCCAGCAAAACAAGTTACAATGACAACTTCATCGATGTTCGCCCCATTTCGTGTGGAGGCAGAAACCTGGGAGGCGTTTGTGGAAAGGTTTGAATGTTTCCTCCTGGCACTCGACTTAACAAGCCTTTCCCTGGAGAGGAAAAGAGGCATATTTTTAAACTACTGTGGACCAGAAATGTTCGCAACTGCCAGAGCTCTCTCAGCTCCCACCCCTGTACACACGGTGCCTTGGGAAACATTAATGGCAAAATTAAAAACACATTATGAACCGGCACCTTCACGTTTTGCAAGGCGACAAGATTTTCGCCACTGCATTCAAGGAGAGGGGCAATCCATAAGCCACTACGTGGCTGCGCTCCGTGCGGCTGCTATTCCTTGTGAATTTGCTGATTTGGACGAAGCCCTGTTGGAACAATTTATTTATGGTCTGAAAGACGTTAAATTACATCGCCGAATTCTATCCCGGTCAGACCTCACTTTGAAAATTGCCGTTGATGAGGCTCGCGCAGCGGAGATGGCCGAACAGTCAACCCCTGACCGTAGACGGTTGCCACAGCCGTTGCCAACGGGACAACAGTTTCCATCGCCTCAAGTAAATCATCAACAACTAGCCTCCTCTATACAATCAGAAATTGACTTAGCAATAGATCGTCTGCAATCATTAAATTTTAGAGACAGTCGCGCCTGCATGAGCTGCGGCGGCAAGCACGCACGCTCAACCTGCCGATTTAGGGCACCTATTTGCCGGAAATGCGGGAAAAAAGGACACTTAGCAGCAATATGCCGCTCATCCGCTCCTGACAACCGGCCACAAAATCAAAATGCTGCCTACCGTTTTTCTGCACCTGCTCCACCAAATCGCCGCCTAAATTCTCTATCTCTGGGAGACATCCAAGAATACAACCCCGAATGGGTTGTCGACTCAGCATCCGCATCTGCAGGAGGTCGCGGTAAGATGCACCTGACTATCTTCCTCGAAGGCCGGCCTTGCTCTATGGAGCTAGATACAGGCTCAGCTCGCTCAATTATTTCTTGGCAAACATTATCATCTATTCTACCCCACTACAAAGTAAAGCAACTCAGCCCTGCAAACTGCCGCCTGAAAGACTACCAGGGAAACTCCATCAAGCTCCTAGGCTGCGCTAAGCTACTAGTTACTTATGGCTCCTTCACAGGCCACCTACCATTATTAGTGGTACAGGATCCCCTGGCCTCTTTATTGGGGCTCGATTGGTTCAGTGCTCTGGGTTTGTCAATAACTGGCATCCATGCAACGCAATACTCTCCCTTACCTACTAACAATTTCACCTCACTAATTGCGGAATTCAAAGATGTTTTTTCACCATCATTAGGCTGCTACAAGGGCTCCCCAATATCTTTAAACCTCGACCCTTCAATAGCTCCCATCAGGCTTAAGGCCAGACGTCTACCATTCGCCTTAAAGGCGAAAGTAGACGCGGAAATTGACAAACTCCTGGAACAAGGAGTTCTACAACCAGTTGATTTTTCCCCTTGGGAAACTCCAATTGTTGTTCCCCTAAAATCTGACGGTTCTGTAAGAATATGCGCAGATTTTAAAACAACAATTAATAAAGCCCTCCAAGCACATTCCCACCCAGTACCGGTAGTCCAGCACGTACTACACACATTAGGACGAGGTAAGATATTCGCAAAATTGGATCTAGCCCAGGCCTATCAACAGCTACCTGTTGATGAAGCCACAGCACTGGCACAGACAATAGTCACCCACCGCGGGGCTTTTAAATGTCGTAGGCTGCAATTCGGCGTCAGTGTGGCCCCAGGAATATTCCAGGGATTGATGGAGCGGTTGCTCCATGGCATTCCTGGGGTCACACCCTATTTCGATGATGTGCTCATCGCAGCCAAAGACGCCCCCACATTAATAAAATCCCTACGTGCGGTCCTCCAAAAATTCCGGGCTGCAGGCCTCCATCTTAAGGCATCAAAGTGTAAATTGGGAGTCCCTGCCGTAGAATTCCTGGGATTCCTAATAAATAAAGATGGAATCCACCCATCACCAAAAAAAGTGGAGGCAATCCTTTCCGCACCAACCCCAACCAATAAGGTTGAGTTGCAGGCTTTCCTAGGCCTCCTCAATTTTTATTCGTCTTTCATTCCACACAAAGCGTCGTTAGCAGAGCCCCTCCACCGACTTTTAGACACTTCAGCACCATGGCTCTGGACCAGCCGCGAGGCGCAGGCGCTCGCGGCTGTCAAAAAGGCTTTGACAGCTCCACCAGTGCTAGCGCAATACGACGAGAAGTGGCCCCTGCAGCTAGCTTGCGACGCCTCTCCATTTGGAGTTGGCGCAGTGCTGAGCCATGTATATCCTGACGGCTCAGAGGCCCCCATAGCGTTCTACTCCCGCACCTTGTCCAAGCCTGAGCGTAATTATAGCCAGCTGGACAAGGAGGCGCTGGCCGCCGTTGCGGGAGTAAAACGTTTCCACCATTACCTGTATGGGCGGCCATTTACCCTCCTAACGGACCACAAACCACTTCTAGGCATTTTAGCTGGCGACCGCCCCACTCCAGAAATTTTATCTCCCCGCATGTCCCGTTGGGCGGAATTCTTATCAGCCTATAACTACACGCTGATCCATAAGCCAGGCATAACAATGGGCAATGCAGATGCTTTGAGCCGCTGCCCTTTACCGATTCCGGTATTGGACCCAGCTCCTACAGAAACAATCTGCCTTTTAGATGAATTGCAACTTCCACTGTCTGCATCAGACATAGCAATACATTCCAAAGCAGACCCCATCATCTCAAAAATAATTCATTTCGTCCGCAGTGGATGGCCTAATTCTGATATAGACCAGCCACTACTGCCATTCTATCGCCGCCGAACGGAACTGTCATCTCTCCAAGGCTGCCTCCTCTGGGGACACAGAATAGTAATCCCAAGCAAATTGCGCCAGGCACTGCTATCTCGTCTCCATGAGGGCCACCCTGGCATTGTCCGTATGAAGTGCCTGGGGCGCAGTTACATATGGTGGCCCTCCATGGATGCGGACATTGCAGCGTGGGTACAGGAATGCCCCCAATGCCAGCAGGTCCGCCCCGCACCACCAGCAGCCCCATCCAGAGAATGGGAACAACCCAGATCGCCGTGGAGCAGACTCCACGTGGATTTTTTAGGACCAATAGAGGGAACCACCTTCTTCTTGGTAATTGACGCGTGGTCAAAATGGGTAGAAATGTTCCCTATGCATTCCACTACGTCTGCAGCCACTATAAAAATCTTAGACAACTTATTCACAACACATGGGTTACCTGACATCATAGTGTCGGATAACGGGCCCCAATTTACTTCACAAGAATTTCAGACATTTCTCCAACGCCAAGGCATTCGCCACGCTCCCGTGGCTCCCTTCCACCCGGCGGCTAATGGAATGGCAGAGCGCGCGGTGCGCACGGCCAAGGAATCACTGGCACGCATGGCTCATTTGCCAATGCAGCAACGAGTAGCCACATTCTTAAGATGCCAGCACACCACCCCTTGCCCAATAACTGGCAAAGCCCCTTCCGAGTTGTTAATGGGAAGGAAACTACGTACGACGTTAGACAGATTACATCCCTTTTACGCTACCCCTTCCTACCCATCCTCTCCCCCCCCCCTAGGGTTTTCATGGTAGGGGAAAGAGTGTTCGCTAAAAACTTTGCAGGGGATCCTAAATGGGTGCCTGGTGTTGTATCGGAGCTAACGGGGCCCTGTTCCTATAGGGTCCTCCTTGGAGATGGAAGAGTGTGGAGGAGGCACATAGATCAGCTGAGGCGAAGAGACACCGGTGCAGCGTCAAACAACTCAAATGTTCCAAATGTTATTCCAAGTTCACAAAGACCTGTTGACGCCGCCCATCAGCCCAGATCTGAGCGAACAACTAGCTCCGGCGGCCAAATCAATGATCCGATACCGGCAAGCTATCTACCTGGTGAGTTGGGAGGAGTTCCACGGTTTGGCCCTTCATGGACACTTCCTCGAAGCGATCCTCCCTCTACGGCGGCAGTCACTCCACAGCTAAGAAGATCGCAGCGCGTGCGCAGAAGGCCAACCAGGTTCCAGGATTACGCATGCGCGGACAAGGGGGAAGGAGTGTTGTATTCTCGGAGCGTCCACCAGCAGGTGGCGCTAGAGGAGGCCTGTCCACGCGCGCCCAGGATTGGTCGTTTTAAACAGGTTCCAGGGCGGCACGAGCATCAAGCCCCTATTGGCTACCGGCTTGACAGCTGGAGAATATAAATAGCTGTCAACCGGCTTTCAGTTCAGTTCAGTTACTAAGTTGAATAAATCAGTTACTGTTACTGGTTGTCTGTCAGTTATTACTGATACATAATAATTAACACTTCACGTGATCTTGATTCTATCCCTCTATTTATGCGGCCTAGAACTGCAGCCTAATGATTGATCATCCCATTGTCAGCCAGATATTCAGATGGGGTTTGGCATTTTTGTCAACAGCTTATTCTCTCGCCACCATGAGGTCTTCTTTCTACATGTCAAAGGACATGGTATGCACCATCAGCATATATGAGATGGACTCTTCTTCTCCACATTCACACAGAGTCCTAGTTTCTTTCATTGCTTTCCCTACCCTGGTGCTGTTCTTTCCAAATACAGTAAAAAGTGCATGGTTAGTCCCCAAAACCCTCTTTTTATTTCAAAGGCTGTGAATTATGTTCATTTACAGCCTATAGTGAGTCACAAATAGTTTGTACAAAGTCCAACAGACATCTGCCACAGTCCTTCAGAATAAGCTGACAAGCACCCACCTTTATCTTCCTTGAAACGCTGCTAAAGACCTAATTGGCAATTAGCTTTGCAAGGCCACACAGATCACAGAGTCAAAATGGAGCTTCAGAATTTAAACCGAGCAGAACGAACAAAGTTGCTTCCTGCAAAGGCTCTCATGCCTTTGCTCCTCCTTTATGTCCTATGGCCAATCACCTCCAAGCCTTACTCCTGAGTCGCCCCTTTTGTCTTAACTGTTCTTGCCTTCTCGCAGCTCTGCCCATGCGCATATTGGGAACAGGCTCCCCCTGCTCTTCTGCCTCACTGATGTCAGAGTCCGGGGGCTCCAGAGGCAGCACATAACTCCCAGATGGCTCTGGCCCCCTTTCTACCTCCGACACAGAGCCCTCATCAGAGCCTTCCCCAGACTCCAGGACTGGCCCATGTTCCTCCCCCACCTCCTCATTGTCCGACTCTGCTGCCAGCTCCACAGGCCACCGGCAGACCACAACAGCTTATTTACTGATTTTCATATAAGCCAAGGTTGTTCTTGACCTGATAGCAGAAAGTCACGTGGTTGTGCCCAGTTGCCCGGTAAGTTCTTGCTTGCCTTCCATAGTTCTAGCGCAGACTGTGGTGACTGGTTGTTAGGAGGGACAGAAGTTTTGAGGAAGCTGTTCCTTGATCTCAGTCTTGGCATTGGAGGCTGTGATTCTGCAGATGACCCCTTAACCCACTCTTTCTGCATGCTGTTTTCCCAGTGGAATTTTGGAGGGAAGATATCCACTAAAACAATTGAATTAAATCAGCTAAATTAAATATTACTGTAAATTAAAGACCTCCAAAATCTGGTTTTCCAGGTCCTACATGTCAACTGAACTCTGCCTAATAAAATAAAAATGCTGTGTGTTTCTATGGTTACAGCTTTTTCCCAATATGACCATCGTTAATCATTATTTTTAATCTATTGGCTCTTTGGTTTAATCTTTGTACACTCCCCAGAGATAACAATGAATGGACAGCCCTAGAGATGTAAATTAAGGTAAAGGTTCCCCCTTACACATATGTGCTAGTGGTTCCCAACCCTAGGGGGCGGTGGTCATCTCCGTTACAAAGCCAAAGAGTCAGCGCTGTCTGAAGACGTCTCCATGGTCATGTGGCCGGCATGACTAAATGCCGAAGGCGCATGGAACGCTGTTACCTTCCCACCAAAGGTGGTTCCTATTTTTCTACTTGCATTTTTACATGCTTTTGAACTACTAGGTTGGCAGAAACTTGGACAAGGAATGGGAGCTCATTCCGTAAACACAGCGCTAGGGATTTGAACCGCCAAACTGCCAACCTTTCTGATCGACAAGCTCAGTGTCTTAGCCACTGAGCCATCGCACCCCTGGCATACAATTTATTGATATTGCTGTACTAGGAGATGCCAGAGTCGAAGAAAAAGTCCACTTGGAGGGTTATTTGTGTCCTCAAGGTGAACAGAGTGGTGCAAAGGAGCCTTCTTGGAAGTGCTGAAAGGACTGTGTTGTAGACTGGAGATAGATGGTGCTTTATCTCTCTCCCTTTGTTCAATGACACATTTCTGTTAAGATTTTGTGGATCTTCCTTAGGCAAGGTTGTAATGCTGGACAAGGTGGAAAGAAAGAGGAGAGGCTGATTTGCAGCCAAGTGGATAGAGTCACTTGCAATAGTTCAAGAATGGAGAAACAAAAAGTGACCAGAGCGATGTGGCTTTGATAAAGATCAATGGATTATTTTGGTTTACTGCTCCATACATCAATTTTTAGATCCACTTTCTGGAAAACATCAAATGTCTTTTTGCTACTGAGCTCATTTTGAGCTCATATCAGTAGTAGCGTAGCTGAAATAGTACATCTGTGGTTGAAGGTTAATAAGGGCCCATCTTAAGGACCTAGTTACATGCAGGATCGCATCCTGCCCCATACATCCCTATGACCAATCCGCTCACACAGAGAAGGACTTCTTCGGGTGCCGTCCGCTAAACAGTGTCGGGGGGTGACACCCAGGAGCAGAGCCTTCTCTGTGATGGGCCCAGCCCTGTGGAATGACCTCCCCCTTGACATCAGGATTACTTCCGATCTCCGCTCCTTCCGTGTACAGCTGAAGACCCACCTCTTTCAATTATCTGGCCTGGCTCAACCGTAAATTTTTTCCTTATTCCTCCTGACAGTCCTTTTAAATTTTTAAATTGTGTTATTGTAAATGGGATATTTTAATGGTGATTTCTAATTGTCTAAATGTGATGTAATTTGTTACCTCCTCCGTGCATGTATGTCTTTGTATATGTGTATGTTTATGTGTCTGTACATATGTTTTATGTTTTTTATGCTCTACTGTACGCCGCCCCGAGTCCTGTCTGGAAAGGGAGCGGCTAATACATTCAAATTTATTATATTTATTATTATTATTCTTTTGCATGGATGTAAATCAAATACCATATTTTTCAAAGTATAATCTGCACTGGAGTATAAAATGCACCAAGATTTTGAAGAGGTAATTTTTTTTTTAAAACGTTTTTGCACTCTGCAGGTTCCCAAACCCTCTGCACACCTCATTTTTTTGTGAAAAACGGGACATGCAGAGAGTTTGTGAGGGTTGCAGAGTGCTCCTGGGGGGGTGGGGGCTGGGGGAGGGGCAAAAATGAGCAAAAAATGGTCTATTTTTTTGTGAAAACAGGCCCGTTTTTTTTGCCAAAAAACAGGGCATGCATAAGCTTTGGGAGGCTTGCAAAGTGCTCCTGGGGGCTTGCGGGGGCAAAAATGAGCAAAAAACGGCTTGTTTTTCACTCATTTTTGCCCTCCCCAGCCCCCAGGATCACTTTGCAAGCCTCCCAAACCCTCTGCCCGTCCATTTTTGTGAAGGGGGCAAGGTTTCGGGAAGCCAAAAATGCTGTATTCACTGTATAAGACACAACCAGATTTACAATCTCTTTTTTGGGGGGGGGAGGTGTGTCTTATACTCCAAAAAATACAGTACTTCTATTGTTGTTAGTCATTGAAGCAAGATTGGACAATGGTGTGTTGCCTTGCAAAAAATGGGAATTCATTCAGCCCTGCCTCTTATGTGCTGTAGTGAATGTTAAAACCAATCATATGTTGGCAGACATTCAATCTTCAATGAGTTACTGTTTCATTTGATAGGAAAGAGATCTATGCTGAAATGTACTGTACATATAATGAAAAAAAGAAACGTGTTTTGTGGAAGTTGAAACTGATTATGATTATTCAAGCAATAAAAAAAGGCTTGCCATTCAAAGAAATATGCCATCAGTGGACACATAGAAACAAACCACATTTCCACATCATTCAAAAAAGACAATAATAGAAGTTACGAAGGAAATGAAAAGACCAGACTACATCCTCTCCAATAACCAACACCCAGATAAGCAGGAATTAACACCAGACAAATAATCAAAGAGAAATGGGAAGCAAACCCCATACTCATGAACACTTGATAATATTACCAAGTTGGGTTATGAAATGTCTGCAAGCAAACAACCAAGATCAGAGACCATCAAAGACTCCCACAGTTCAATCCTGAGCTATTTACACTCTCTTCTATTGGAAGCAGATTGTTGCTGTCATGTCTTCCATGACGAAAGTAATAGATGGTAAACCAAGTCATGCCAACATTTATAGAATTAACAAATTAGACAGGTAGCCTCTAATCCCAGGGAATGGGAATTCCTTTCTACCTTCTCAGAAATGGAAGCATAGGTTTAATATCTTCGAAGCTAAAGCATAATCAAGAGGTGGGCTGCTTCAACTCAGGTTTTTCCCCCCAGTTAAAATAAAAAACAGAATTATAAGAATGACCACGTGAAGTGTAAATACCACTTAATAAGGCCTTGGTAAGGGCACACTTGGAATCTTTCATCCAGTTTTGGTCGCCACAATGTAGAAAAGATGTAGAGACTCTAGAAAAGAGTGCAGAGCAACAAAGATGATTAGGGGACATATGAAGAACGGCTGCAGGAACTGAGTATGTCTAATTTAATGAAAAGAAGGACCAGGGGAGACATGATAGCAGTCTTCCAATATCTCAGAGTTGCCACAAAAAAGAGGGAGTCAAGCTATTCTCCAAAGTACCTGAATGCAGGACAAGAAGCAATGAGTGGAAACTAATCAAGGAGAGAAGCATCTTAGAACTAAGGAAAATTTCCTGATCTTTAGAACAATTAATCCATGGAACAACTTGCCTCCAGAAGTTGTAAATGATCCAACACTGGCAGTTTTTAAGAAGATGTTGGATAACCATTTGTCTGAAGTGGTATAGGGTTTCCTGCCTAAGCAGGGGGTTGGACTAGAAGACCTCCAAGGTCCCTTCCAACTCTGTTATCCTATCCTATCCTATTTGTTTTCTGCATTCAAATCAAAGTGCTGTATTAAAAATAAAAGAGCTGTTCAAGAAATTGGCATGCCGTTCAAGGACCTATCTATGCTATGATATGCCAGGGTATCTAGGCTGCACCTCTGTAGTTTTATCATAAACACTGCTGGGAAATGCCATTCCAGATTCAGAATGATGTGTTATCAGATGACCTTCAACTCAACTTCTCATTTTCATCTAATCTAAGGGACTGATACAGTAATACAGATGAGCTAGATAAAGCCTTACAAATCCATACTTTTTAAAATCAATCTATGAATCAGGAAAAAAAAGATAGTTTTCAATTTCTTGGATTTCGACCAAAGAGCTGGCAAAAATGTGTGTGTGTGTGTGTGTGTGTGTGTGTGTGTGTGTATACATAGCAGATAAATAGATAGATGGATGGATGGATGGATGGATGGATGGACAGAAAGAAAGAAAGAAAGAAAGAAAGAAAGAAAGAAAGAAAGAAAGAAAGAAAGAAAGAAAGAAATGGATAAATAAGAGAGAGAGAGAGACAGATGATAGCTGATAGGGAGACAGACAGATAGATGCATACATAGATATATGTATAGATATAAAGGTAAATGCATATGTACAGTTGATATTCTAGGAAGCAGGTCCAAGCATAAGGAATAGCACTGTTTTCTTTCTTTTTTCTTCCTTCTTTCCTTCCTTCCTTCCTTCCTTCCTTCCTTCCTTCCTTCCTTCCTTTCACCTTTCTCCAGCTTTTAATTTTTTTCTTTTTATAGTATTTGTGTAGCTTTTCATTCACTTGTAAAAGGAAAGAAAAGACATGGTGGAAATATTTTAAATAAGCACACAAATTATCTAAATGTCTCATTTTAAAAATGGAGAGAGAGAGAGAGAGAGAGAGAGAGAGAGAGAGAGAGAGAGAGAGGTTCCTTGTCGCAAAAAAAATGGTCTAACACACTTTAAACTCTGGTGCCATCTACCTTCGCTTGCCCTACCTATAGATCACATCTGCATCACCTCTAAGGCTCCTATGCGTTTTAATCATTGAGCTGTGCCATCTGCAGTTTAATATAAAATATGCTGTAGCTAGTAAAGAGGGAATTGTGTGCTGTCAATTGCTACTTCTGGAGATAACATTTTCCTCAGAGTGCTTTTTTTAGAGAGAGAGAGAGAGAGAGAGAGAGAGAGAGAGAGAGAGCGGGGGGGAAAAGCAACTAGTTTTTGAATAAGTATGAACACTTGCTACAGAATTCTTATTCTTTTAACTCCTTTAAAGTGATTTTCTTTGTCCTTTCAATCTAAATATTAGCTGTCAAATGGCTTCAACATTGTTTTTCATCGTTTCACGTTTCTTCACTTTTCTCAGAAGTTCGCTGAGGCAATCTTATCTCTCTTCAACTCTGGTTATTATTGTTGTGGTGGTCTCACACAGTCAGCCAATTATTTAGATTGAATTTTGCATTTCTGTCCGCCCATTGTCCTTCCTGAGGACCTGGGATCTGAGATGCTTCCTTACATGATCCATAATCTTAGTCTTAGTGTTCTGCTCCCCAAACATAACAAACCCTCTGACGTGAACTCAAAAGATTCATTTATTAGGAATGCTGACAACCCTGTCAAATAAATTATCTCACAGGCTGAGAAGTCCATCTGGCCAGAAGATGAATAGTTGTTTGCCACATTTATTCATCTCCGTTCCCTGCCTTTTATTCCCGGAGCTAGGATGTGGCCTTGCTAGCAGCGGTGGCTCTTCGTTCTCAAGGACCAGCCCATAGATTTCCACTGCTCTCCTCTCCTAAGAAGTCCATCTGGCCAGAAGATGAATAGTTGTCTGCTATTCATCTCCACTCCCTGTGTTTTATTCCCGAAGCTAGGATGGGGCCTTGCTAGCAGCGGTGGCTCTTCCTTCCCAAGGACCAGCCCATAGATTTCCACTGCTCTCCTCTCCTCTGCCTCCTGCACAGCTGCATGTCAGGCACTGGACCCAGCTGTTCCTCTTATTCTTTATCAACCACCTCCAGTCCTGGAGGCTGTTGACTTTTCATCTGAAGGCTGACAGACGTCCCAGGCTCTCCCTCCCTCCCCCCCTCTCTCTGCCAGCTCCATTCCCTTTCCCCCCTCAGAGCTCACAGGTTGCCCTGATGCTGACCCTGACTCCCATGCCAGCTGTTGGAGGAAATGGCGGATGACAGGCCACAACACTTAGTCTTAACCTAGTTCATTTCTTTGATTCCCAGTGCCAAAAAGCAGATGATGCAATCTAATGATTGAGTAAGCAATTAATTTCATATTTCAATACAAGCTACGCATTCGTATTTTATGACATCATTTGATTGACTAAGCAATTGGTGAATCAAATTATATCATACAATATGAATGCATAACTTACATTGGAATTCTTCCAAAATAGGATCTTGTATGTAAACTTCAAGTTCCTAATTTAAAAAAAAACCAATAACAGTATACATTGTTAATTATTAGAACTTTGTGAATATTCAGGTCAGGAAGGAACTTCTAAAACTATTGAACTCAAATGAATTTCTCAAAAATGTGGAATTACATCTGATGCTTATCAAGAAACTCACCCAGTGTGGAATGCTTCTATGGACAAGCAAAAAGAAAACCATTCAAATCAGGTGCTAAAACAATAATAACTTGACCTGTTTCAATCATTTGAGCCAGATGACCAAATAAACTGGTTTTCCAAGTTGATTTTCAAATAAAATTGGGTGGATTTTCCAAATGCATCTGTTAATTTAAGGGCTTCATCAGTTAACCATGAAACTTTTCCTACTTATTCGTTAATTCAAAGACTACTAGAGGAGTGCATTAATAGCACTTAATTATGCTAATAATTGTTGTGCTAATAATTATTAAGGGACTGGACAAAACTCAGCAGCACTTTTTCGTGTGGCTATTGATAAATGTAGGATCATCAACATGATCGCCAGCATTCGATGATGGAAATGGCAGAAGAATAAGAATTAATTATGTCACGAAATTTTGGCTCTGTAGAGTAGTTTAGTATACAATAAACAATAAACACAATAAACAATGCAAAATAAAGCAATCAAAAGAAAATATTTAGCTTAAGCTACCCATTTACAGCTTATCTGACGTTGCATATATTAAAAAAGTTAAAATGATGGCAAGTATTACTTTTATTTAAATAATGCCACTCATTAGTGCCATTAATGTGCAACTTCAGTTAAATATTTATACTAAATAGCTTAAGCTAAAATGATACATTTATTTTCAATTTAATCTTTAGAGAACAGAATTCTCTCCCCCCCCCCCCCTATACAATATGCAACATTATGATTATGAACTCGGAGCTTTTAGTGAATATCGGATGAATCAAAAGCGAATTTGTTTTACAAATGAAAGGCTTCACTTCAATCACAGCAATTAAAAGGCTGTCTAGAAGCAAAGTTTAAAAAGAATATTCCCAAGGCACTGGAAAAAGACACTGATGCAGAATAGATAACATTGGGCTAATGAACATTATAGAGTTTGTATAGAAAACTCTGTTTTCGTTGGCAGAGTGTTGCAGGAGTCTACCTCAGCTGAAAATGGAGCAGGCAAGGACCATGGGTGGCCCTCTTGAGCTCCATTTTCGTTGACAGAGCATTGCAGGAAGTTGTTACAATGGAGCTCGGGAGCATGTTTTCCCTGACAGTGCGCTTGGACTGCCACAGGCACCCCCAACATGAGTGACATCAAGCTGGTCATGCCTTCAATCAGAGGTGTCTTTCAGCAGGTTCTGACCAGTTCTGGAGAACCAGTAGAGGAAATTTTGAGTAGTACGGAGAACCAGTAAATACCACCTCTGGCTGGCCCCGCCCCCATCTATTCTCTGCCTCCTGACTCTCAGCTGGAGTGGGGTGGGAATGGGGATTTTGCAGTATCCTGCCACGCCCACCAAGCCAAATCCACAGAACCGGTAGTAAAAAGAAATTGAATTCCACCACTGCCTACAATGCCCCCCCCCAATCGCCCCAAGGACAAACACAACACTGATGTGACCCTCAATGAAATTGAGTTTGACACCCCTGCTCTACATGCATTATGAAAAAAAAAGTCAGATTGCTGGGAAACTCTGACAGGTGGCCTCAAAGGAGACCAAATCACATTGCTAGGCAGTGTGAGGCAGCTCCCTAAGGTAGAAGGTAGAATGGAAACCATTAGCTTCAACTTCTGAATGCCACTATTTCTTTTTGCTGGAAGATAGAACTGTGTGCATCTTATGGATTCTCCATCATGGTTCGGTTAAGGTAGCTTGTGACCTCAGGTGATGGTAGGAGACAATATTTTTGTTGCCGATGTTGAAATGAGATTCAGCTAGCACTCCATCAAGCTCTTTATATAAAAAGCAACAAAACAATTACCTCAGATTCAAGTAGAAAAATGGTTTGGGTCATCATGGTTTCTCAGGTAACAAGATTACTTGTTTTGGGAAACCAGGTTAATTCCTTGATAAAATAAATTGGACTGGATGATAGAGTTTCTTAGAGCAATTTCTAAGTGCAGAGAAGAGTAACAAAGATGATTAGGGGACTGGAGGCGAAAACATATGAAGAACGATTGCGCACCAGCGTGACTTCCGTCCCTGCCCTACTGTCCCCATTTATTTGTACTCATTTCGTTTGTTCTGTTCCATGTTTACATCTATACCTGTTATCTTGTACATGTTTGACATACCAAATTAAAAAAAGTGACTTGTTAAGAAATTTCTGTGACTTTCTTCCTATTGTTAATTTTCACTTCCTCAAAGTTCCTTTTGTGCTTTTTGTTGCTGTTTATTTTCCTTGATAGGCTCCTTCTGCTGATCTCACAACTTGAGAGGCAACTAAAGAACCAACAAGGGAGATCTCTTTAAAGCAACGCTTCTGTTCTCCCACATTAAAGCAGCAGAAAAGAAGCACTCTTCGTGAATTAGCACACGGGATGTTTGGAAATCAACTGAACTGGAGATTTAAAGCATGTGAACTTGGTGGCTGCAGGACATTATTAGTGGACGCTAAGAATGAAAACTGCCCATATTAAATTGGTACATTGATCCAACTAATTCAGCATTTTTCCAAGATGATCCAAATGAGATGGGACTCCAGCTTCTAGGTAAGGTAGAGATTATGGCTGTTGTTAATATTAAAAGTTGTGGAAGATGCCCAGAAGAGAAGACTTACTCCATGTAGAAGACAGATGGTACTATATACAATGGGCTCATTTAAACTCTAAAGAGATTCTCCATCATCAGCTCATGGTTGTCCCAAAGGTGCTTTTTCTGGAGGCAACTGGACTTTCTTGTTGTTTTTTTCTTTTGAAGATGTTTTGCTTCTCATCCAAGAAGCTTCT